>NC_054479.1:7191584-7521584 GCF_017639515.1 Carcharodon carcharias
TTTCCCCGTGTGTGAGAGTCCAGGACCAAAGTGCATAATCTCAAAGTACGGGGGCACCCATTTAAGACAGAGATGAGGAGGAATTTCTTCTCTCAGAGGGTAGTCAATCTCTGGAACTCTTTACCGCAGAGGACTGTAGAGGCTGGGTCGTTAAGTATATTTGAGGCTGAGATAGACAGATTTTTAATCAGTAAGGGAATCAAGGGTTTTGCAGAAAAGGCAGGAAAGTGGAATTGAGGATTATCAGATCAGCCCTGATCTCATTGAATGACAGAGCAGATTCAATGGGTCAAATGGCCTACTTCTGCTCCTATGTCTCATGGTCTTATAGCAGTTCCCTGAGTGCCGGGGAGCTGGGCTGAACCTGCCTCCTCCTGCTGTGGACATGTGTCCATGCGGTGACCATCAGACTGTGAACCCGAGCCTGCTCTGGATCTAGGTCCCACCAAGGTGTGTGTCTCTGCGCTGGTGGAGGGTGTGGGTAAGCGCTGTGATGGGTCTCCCAGGCTGCTTATTTCCAGCTCTTCAATGGAGGAGCTGTCCTCTTGGCTGGAGGTGAGGACCTGGATGGAGGTGAGGGACAGGCTGGCTGAGGGTGTCAGTCGCTTAAGGGGGGGGTGGAGCAAGTGAAGCCGGATAGAAGGCCAGCGATAGGTGGGAGCAAAGGAGAGAGTGATAAAGATGCCATGAGCAAAAGGACAAAGGGAGTGTTAATGGTAGTGGTAAGGGCTAAAAAAGGTGCTGATAGTGGCAAAGGTAAGAAAGCAGAGTGTGATAATAGCAGAACAAGGGTCAGCACTCTGAAAAGAACAACATGAAGAAGTAACAGAGGGCCCTTGAGAAGGTGGGGTGAGGGGAGGGGGCGGTGGTGGGGAAAAAAGGATCGAAAATGGGATAGAAGGAGGGGGATAATATAGGGGATAAAACCACAGATAAATGAATAAAAATAATAATAAGTGGATAAAAAATAAAAATGAACGTAGACAAAATGGGGATTAAAAAAGGAGTGAGGATAGAGGAGAGAGTTCATGGCCTGAAGTTGTTGAACTCAATGTTAAGTCCGGAAGGCGGTGAAGTGCCTAATCCCGATTAGGGATTCCCTTTATCGTTGGCTTTCTACCCTCCTTCACCAGCTTCATCCTGCTTAAACGGTAAACATGTCCTCACGTTCCCACTTCTCTGTAGCTCTGAAGAGTCATACAGACTCAAAACGTTATCTCTGTTTCTCTCTCCACAGATGCTGCCAGACCTGCTGAGTTTTTCCAGCATTTTCTGTTTTTGTTTCAGATTTCCAGCATCCGCAGTATTTTGCTTTTATCTTAGAGATAATGAGTGCATGGCAGCAGAGTCAAGAGCAGGAGAGGGAGAGCACTCACAGTTGCGTTGAGAGAGGGATGATGGGGTGCAGGATCCTTACAAGGGTGATCGCCCCCAACCTCACCATCACCACAGGCATGGTCCATGTCCTCACCAGTCAGTGTGATAGAACACTCCTCAAAGTGAGTGAGGAGCCTAATGTGGGCCACTCCACCCCCTGGTCTGGGACCTCTCCCTGCTGATGTGAACCAGCTTCTCCTGCATGAAAACAGATGGAGAGAGTGTGAGCAGGACACGTGGCACCGAGGGGAATGTTTGTGTGGTGAGCGGGATGAGGATGCGAGCTCCAGAGGGTATGAGTCTGGTAGAGAAGTGAGGAGGCGTGTGTGTGAGAGTTAGTGGCATTGGCACACCCTTGAGGTGTGAGATCCCTGTGGATGTGTGATGGGTTCGAGAGTGAGAGTGATGAGAAGAGTGACTTACCCTGACGGAATGGACGAGATCGTTCACCCTGTAGTGGGACTGGGTGGCTCTCCTACTTTGCAGGGCGTTGGCACTGACCACCACTGCCACCGCCTCCCATGCTGGATTGGTGATGTTGCTGCCCATCCTGAGGGGGTAGAGGAGACCATGGCGAGCCTCCGCTGAGTCCAAAAGGCACTCGAGGGACGTGTCGTTGAACCGGAGGGCTGCAGTCTACTCGTGTTTCGGGACCATTTTTTTCCGTGCGGCAGTCCTGGGCTGGATGCACTAAGGGGTGTGCGCACAGCAGCACTTTAAATATGGCGCCCGGCATGAGGAAGTGGCGAGGTAATGGCGTGGGGGGTGGGGTGGGGGTGGGGGGTGGGGGTTGCGAATGAGAGTCCGCCTGCCATTGTGAATGGAGAGTTTCCCGAAAACGCACAATTAATGAGGCGGGACTGGGACAACAAGTCGGGAAAACCCACCATTGTGCCCGGCGGGATAAAACGTTATCTTTCCCACCCACTCCGGCACTTAGTGCCAATCTGGGACGATTCCACCCATCGGATGTTTGCCAATAAACCCAACAGGGAATCCAAGGGAAACTTCTTTAGCCAGAGACTGGTGGGAACATGAATGTTCCTGTACTATATGGACCACAACGGTTCGAGAAGACGGCTCACCACTACTTTCTCAGGAGCAGTTAGGGATGGGGTATAAATGCTGGGCCAGCCAGCGACACCCACACCCTGTGGATGATTAAAAATAATGTGGGACTCACGACCACAGGCAGTGAGGTGAACAGCTTTGATACATTCCAGGGAAGCTAGATAAACACCTGAGACAGAAAGGAATGGAAGTTCGAGCTGCTGAGGTTAGGTGAAGGGGGGTTGGGAGGAGGCTTATGTGAAGCATAAAGGCCAGTTATGGAATTATATCGAGCCTGCCACAGGAACAGGGCATTCAATCCAACTGCAGTGTGCCAGTGTTCAATGCTCCACATGAGCCTCCTCCCAGCTGTATGCAGCTCATCGTATCAGTATATCCTTCAATTCATCTCTCCCTCACGTGTTTACCTAGCTTCCCATTAAAACCAGTTGAGCTGGATGGTCTGTTTTGTAACTCTCTGTATGGCTGCCTGCCCATCAAAGCACTGGGAAAGGGTTAACTTCTTACACAAGCAAAAATACCTGGAAAAACTCAGCAGGTCTGACAGCATCTGCAGAGAGGAACACAGTTAACGTTTCAAATCCATATGACTCTTCATCAGAACTAAGGAAAAATAGAAGAGAAGTGAAATATAAGCTGGTTTAAGGGGGGTTAGATAAGTAGAGCTGGATCGAGGGCCAGTGATAGGTGGAGATTGCCAAAAGATGTCATAGACAAAAGGACAAAGAGGTGTTGATGGTGGTGATATTATCTAAGAAATGTGCTAATGATGACATTAAGGGTAGAAAGCAGGACGAGTAAGGTACAGATAGCCCTAGTGGGGGTGAGGGGAAGGGAAGGAATCGAAATAGGCTAAAAGGTAGAGATAAAACAATGGATGGAAATACATTTAAAAATAATGGAAATAGGTGGGAAAAGAAAAATCTATATAAATTATTGGAAAAGGGGGGATGGGAAAGGGGGTGGGGATGGAGGAGAGAGTTGATGATCTAAAATTGTTGAACTCAATATTCAGTCCGGAAGGCTGTAAAGTGCCTAGTCGGAAGATGAGGTGCTGTTCCTCCAGTTTGCGTTGAGCTTCACTGGAACAATGCAACAGGCCAAGGACGGACATGTGGGTATGAGAGCAGGGTGGAGTGTTGAAATGGCAAGCGACAGGGAGGTCTGGGTCATGCTTGCGGACAGACCGAAGGTGTACCGCAAAGTGGTCACCCAGTCTGCGTTTGGTCTCTCCAATGTAGAGGAGACCACATTGGGAGCAGCGAATGCAGTAGACTAAATTGAGGGAAGTGCAAGTGAAATGCTGCTTCACTTGAACTTCTTACACCTGACAGTCAGGGTCTTACTTTGTTACGTTACAAGCCTGTGGAACTCGACTTTACTCCGTACATTAAGAGATGGAAAACACTGAAGCGCAATTCAGTCGGACAAATAAAGCAATAGATATTGAGTGCCGTTGCTTTACAGAGAGGATTTCAGAACAAGCACCATTGATTTTAATGACCCAGGTTTGTTTGTGTAGCCTGTGGGCTCTTGTGGAAAGGAACACATTCATTAAAAATGCAAAATAAACACTTAACAAAACTCACTCAACGTTGATTAATTTATGTCTTCTCTGGAGAAGGAAGATAGACACTAATGTTAAGTGCACAGCTCTGCAGGATTGATTTATGGAGAAGATTGCAGACGATTAATTAGTGGTAAATTCCGTGGCATTAAAAACCCTTTAAGGAATGAACTTTGTAATATTTTGTGCGAATTTGGAAAAATGATCTATGGGATCGATTTCACCCGCCGGCAAAGGCTCACAAAGGAAACAAGAAACTGTCCGGGATGTTTTGTTCCTTTTCCCTGATGCTCAGTTTCCTTGGAAGGCTGGAAAGTAAAAGTGGAAGTCGCCATGGTCTGCTCTCTCACTACAGAGAGACGACTGGCGGAGAGTTTAACCCGAGGGTCACCCCGCCTCAGGCCAGGTTGAGAAGGTGGGATGACCTCAGCCCATACAGGAATTGAACCCACTGCTGTTGGTGTCTCTCCACGTCACAAACCAGCTGTGCCACTAACTGACCCCCCCATTGGACAAGCTGTGCCACTAACTGACCCCGCCTTGGACCAGCTGTGCCACTAACTGACCCCCCCCTTGGACAAGCTGTGCCACTAACTGACCCCGCCTTGGACCAGCTGTGCCACTAACTGACCCCCCGCCTTGGACCAGGTGTGCCACTAACTGACCCCCCCCCCCCCTTGGACCAGCTGTGCCACTAACTGACACCCCCCTTGGACCAGCTGTGCCACTAACTGACCCCCCCATTGGACCAGCTGTCCTGCTAACTGACCCCGCCTTGGACCAGCTGTGCCACTAACTGACCCCCCCTTGGACCAGCTATGCCACTAACTGACCCCCCCTTGGACCAGCTGTGCCACTAACTGACCCCCCGCCTTGGACCAGCTGTGCCACTAACTGACCCCCCCCCTTGGACCAGCTGTGCCACCAACTGACCCCGCCTTAGACCAGCTGTGCCACTAACTGACCCCCCCCCCCTCGGACCAGCTGTGCCACTAACTGACCCCCCCCTTGGACCAGCTGTGCCACTAACTGACCCCCCCATTGGACCAGCTGTCCTGCTAACTGACCCCGCCTTGGACAAGCTGTGCCACTAACTGACCCCCCCTTGGACCAGCTGTGCCACTAACTGACCCCGCCTTGGACCAGCTGTCCTGCTAACTGACCCCGCCTTGGACCAGCTGTGCCACTAACTGACCCTGCCTTGGACCAGCTGTGCCACTAACTGACCCCCCCTTGGACCAGCTGTGCCACTAACTGACCCCGCCTTGGACCAGCTGTGCCACTAACTGACCCCGCCTTGGACCAGCTGTGCCACTAACTGACCCCCCCCTTGGACCAGCTGTCCTGCTAACTGACCCCGCCTTGGACCAGCTGTGCCACTAACTGACCCTGCCTTGGACCAGCTGTGCCACTAACTGACCCCCCCTTGGACCAGCTGTGCCACTAACTGACCCCCCCTTGGACCAGCTGTGCCACTAACTGACCCCCCCATTGGACCAGCTGTGCCACTAACTGACCCCCCGCCTTGGACCAGCTGTGCCACTAACTGACCCCCCCCTTGGACTAGCTGTGCCACTAACTGACCCCCCCATTGGACCAGCTGTGCCACTAACTGACCCCCCCATTGGACCAGCTGTGCCACTAACTGACCCCCCCCTTGGACAAGCTGTGCCACTAACTGACCCCCCCATTGGACCAGCTGTGCCACTAACTGACCCCCCGCCTTGGACCAGCTGTGCCACTAACTGACCCCCCGCCTTGGACCAGCTGTGCCACTAACTGACCCCCGCATTGGACCAGCTGTGCCACTAACTGACCCCCCGCCTTGGACCAGCTGTGCCACTAACTGACCCCCCCCCCCCCTTGGACCAGCTGTGCCACTAACTGACCCCCCCCTTGGACTAGCTGTGCCACTAACTGACCCCCCCTTGAACCAGCTGTGCCACTAACTGACCACCCCCTTGGCCCTTGGACAAGCTGTGCCACTAACTGACCCCCCCTTGGACAAGCTGTGCCACTAACTGACCCCCCCATTGGACCAGCTGTGCTACTAACTGACCCCCCCCATTGGACCAGCTGTGCCACTAACTCACCCCCCCCTTGGACCAGCTGTGCCACTAACTGACCCCCCCCCGGACCAGCTGTGCCACTAACTGACGCCCCTTGGACCAGCTGTGCCACTAACTGACCCCCCCCCCCTTGGGCCATCTGTGCCACTAACTGACCCCTCCTTGAAGATTTAAGGCTCGGTCGTTAGCCATAGCTCAGTGGTTAGATCCCTCATCTCTGTGTCAGCAGATGTGAGGTCAAAACCTCAGTTCAGAGGCTCGAGCATACAATCCAGGGTAGTATTGAGGGAATGCAGCACTGTCAGAGGTGTCAACTTTCAGATGAGTAGCCCTGCGTGTCCTCTCAGGTGAACGCCAAGGATCCTATGGTACTATTGGAAGAACAGCCAGTGAAGTTCTCCCCCTGTAGCCTGGCCTATTATTCACTTAAGCAAAGTCATTAAAAAAAAGCTAGATTATCTGGCCATTTATCTCATTGCTGTTTGTGGGATCTTGCTGTCTGCAAATTGCCAACCTACAGTGACTACTCTTCAAAAGTACTTCACAGGCTGTAAAGCACTTTGGGGACATCCTGGAGTTACGGAAGGTGCTATAGAAATGCAAGTCTTTGTTTCTATTTTTCTTTGAGGCATTCCTTTCTTTTGAAGGGAAATTTCATGACATCACTGAGTGTATAACTATTATTTTTAAAAATGCCTAGGCAAAAAAAAACAGGACAAAAACAGAATTACCTGGAAAAACTCAGCAGGTCTGGCAGCATCGGCGGAGAAGAAAAGAGTTGACGTTTCGAGTCCTCATGACCCTTCGACAGAACTGGGTGAATCCTATGAGAGGGGTGAAATATAAGCTGGTTTAAGGTGGTTGTGGGGGGCGAGGGTGCGGCGGCGCGTGGGGGGGTGGGTGTTGGGGGGGGGGGTGGAGAGAAGTGGAGGGGGTTGGTGTGGTTGTAGGGACAAGCAAGCAGTGATAGGAGCAGATAATCAAAAGATGTCACAGACAAAAGAACAAAAGAACACAGAGGTGTTGAAGGTGGTGATATTATCTAAACGAATGTGCTAATTAAGAATGGATGGTGGGGCACTCAAGGTACAGCTCTAGTGGGGGTGGGGGGCATTAAAGATTTAAAAATAATGGAAATAAGATGGGAAAAGAAAAATCTATATAAATTATTGGAAAAAACAAAAGTAAGGGGGAAGAAACAGAAAGGGGGTGGGGATGGAGGATGGAGTTCAAGACCTAAAGTTGTTGAATTCAATATTCATTCCGGAAGGCTGTAAAGTGCCTAGTCGGAAGATGAGGTATTGTTCCTCCAGTTTGCATTGGGCTTCACTGGAACAATGCAGCAAGCCAAGGACAGACATGTGGGCAAGAGAGCAGGGTGGAGTGTTAAAATGGCAAGCGACAGGGAGGTTTGGGTCATTCTTGCGGACAGACCGCAAAAAAATCAGGGTAGGTTTTAATGATCAGGGGGCTGGAGTGAAGAGACTAAAGTCACTTCCGTGCCCAGATCTTATGAAAACAGAGCCAGCCAGTATGGAATACAAAAGCCTAAGTTAGAAATCACAATAATGGAAATACATTTTTAAAAACTTGCATTTTTCTGGCATCTTTCATGACCTCAGAACCTCTTGAAGCTCTTTATAACCAACCAAGTATTTTTGGTGGAAGGATTGGTTGAAATGTAGGAAGCCTGGCAGCCAATTTGTGCACAGCAAGATCCCACGAGCAACAACGGAAACTTCACGTAGGGAAAAGCAGTGGTGTTTAATCATTTTTAAATGGAGTAATTTTCCCCTGAATACCAGCTGAAACTGTAAAACTTATCTCCCCGCACCCCCCCCACCTCATCCCCACCCCTCTCCTTTATATAATGTTACGTAAATAACCTGGGTCGTTGCAGTTAGTCTAAAGGAGCAGTCAATGGGTCACCAGTTGGGCTAATGGCTTGGCTGATGATTTATGTTTCCATCAAACTGATAACGCAACTGGAATTATGATGTTTAGATAGTGCTAACACTCCGAGAGTGTTTTGAAAGTGCTGAAACTAGCAGTGAAGGTCAGAGAGAACCCCCAAAGGAGGAAATGTACTTTTAGTAAAGACAAGCAGGTTTCCTGTGACTCTCCCGCACACTTCCTTCTAATTAGATGAAACGGCTAAAGAGCATCTCCTGTGGGGGGTGGGGGGGTGGGGGCGGGGGAATAAAGATGCGGCAGCAATAATTTAAAGAGAAGTGTAGCCACGATAATGAAAAGGTCAGGTAAAACCTTTCTGCCGTTGAGCGTTTGCTGTTGGCTAGAAATTTCACATCGTCCCTGGATTCGCCGACAGAATCGGTGCGGCGTGAGTGAATAATACATTTGGCGAGCGGAACATTAACCGGCGGGCGGAATCCTACGGCCGCTCCCGCCGGTGGGATTTTCCGGTCCCGTGGAAGTCAATGGACTTCCGAATGGCTGGCCACATGTTCCACCCCCACCACTGCCGTGACGGGGCCATAAAACCAGCACCCCCACCCCCCCACCCCCACCCCCCACCACCCTCCCACCCCCTTTGTTTTTCTCTCTCTCTACAGACACTGCCAGACCTGCTAGGTTTTACCAGCATTTTCAGATTGCTTTTTATGTACAACGATTTGACCCCGATGACTTTTTTTGAGGCTGAATAAGCCGTTCTGGGGCCTCCATGACGAATTAAGATTTTATGAAAAAAAACACCCCATCAGGATAAAACAGAGAAGGTCCCTCATCAGTGCAGCCCTCACACTTCCCATCAATATTCACGGCTGAACGATTCATGTTCTGCTGATTCTGGAAGCGATCGAGCCTAATGGCGAGCGAAGTGCGAGCATCCCCCCAAACGGCAGGGTTTATGTCCTGAAAAGACATCGGTGATTCAGCCTGGAGCTCAGGTTGTCTTGGGTTGAAAGGGAAAGGAAAGAGGAGGATGTGTTTTCAGAATGCACCAATATAAAGTTTCATCCTAAACATCTAGCAGAGGTTTATTGACCCCATACATCCTGGTACTTCCAGAATTGTTTCCATGGGAGGGGTGGAGGGGGGTTGCGAAGGGGGAACAGCAAGAGTTAAATATTTCACTCAGCTTTATTGATGCTCCTGGCAGCACAGTTTGCTTTCTTCTCTCAGAGGTCTCCAATGAAGATGAGAGTCGTGCGGCTGTTTAGGCCCAAATGGGATTAACTATTTCATACGATGCAAGGCCAGCATTTGTTGCCCATCCCTAATTGCCCCTGAACTGAGAGGCTTGCTCAGCTATTTCAGAGGGCAGTTAAGAGTCAACCACATTGCTGTGTGGGTCTAGATTCACATGTCACTGCCAGGATAGCAGATTTCCTAAAGGGACATTAGCGATGGGTTTTTAGTTGATGATAATCAATTCCAGATTTATTAATTGAATTTAAATTCCACCAGTATCTGTGGTGGGATTTGAACCCATGTCCCCCACCCCCCAGAGCATTCACCTGAGACTCTGGATTATTAGCCCAGCAACATTAGCTACCATCTTCCCTGCAGAGCTAAAGAACTCTCAACAGCATGGTCCTTCTTCACGTCCCCCCCCAAGGTATCCCAACATGCGTTCTGTCCAATGGGTCACTCCTCAGGTGGTTGACCTCTCCACTATCGTTACATCAGCAGAGTTTTCAAATTTCTAAAGTTCGCATTAGAAAGCACCTCATATCGAATACTTGTTTATGGAGGATATTGAAACATAATGAACGCTAATGGTGAAAAATCTAGGGAGGGGAAACCAGAAATACCTACATCCTGTCGATTAATAAAAAAAAATTCTTGCATTTATATGTAGCATCTTCCGCAACCTCGGGAGATCCCAAAGCGTTTTACAGCCAATGAAGTACATCTTTGTAGTGCTTTATCGATAAAGCACTATAGGCCGTTCTGAGGCTGTGAAAGCTGCTAAATAAATGCAAAATAAATATTTTTTTTAATGGGCTGACAGACAAATTAGATTAAATAAAAATAGTTTTGAATAAAGAACCTGTCTTATCCTTCTCCATTTTCCACTGGGGCCCTTGCTGTCCACACTTGAATCATGCCTTTTTAAATTCAAGAATGCTCCCCATCTCCTTCCTCATGGGAAATGATTAGGCAGCAGGACTGAAAAGCTTTCAGTTTTTACAAGAATATACCCTATTAAGACATTGCTGTGCCTCGAGGGAATAAGCGTCTGTACATGGGATCACCTGGTCTAGGGTTACACGGTAACCTCACCCCTCATTCTGCTCCAATGCCAGGTATTGTCTGCAACTTTGCACTACCTCGGTATCAAACTCAATGTCTCTAACAGCTGCTAATACAGTGTCGCTGTTTACCATCACTACAGGAAGGGAAGATTGTGGCCAACACGCTAACAGCGCTCCGTTCAATCTGGGCTCAGCGACAGTTGACTGAACACACCTTGAGAGGTTTTGAAAGGTCACAGCACACCAGGCGCTCTAGATGCCAAGAATATCATTGGAACAGTTCGATCTTGGGCTGGGATTTTCCGGCCCCCTCATGGTGGGACTCGCCACAGAAGATGTGACACCTCAGCCAGACGTCCATTGATTTGTGGCGAGATTGGACAATCCCGGCCGAAATAAAACCAGAAAATGCTGGAAAAACTCAGCAGGTCAGGCAGCAACTATGGAGAGAGATTAACAGAGCTAATGTTTCACATCTGGGGCTTTTCATCAGAACTGATCATTTCCTGTCTTATTTGAAATGCTACCTTTATGCTTCCCCTCAGACACAAAACCCTTCAGCGGCAGTAAGCCGAATGATGTACAGGGACTGTTATACTCATCCTTGTTTTCAAATCCCTCCATGACCTCACCCATCTTTATCTCTGTAACCTCCTCTAGCCCCACAGCCCACTGAGATACCTGCACTCCTCCAATTCTGGCCTCTTGTGTATCACTAATTTTAATCACTGGAGCACCGGTATCACTGCCTTCAGTTGCCCTGGCCCCGAGCTCAGGAAGTCCCTCCCTAACTCTCCCCACCTCCTCAATTCCTCCTTTAAGATGCTCTTTAAAATCTACCTCTTTAACCAGCTGTTGGCCACCTGTACTCATGTCTCCTTGCATAACTCGACGCCAAATTTTGTCTGCTAATTGCTCCTGTGAATCAAAAACAAGAATAAAAATACCTGGAAAAACTCAGCAGGTCTGACAGCATCTGTGGAGAGGAACACAGTTAACGTTTCGAGTCCGTATGTCTCTTCAACAATTCTGTTGAAGCATCATACGGACTCGAAACGTTAACTCTGTTCCTCTCTCCACAGACGCTGCTAGACCTGCTGAGTTTTTCCAGCACTCTCTGTTTTTGTTTCACATTTCCAGCGTCTGCAGTATTTTGCTTCTGTATTACGCTGTTGTGGTGGAACTGAGGTGTCTCCCACTGCTCCGGGCTGAGACCAGTAAACGCAGCTCCGGGGAGTGGAGTGGGGGAGGGATCCTCAATTCAGGGATGCTTCAGATACCGGGGCTCTATCCCACTAAAAGCCACGGGGGAAGTTCGAGTGTCACACTTAATTAGAACCTCAGCTGGTCTTAAGTTATGCCCAGTCACGCTGAAGTGGGATATAGGGGCAGGAGTAGATCATTCAGCCCCTCAAACCTGTTCTGCAACTCAGTGAGATCCTTGCTGATCTGTATCTTCATTCTACGTACCCACCTGGATTCCATATCCCTTAATCCCCCTCAGCCGATAAAAATCTATCTCAGTTTTGGAATTTTCAATAGCCTTTTTGGGGGAAAGAGTTCTAGATCCCCACTCCCCTTTGTGTGATGAAGTGCTTCTCGACATCACCCTTGTGTAGCCTGGATCTCTCCTTTGAAGGTTTTGTCCCCTTGTCCTGGACTCCCCCCCCAATCCAAGGAAATAATTTCTTTATATCTATCCTTTAATCATTATATCAGCCTCTGTTAGGTCAACCCGTCATCTTTTATATTCAAGGAAATGAAAGCCAAGTCAATGCAATAAAAAGCAAAATACTGCGGATGCCAGAAATCTGAAATAAAAGCAGGGAGATGCTGGAGAAACACAGCAGGTCTGCCAGTGTCTGCGGAGAGAGAAACAGAGCTAACATTTCGAGTCCATGTGACTCCTCTTTAGAGTTAAAGAGGGGTAGAAAGTGATGGATTTTATACTGTTTAAGAGGGGGTGGAGCAGGTGGAAAAAAATAGGTCAGGAATAGGTGGGAACTCAGGAGAGATTTGACAAAGACGTCATGGACACAGGACAAAAGGAATGTTAGCGTTAAAGACTAATGAAGGTGCTGATAGTGGCATAAAGGTAAGATAATAGAATGTGTTAATAGCAGAACACGGATCAGGGCTCTGTGAAAGCAAATCATAAGAACAAGCGACAGATGGCCCTGTTGGGGGAAAAAAATAGACTAAAAAAGGGGTCAAGAAGGAGGAGAGAGTTCACGGTCTGAAGTTGTTGGGCTCAAAGGCTGTAAAGTGCTTTATTGGAAGATGAGGTGCTGTTCCTCCAGTTTGCGTTGAGCTTCACTGGAACAATGCAGCAGGCCAAGGACGGACATGTGGGCATGAGAGCAGGGTGGAGTGTTGAAATGGCAAGTGACAGGGAGGTCTGGGTCATGTTTCTGGACTGAGCAAGGGTGTTCCACAAAGCATTTAGTCTCCCCAGTTTAGAGGGGACCGCACTGGGAGAAGTGAATACAGTAGACCAAATTGGAGGAGATGTTGCTTCACCTGAAAGGAGTGTTTGGGACCTTGAATGGTGAGGAGGGGTGGGGGGGGGGGGTGAAAGGGGCAAGTGTTGCACCTTCTGCGATTGTCCCTGCCCACTAGGTTTTAGTGACTTCATGATCCCTAAATCCCTCTGCTCCTCCACAGTTCCATTTAGAAAATATACTGAATTCTTTGATTTTCTAGCATGGTTACATTTTTTGTTATTCCTTTGTCTGAAGTTCAGCCCAGGTGCTATGTGTAAAAGTCCTGTACTCTGTGCTGCTATAATTAATCAGAGTGTGTATTGACACCATTGTGTCAGTCAATTAGTTGGAGACAGGGCAAACAGTTCATTTTAGAGGAAACAGGATCTATTTAAAGAGCACACTACAGCAAACGGTCTACAGAGTCTATTTAAACAGCACACTACTACAAACAGCAGACAGAGTTGATTTAAACAGTGCACTACAGCAAACATTTTACAGTTTAATTAAACAGCACATTACAGCAAACAGTCTACAGATTTTATTTAAACTGCACAACAGCAAACATTCTACAGCTTATTGAAACAGCACACGACAGCAAACAGTCTACAGAGACAGTTTAAACAGTGTACTACAGCAAACAGTCTACAGAGTCAGTTTAAACAGTGTACTACAGCAAACAGTCTACTGAGTCTATTTAAACAGCACAACACAGCAAACAGTCTACAGAGACAGTTTAAACAGTGTACTACAGCAAACAGTCTACAGAGTCAGTTTAAACAGTGTACTACAGCAAACAGTCTACTGAGTCCATTTAAACAGCACAACACAGCAAACAGTCTACTGAGTCTATTTACAAAAAAAAATGTATCTATGAACTAGGGGAAACAGAGCTTCTGATTGAAACTACAGCACCATCACCGAATAAAAGCGGGTTTACTTCTCCAACAAAACGCAAGGAGTGGCGGGTAGTTATTATTGTACAGATCAAGGATCACTCACAGCAATGCAGTCTCCAGGGGTGATTGATCGGGTGGGGGGTGGGGGGACATAATTCTCAAGGCCAATCAGGAATAGGCAGCAAATGGTGGCCTTGCAAGCGATGCTTAAATCCCAAGAATTCTTTTTTTAAAATTACCCAATCATCTCCACTCTGGTTAAGAATAATGGCATTGCGCTACGTCGCCATAAATGAGCGCCTGGTTGTTTTAGGAGGGTGTCAGAAGCCATCCCTAAAACTGCGTTGCAAAGAACTCTTGCACCCCCACCACCCCCAGCCCCCACAACTCAAACTTTCTCTAACCTGTCGAAGGCCACAGCTGCTGTTTTCAGGTCCCTGGGGTGCATGAGAGGAGCTGTCATCAAGCATCCTGTCACTATGATAACTGTAGATGTCTTTTCAAATATCAAACCTGAGCCATTAGTCTCAAGCACATTTCAGCAACCGAGAGTAATGGGGACAGTGTCACAACCACTTATATTTGTTATGTGAAAAGCAGGGTATCGAATCAGCTCTCTCCATGCTGCCGAGTGTGAAATATGGTATTATTTCGAAAGATAAATCCAGACAGGGAGTTAATGAGGCAGAAAACCTATCAGTCCTTTGAAATCTTATATCCTGTTCCCTGTGGGAAATTAAAATTGGGTGATTGATTTCAATATCAAATATTTTTATGTGTTTTATTTGCCACTGAATTCAATGAATAGCAGAACTGTCATCCAAACAATTACTTTTCACAATCATCTGTTGACCTCAATATTTATTCCAAATTGCTTCTAATGCTGGACTAGTGCCTCCATTACAAATTGGTTTAAAAATGCTGCAGAGAATCTTAATACACGAGGATTGCCAGTTCCAAGTTTAGTAGGAACTGTTACATTGTGGAGTGCATCTGACATTCAGTGTCCTCCAGATATCGACATCTACACCCAGTGCAGTACTGTCGGAGGGTCAATAACGAGGCAACACTGCACTGTCGGAGAGGCGGTGCTAACGTACTGTCAGAAGTGGCAGTACTGAGAGAGTCCTTCACTGTTGCAAGGTCAGTACTGAGGGAACGCTGCACTGTTGGAGGCGCAGTACTCAGGGAGTACCCCACAGTCAGAGGCTCAGTATTGAGGGAACACTGCACTGTCGAAGGGTCAGTACTGAGGGAGTGCTGCACTGTTGGATGGTCAGTACTGAGGGAGCACTGCATTGTCAGAGGGCCAGTATTAAGGGAGTGCTGCAAAGTTGGACGGTCAGTACTGAGGGAGCACTGCATTCTCAGAGAATCAGTATTGAGGGAGTGCTGCACTGTCGAAGGATCAGTACTGAGGAATGCTGCACTATTGGAGGGTAGGTACTGATGGAGCACTGCCCTGTCAGAGGGTCAGTACTGAGGAAGTGCCGCACAGTCAGAGGGCCCATATGGATGAAGTGCTACACAGTCGGAGGGCCAGTACTGAGCGCTGCACTGTAGAAAGGTCAGTACTGAGGGATGCTGTCCTGTCGGAGTGTAAGTACCAAGGGAAAGCTGCACTGTCACATGGTCAGTACTGAGGGAACACTGCACTGTTGGAGGGTCAGTAATGGGGGAGCACTGCACTGTCGGAGGAGCAGTACCAAGGGAACATTGGTCTGTCAGCGGGCCAATACTGAGGGAATGCTGCATTGTCAGAGGGTCAATAATGAGTGAACACTGCGCTATCAGAGCGGCAATGCTGAGCAAGTGCTGCACTATCAGAGAGACAGGGTAGAGGGAGTGTTGCGCTGTTGAAGGGACGGTGCTGAGCAAGTGCTGCACTGGCAGAGGGGCAGTGCTGAGGGAGTGGAACTGTTGGAGGGTCCGTGCTGAAGGAGGACAGCACCTTCAAAAGGGCAGCGCTAAGGGACTGTTGCAGTGTCCGAGGTGCTGTCTCATTGCCCTTCCAAGAACTGTTTGACTATCTTGATACCCAAACAGCCCCCTCATGTACAGAAATCACCCAAAGTATCTTCCTTCCTAATTGGTTGCTAGGTGACTGCACTATTCAGTGTGGATTGAGCCATGGCATGGGGGATAGGTTCCTAATCTGCACCAGGTCTGCTGAACGCAGCCTGGACAGCAACATAGGCATTTTAAACGGGCATCAGCTTTTCTTGGTTTAAGGGTGGTTGTTACAACCTGTTACAATCTGCAACCTGACCCCGGGATATGGGGGAGACCCAGTTAGGGACTAATAACATTTTGTTTAATGTAGGTGAAGGTTGAGATTAAAGGCACCTGCTTTTGGAATAAAGCCATAAGATTCCACAGGTTTGGAACAAGCAAAAACAAAATTTACCATACGAATTCAGAAAGATAAAACAATTTACAATATCTATCGTATACTCTAACATTCAGGGTCAATATGAGGTACATGTTAGTTAACAGACACACTGTGGTCGAACACAGCGCATTGCAGAGTTAAATGACAGATGCAACCAAGACAGAGTCCATGGATTTCTCAAGAACCCTCCCAGGCGTCAGTACACACAAAGTCAAAAATTTCATTGAAACTCTGCCTCATGAGGGATTCCCAATGTCACCTTCGAAAATCTCTCCCTGGAATTCCATTCAAAAGTTGCTCCCGCTCGGACAGTTTTAATAATAGCTCACCTCACAGGGTTTCTCACCTTCTGAGATTCCTTCCCCCTGGATTCCCGAGTAAATTGAACACTGGCTTACAAGTAGACTTTTAGACCTAAGGCGGTGCCAAGCAGAACACCAATACTCCAAAAGGGGTACCTTTGCCCAAACACCCCTTTTTATTTTAAGTCTGGTCCCCGCAGCCCTTTCTTTAACTTAACTTAACTGGGGCTTGTTTCTGTCCCTTTTGTCTGTGTGACCCTTACTGGCTGGCAAACTTTCTCGAACTGACTGCCAGAAGAGCTGCTCACTGACCCTTGAACTGATCTGGGGACCTTTCTAAACACTCCCATAGGGTCCCACCCTTATTATTAGGCAGGAACAATGTAACAGGCATTGGAACTCCCGATACCTTAAATGTTACAATCCCAACAGAGTTCTAATTTAACACCCAGGGACACGCAGATCAATGGATTTCACGACAAGCCAAAGCAGATTCCTCCTCCTGCTTGCTGTCTGGTGATCCTGCTGGAGTGTATGCAGAACGCGCACAAGAGTCCATGCGATGATGGGATAAGATCGGCGATTGGTGATGCCCAGCACAGTAAAATGGCACTGCTGTCTACATAGGAAGAGCAGCCCAGTTGGACAAGGTACAGAAGGGCTGTCAGCACCTCTTGTAATGTTAACAGCCCCCCCTCTCCTTCCGTGCCCACTTCCCTCTCCTCTTCTCCTGGCCCCTTCCCACCTCTTCTTACCCTGCCCTTTCCCTTGGACCTGTCCTCCCCCTTCTTCCCCTTCCCCTGATTCTCTCCCCTTCCCCTGCCCTCTTCCACCTCCCTTCTCCTTCCCCCTCCCCTTCCCCTTCACCCTCCCTTCCCCTTCCCCTTCCCCTTCCCCCTCCCCCTCCCCAAGTCCCTTTCATCTGTTGGTTGGTCGCTAGTCTTTATGGAAGATTGGGGTTTGAAGGATTTGCAGCAAGGATTGATGCAGGCTGCACACATCAATAATGTAACAGACAGAGTCTGACAGTGACTCTCTCAATTTCTCTCAAAAAGGAAATACTTTGTATTTATATAGCATCTTTTATGACCTCAGGGTGTCTCATAGTGCTTTATAACCAATGAAGTACTTTTAAAATGTAGTCAGTGTTGTAATGTAAGAAACACAACCGATTTGCACAGAGCAAAATCCCACATACAGCAAAGTGATAATGGCTACATAATCTGTTTTCAGTGATGTTGTTTGAGGGATAAACGTTGGTTAGGATACTGGGGAGAACATGGCTCTCCTTCGAAATAGTAGCTCTGGGATCTTTTACAGCCACATGAAAGGAGAAACAGGGCCTCGTTTTAACATATCATCCATAAGAAAGCACCTCTGACAGTGTAGCACTCCTTCAGTACTGCATGGGGAGTCTGTCCAACAAAGTTTCACAAAATAATTGATCCTGTTTATGATTTGTTTTTATTCTCCATTGCTACAATCCCTTAGTCACAGAATTGAGTTATTTTAGAGGTTTAGGCTCTAGTTGATATTAAATTATAATATTAATTTATGTGCACTGTTCATAAGAACTGAGATTCCCAAAGCTTTAATTAAAGAACCCTTTAAATTTACACTACAATGTGTGGAACTGGTAATTTATGTAATTATGCAATTCATAATTAGTTCTGTAGGCTTTAATTGGTTTTGGCAAAATGACACGCAGCGATCCATTTGACTGACAGAGGGTCACTACCCCAAGCTGTCAGAATGTTTCACATACATTGCAGTCCCTGCGTTCCCTGTTTTTATTTTCATATTCATTTCACTTGATAACTCAATTTCGATATTTCAACGTGTGCATTTGACCATGTTCGGGAGTATGTTTGTGCACCTCTGACAGTGTGACAAATGTGGGCGGGTGAGTGAGTGTGAGAGGTGAGAGTGTGTGCACATTGTTTGAAAGTCAAAATGTTAAAACAAATGGCACAGGTTTGGGCACCCATCTTTCCATCCGGGCACATGGTTTGGATCTGGGAGAATAAATCATCTCGAATGGCGTGTGATCCATCACTATTCCAAACTCATTGCCAAACAAGTACGTATGGAACCTTTCACATGACCACACCTATTGTGGAACCTCTTTCTCTCTCTGAGAATATCTCCTCTCCACATCTGTCAGGGAGTTTTTCACATAGGCAATGATCCTTGGGCCTTCAGCACGTAGTTACACCAACGCTGCTCCTAATCCTACTGGACTAGATCCACATCACTTGGCTGACATCTTGTGTCTCGCGTGCCTCTGCTCTTGCTTCTAGCTTGTCCTTGCCTCGATTGATTCCACTGTTTTTGGATCCATGCCCTCATGCCCGGCAAGCATCTGTCTGCATCTCCCAGTTAAGTGCAGCTGACTGCAATCCAGCCAATACTGATCTCAGCCTCTCGTTATGTCCCTCTCTATTGGCTCCATCAGTGATGATGTCATCTGAGATATTGGCTGTTATGGGATCCCTTGTATCACCTTTCGGATTTGGTGTTGACAAATCTCTGGATAGCAATCTCTTATATCGGTAAAGTCCACAATGAGTGACAAAAGTAGTCACCTCCCTTGAACCAGGATGAAGCTCCAGCTGGTGATATCCCCACTTTAAGTCTAATTTGGAAAATACCTTGTTTGTTGACAACTTGTGAAAGGTTTTGTCCACAGTGGGAATTGGGTAAAGTTCTCTCCCAACTGCTGGTCAAGAAATGCAGACTTACCCGTCTCTCTGGGTTGTTTTCTGGGTGGAGGCCAAAGGCTATGAGCCCTACGGGTTTGGGTGCATGTGCGGAATGAGACAGACCCTGCATGCTGAGCCCAGTGTTCTGGGTACTTCATAGGCTGTTGCAGAGACCACCAGGGTGCAGAAACCCAACCACGGGACCTGTGGTGCGAGGTGGGGGGGTACAGGGAAGCCCATGTGACTAAGTACGTTGGGACGCAGAAGAAGAGGGAGGCAGGAAGCAGAAGTGTTGCTGTTAGCTGGCTCTGTGTACTGGGGCTCAGGAGAAGTCCCAGGAACCACTTGATAGCTCTGTGGAGTTTGGGCTCATGAGAGGTCCTGGGAGGCTGAGAAGGTGGCAGAAGATCACAGTTTCATGCTGCGGATAAGGTTAGGGCTTAGAGGAAAGCCCTGGGAGCCATTTATGGCTCATTACAACCGGAAGACTGGAGTTTGGAGAAACCCGGGGAAGTGTCAGCTTAGTGAAGCCACTGGTCTCTGCAAGAGTTGTAAATGCGCTGGTGGGAGTGCAGCTTTGTGAATCTCGTGGACTGCAGTCTCAGGAGAAGAGATTGAACCATCAGGAGGTGAGCAATCATTGAGGCAGTCCAACTCTTTTGAGGTAATTCAGAGGTTAGGTCTTTGAAAGTGAAAAGTTGAATTCCCTCCTGAGGGAGGCAGAGTTTTACTGAGCTTTTGTGACTCACAGTGGTCACTGACATCTGGATCAGTTGCTGAGAAACCCATAGGAGCAGTCTTTGCTGCATCTGCCATTTAGTGTGCAATGTGGTGTGTCTGAGCATCCGCTAAGTCCCAGTCAGATGATGGGCCTCTGCGAGTAGCCGTCAACTCAATGCTGAAGATGCAACAACAGGCAGCAGAACATCAGGCAGAGATTCGACAGTCACTCAGCAGATTGGAGCGAAGGATGGAGGAGTCGTCCGCATTCCGCCTGATGTCGTGGCTCCAACACGCGAGCGCCTCGAGGTCACCATGGGAAGGTCGGCAACCACCATGGAGACCTTGGTCCAGCAGGTTTCGCTGGATTTGTGCTCAGCCGTGGACCCCATGGCCACATACACACTAGTGGGCACCATCAATGTGTAGGCGAGAGGGGGAACGAGGCATCTTGACCTCCCTCCAAGTGCACCTTCTCCTCAAGGAACCAGAGGGGGACCGCAAGCACCCACAAAGAGGATGAGTGTCAGCCGGACACCTGGGGCCGGCACTCAGCCACCCTCTGCCTGTGACCCCGGCCACTCCAGCTGCTCAGGCCGAGGAGGGTGCATCGGCCCCTGAGCAAGAGGCAGGCTGGGGTCCTCCAGGCCTTTGGCTACCAGAGGACACCCGCTAAGGTCATCACAGTCAGCAGGCTCCCTCCAGCCCCCACTGTGGATATCGAGGCTGCATCCAGGCAGAGTGGGTAGGGTTAGGAAAGTTAAGAATTTTTTAAAATTCATTTATGGGATGTGGGCTTTGCTGACAAGGCCAGGATTTATTGCCCATTCCTTAATTCCCCTTGAGAAGGTGGTGGTGAGCTGCCTTCTTGAACCGCTGCAGTCCATGTGGTGTAGGTACACCCACAGTGCTGTTAGGAAGGGAGTTCCAGGATTTTGACCCAGCGACAGTGAAGGAACGGCCGATATATTTCCAATCAGGACAGTGAGCGGCTTGGAGGGGAACTTCCAGGTGGTGGTGTTCCCATCTATCTGCTGCCCTTGTCCTTCTAGATGGTACTGGTCGTGGCTTCTACTTTCAATTTAGAACTGCGTCATTAGTTTGAGAGTGTAAGGTGATGGTTCTGTGCTTTAACTTTGACACCAGATTCAATGTGCCCTCTCGCTGTGGACCTCTACCCTCCCCTCTGGAGGCTGTGTGCACGGCTACCCACCAAGGGGAACCCCCCAGGTACCCACCTCCCCTTTATTTCGTTTTCCCCAAATACAGGCTGCAGATGCCTCCCATAACCATCAGCATCCCACCTGCAGCACAGCGCAGAGCCAGAGAAACCCATGAACAGCGACAATGAAAAAGCCCTACACACCAAGCTGCACAATATTCCAATTGAGCCCCCAGCCCTTGCCTCTCCCTGGAGCTGGAGGTCTCCATGCTCACCCTGAATAGCCACATAGCAGGACCCACTGCGTACTATAACTGTCTCAACGCACTGACTCTTGACTGTGAGGTCCACAGAGCCCCCAGGACTGTCTCTATTCTCTGACTCCTGACTCTAAGCCCCCAACAAAGGGCTGACTTTCAATGAGTTTCCCATTGCCCTCATGACTGAACACTACTCTGCCCCCCCTTCCCAACCCACACCCACCCCCCACCGTGTGACCCACACTATATCACCCCTCCTTTCCTATTCTAGAGTCTGGCTGCATCCCCTCCAGTTCCTTGCATGTGACATGTCTTCCACCCCCTTGTTGGTCAGCGTTCCAGGTTCTCTTGCCTGGCTCCAGCTTCCCACCCCTCGGTCTCCCCTCTGCCTTCCACCATTCCCCATCCCCCTCAACCCTTTGGAAAGCCCTCCTGCCCCTTTGCCCCCACCATGAGCTTGTTATCCTACCCGCAGCCCACCCCCGCCACCTCCCCCCGCTGCTCTCCGAATGCACAGTCCTGTCTCAGTACCGCTGCACAGAGCTGTCCTCGTGCCCATGGAGGCAGCCACCCACCGGGAGCAGGCCAACGCCCCACCCTCAGCATTGTGGGCGCTCCACTGGCATCACAACCAGACGGGCACAGCGCCTCTGGCAGGTCACCTACGTATGTTGCACTCACCTGGAAGCTGGGAGCGAAGTGAGGGCCGACATGTGCCCCCCAACCCTCCCGCCCCCTCCCAACCCCGACTCCTTTTCGAGCGAGATTCGGGGCCGGCCTGATTTCCAGCTGGCGTTTGACGCTGGTTTGGAAGATGGCGCCCGATTCTGATGAGGAGCTCATTGGATGAGCGTTCGCCAGACGGTGAAGAATGCGAATGGCATTCATGGCTCTGACCAGTGGGATACCCGGGCCACCATTAACTCACCATCGGGAGAATTGCCAACTGCTTTTACACCGGCGGGTTTGAATCTTCACAGGGAGACCACACTCAACACACAAGCCACCAAATTATTTCAGTTACTGATAACTCCCAGGAAAGGTATAGCTCCTGGTATCTAACTTGGTTAGAACGATACAGCACAGAAAGAGGCCATTCGGCCCATCGTACCTGTGCCGGCTCCGGCCCGCCGGGGAGCAGGATGGGAAGAGCCCGCCCAAGGTCTTCCTCTTTGTCGTATTCTCTTTTGTGGCGTTTCGGGTCCCTATAGTACTAGCAGGTTATACAGAACGGCTTTCCCTCGCCCCTCCCATTTTTCCACTGTCATGTGACGGAGTTCCATCGAGGAGCAACGGACACCGGAAAAATAAGCAATGGAAATGAATCAAACTCGAGGTTGAATGGACCTTCTTCTTGGTGGAGCTGCAGGACCTTGTGACTGAGCTGCTCAGCCACCAGGTGGCACCATTTGCAAAGGGGTCTGAAATTTCAGGGCTGCTGAGTTTTTCCAGGTATTTCTGTTTCTGTTTTTTGTTTTGAAAGTTCAGGGGCTGCTGAGTTGGCAGAACTTGTTTTTTTTTCCCAGTTAACGATGAGTGAACGCAGGTTTCGGGTGAGCCCTATCTGGAAAGATATTTTTTCAAATGCCGCAGAAGGAAGTGTCTCCGCTGGCGGGAGGGTGAGTCACCAGAGGACGCAGGTCGGGCGATTAACTGGAAGAATCACAAGGGGGTGCGAAGGTAACGCGTTCTTCACTCAGTGAGCCACTGGAACACGCTGCCTGAGAAGCAGATTCAATAATAACTTTCCAAAGGGGGGATTGGGGTAAAATATTTGCAAAGGAAGGAAATGGCAGGGAAAGAGCAGGGTGGGTGGGGGAAGCGGGACTAATTGGACAGCTCTTTCAAAGAGCTGGCACGGGTACGATGGGCCGAATGGCCTCTTTCTGTGTGTGTATCGTTCTATGATTCGAACCAAGTTAGACACCAGGAGCTACACCTTTCCTGGGAGTTATCGGCGACTGAAATAAGTTGGTGACTTGTGCGTTGAGTGTGGTCTCACTGCGAAGATTCAAATGGGAACTGGACAAGTTCCTACATGTGATATATGGTGGCAGCTATAAAACACTGAGGGGTCAAACTCTGGTGAGAGTTTGAGAGTTTTCAGACTGTCTACCAATTATTCCCTGGTAAATGGTCACCAATCTGTGCAAAGTGCATCGCTCCTGCAGGATAGAGGAAGGTCCTACCTCCTCCTCCTGGGCTGCAGCACTAGAACTAATTAGTTAGAGCAAGCTAATCGCAATTAAAATGAACTCCATCTGGCAGATTATCAAGTGTGTCCAATAGGCACTGGTCTCTGTGGATTTAAATTCCAGTCATGTCATAATCTATTCTGTTTGCAATATTTAAGGTAATGTGCTCTTATGCAAGTAAGCAGTTTTCTCGATTATTGATGCAGCACCACTCCCAGTTTCAGCAGCCTGTGAATAGCTGTGGTATGTGTATACTTACAGTTATCCTCTCTCCCCTCATGGCCAAACAGTGGTAAGAGTTCGCTCTTCCCTGCTGAGATTGACGTAGGAACAGGAGGGGAGTTCATTCAGCCCCTGGATCCTGTTCCACCATTCAATGAGATTATGGCTGATCTGGATCTCTAAGAAACTGTTTCCAGTGGTGAGAGGGTCAAGCTGATCAAGTGCCCTTAGCTCCAGATCCTTTTATACCCGTGTCTCGCAAAAACCTACTGATCTCCGATTTAAAATGATTAACTGAGCCCCAGCATCTACCGCTTTTTGTGGGAGAGAGTGCCACACTTCTGCCACCTCTTGTTAACTTCTCTCCTGAATGACCTCTCCCTGATTTTATGTCCCCTTCTCCTTGACCCCTGGACCAGTGGAGAAAGCCTCCTTCTAATTACCCTGGCTTTATCGTCCATTGCAAAGCGTATGAACTAGATTGAAAGGTGAAATGCTTCTCCAGTATCTGGGCCAAGAGTCTCTTTTGGCCATCAAGAGAGCCATTTCTGTACTTATCATGCATGGTTCATTGGGTAGCATTCCTGCCTCTAAATCAGAAGGTTGTGGGTTCAAGTCCGACAATGGAGACTTGAGCACATAATTCCAGGCTGAAACTTGCAGTGTGGTACGGAGGATGGGCTGTCCTTTGGTTGAGACGTTATACTGAGGCTCCAGTAGACATAAAAGACCCCATGGTGTTAGTTCAATGAAGTTTAGGGCAGTTCGCCCTGGTGTCCTCAGTTGGCATTGTTAAAACATTATCTGGTCACCAACGCATTGCTGTTTGTGGGGTCTTGCTGTGTGCCAATTAGCCGCTGCATTTCCTACATTACAACAGTGACTACAATTCAAGAAGTAATTCAGCAGCTGTGAAGCGCTTTGGGTTGATGCCCTGTGGTCGGGAAAGGCGCTAGACAAATGCAAGTTCTCTCTATCAACTCAACCTTTCCCCTCAGTCCTTCTTCAGTTGGTTTTGTCGGTGCAACAGCACTCTTAGTGGTCAAATACAGTACTACAAGCCTTAATATACGTGCAGATCCCCAACAATGCCTATCCACATTGCAATCTATTGCTTTGGAGAAATGTGCGTAGATCAGAGGATCTCTGTGGAACGCCCATTTCAGACAGGAAACTCTGTTGGGTCTATTGCTGCTACGAAGAATGCAGCATATCTATTTCCCCTTCAACCTGCCTGGGTGTTTAATACAAACAGCTTTAAACAGTGGGCAAAGAAGAGACAGATCAAAGTACTAAAAACAGGAGGCAGTGTGACTAACTTCGAACTGGTGGACCTAAGTCACTTTTAATCAACAACAAGTTTGTCAGGAATGGCTCCCAACACCATCAGCACCAACCCAACTGGGGTTGATGTATTTGGGCAATTATTGTGAAAAGACACTTGGTTTGGTATTTATTGCCCACCCCTAGTTGCCCTTGACAAGGTGGTGGTGAGCTGCCTTCTTGAACCACTGCAGTCCATGGGGTGTAGGTACACCCACAGTGCTGTTAGAGAGGGAGTTCCAGGGTTTTGAATCAGCGACAGTGAATGAACGACGATATATTTCCAGGATGGTGAGTGACTTGGAGGGGAACTTGCAGGTGGTGGTGTTCCCATCTATCTGCTGCCCTTGTCCTTCTAGGTGATAGTGGTCATGGGTTTGGAAGGTGCTGCCTAAGGAGCCTTGGTGAGTTCCTGCAGTGCATCTTGTAGATGTTACACACTGCTACTACTGTGTGTCAGTGGTGGAGGGAGTGAATGTTTGTGGATGGGGTGCCAATCAAGCGGGCTGCTTTGTCCTGGACGGTGTTGAGCTTCTTGAGTGTTGTGGGAGCTGCACTCATCCAGGCAAGTGGGGAATATTCAATCACACTCCTGACTTGTGCCTTGTAGATGGTGGACAGGCTTTGGAGGGTAAGGAGGTGAAAGAGCAGAGGGGCTTCAGTTTAATATCTCATCTGAAAGAAAGAATGCAGATCATGTGTTAAGGAGGATGTGAACTCTTTGGGGATTGTGTACAGTTCTCCAGTAACAGTGATCTCTGTTAAGCACTGTCTACTGAGTGACCACAGCCTCAAGTAACCTGCTTTGAAATAGAACTATTGAATTCTCATTAAACATATCGCATTATATTATTGATATTGGTGTATTCTCCGCAGAATCTGATCAATATATATCTATATACATACAACCCTAAAACAGCTTCCAGGGGGATTAATTCTCTATTTCATGACCCTGTGATGCTGTTTACATCAATAGCTATCACAAGTAATAGCAGAGTGACAAGGTTATACAGAGGCTGAGATGCTGACAGCAAAGAGGGCCACCTGCTTCCTGATTTCAGATTATAGGACAAGTTTATGAATGGCTCTTGTGGTCAGATAGAATGTATAGCACAGAAACAGATCATTCAGCTCCACTGGTCCATACTGGTATCTATTCTCCTCCCCCGACTTCATCTCACCCGATCAGCATATCCTTCTATTTATTCCCTTTTCCCTGATGTGTTTATCTAACTTCCCCTTAACTGTATCTGGACGACTCACTTCAGCCACTTCCTGTGGTAGCGAGTTCCCCTTTCTCACCTCCCTCAACTGTAGCCAGTGTCTTTGGATTTTGACCCAGTGATGAGTGGACTATGGACAAGGTGTCAGTGACAGATCCTTCAACCCTTCCTTTCTTTATCCCTCCCCCTCCTCCAACCACCGCTCCTAGAAACCAGTCCAGTAGATCACACGGCAAATGTGTGACCTGAAAAATGACACCTAACTACTATATTTAATGTTTTTACATATGCTTGATAACATTTGTATAAGCACATTACATAACAGTTCAAATGTTTACACTACAAAGTGCAATACAATTCAGTTTGTGTGTGGCACTCTGGTGCCTCGCTACACTTACAATTACAGGCAGTGTTTACACAATAAACATTTCATGTCAAACATTCTGTGTTGCAGACAGTCTGAGGGGTTTACCACTGACTTTCCAAATGGTCATTTCTGTCCCAGCCAGGAATCTGTGTGGCTCAATACTGAAAGGACTCAGCACCCTTCACACTGTCTGGTAACACCTTCCAGTCCCAACATTAGCGCGCGGCATTGTGATGTTTAGGTCAGTGGGCGCACACAGTAGCGCAATGCGTGCCCGCTATTAATTAAAGGCCTTGTTAAGACCCTTAACATGGCAATTGTCGATGATTTTGAGGGGCCTGAGCGATCTTCGGCTCAACGCACAGGCCCAACAGGCAGGCGGGTAAGTGATTTTTTAATAAACCTCATCCACTGGCGGGATGAGGTTTCGTGTTGGCTTTAAAAAAGTTTAATAAAGTTTTCATGCACTTTATTAACATGTGTGACATTGTCACTTGAGGGGGACATGTTAAGGATTTTTTATTTTTCTATATTTAAAGTTTTATAAAGCTGTCAGCGATCTCCCTGAGACTGCACTTAGCCTCAGGGAGATGGCCGCTCTTTCGTGCACATGTGTGAAAGAGCGCACTCTCGCTTTTGGGGAATCTCCCTCCCCGCCCACACAGGGAGCGCATAGCGCTTCCCTCTGGGGGTCACACTGGGTGGGCCTTAATTGGCCCACCCAATTAAAATGGCAGCGGGACCCACTTCTCCGGCGGGGATCAGCCCAGTGTGTTTACTGACCAGGTCACACGTGTACGTAATGGGCCAGACCTTGCAGTTAGAGGTGATGCACACATCACTGCAGACTGCGGAGATCATTGCACACTTACCTTCCCGTGCATTTCCAGCTGAGATTTCCAATCCCGGCTGGAACAATGATGCCCAGGCACAGCGATCTCAGAGAAAACAGGCAGCACAGAGAACACAGCCCCCTTTATACAACACCAGCTGCTGGATTCAGGCAAGTGTTTACAGGTCTCAAATCTCTCTAGTGGTTAGTGAATGGCTGGGTGGATGAGTGAGTGAGTGGGTGAGTGAGTGAGTGAGTGACTGAGTGGGTGAGTGAGTGAGTGGGTGAGTGAGTGAGTGGGTGGGTGAGTGAGTGAGTGGGTGGGTGAGTGAGTGAGTGAGTGGGTGAGTGAGTGGGTGAGTGAGTGAGTGGATGAGTGAGTGAGTGAGTTGGTGAGTTGGTGAGTGGGTGAGTGGGTGAATGGGTGAGTGAGTGAGTGAGTGGGTGGGTGAGTGAGTGAGTGGGTGGGTGAGTGAATGAGTGAGTGGGTGGGTGAGTGAGTGAGTGGGTGGGTGAGTGAGTGAGTGGGTGGGTGAGTGAATGAGTGAGTGGGTGAGTGAGTGAGTGGGTGGGTGAGTGAGTGAGTGGGTGGGTGAGTGAATGAGTGAGTGGGTGGGTGAGTGAGTGAGTGGGTGAGTGAGTGGATGGGTGAGTGGGTGGGTGAGTGGGTGGGTGAGTGAGTGAGTGGGTGGGTGACTGAGTGCATTGGTGAACGGGTGAGTGGGTGGGTGAGTGAGTGAGTGAGTGGGTGAGTGAGTGGGTGGGTGAGTGAGCGAGTGAGTGGGTGAGTGAGTTGGTGAACGGGTGGATGACTGTGTGGGTGGGGGGGTGGATAAGTGAATGGGTTAGCGAGTGAGTGGGTGAGTGAGTTGGTGAACGGGTGGATGACTGTGTGGGTGGGTGGGTGGATAAGTGAATGGGTTAGCGAGTGAGTGGGTGAGTGAGTTGGTGAACGGGTAGATGACTGTGTGGGTGGGGGGGGTGGATAAGTGAATGGGTTAGCGAGTGAGTGGGTGAGTGAGTTGGTGAACGGGTGGATGACTGTGTGGGTGGGTGGGGTGGGTGGGTGGATAAGTGAATGGGTTAGCGAGTGAGTGGGTGAGTGAGTTGGTGAACGGGTGGATGACTGTGTGGGTGGGTGGGTGGGTTAGTGAGTGGGTGGGTGGGTGGGTAAGTGAATGGGTTAGCGAGTGAGTGGGTGAGTGAGTTGGTGAACGGGTGGATGACTGTGTGGGTGGGTGGGTGGGTTAGTGAGTGGGTGGGTGGGTGGGTAAGTAAATGGGTTAGCGAGTGAGTGGGTGAGTGAGTTGGTGAACGGGTGGATGACTGTGTGGGTGGATGGATGGATAAGTGAATGGGTTAGCGAGTGAGTGGGTGAGTGAGTTGGTGAATGGGTGGATGACTGTGTGGGTGGGTGGGTGGGTTAGTGAGTGGGTGGGTGGGTGGGTAAGTGAATGGGTTAGCGAGTGAGTGGGTGAGTGAGTTGGTGAACGGGTGGATGACTGTGTGGGTGGGGGGGTGGATAAGTGAATGGGTTAGCGAGTGAGTGGGTGAGTGAGTTGGTGAACGGGTGGATGACTGTGTGGGTGGGTGGGTGGGTTAGTGAGTGGGTGGGTGGGTGGATAAGTGAATGGGTTAGCGAGTGAGTGGGTGAGTGAGTTGGTGAACGGGTGGATGACTGTGTGGGTGGGTGGGTGGGTTAGTGAGTGGGTGGGTGGGTGGGTAAGTGAATGGGTTAGCGAGTGAGTGGGTGAGTGAGTTGGTGAACGGGTGGATGACTGTGTGGGTGGATGGATGGATAAGTGAATGGGTTAGCGAGTGAGTGGGTGAGTGAGTTGGTGAATGGGTGGATGACTGTGGGTGGGTGGGTGGGTTAGTGAGTGAGTGGGTGGGTGGGTAAGTGAATGGGTTAGCGAGTGAGTGGGTGAGTGAGTTGGTGAACGGGTGGATGACTGTGTGGGTGGGGGGGTGGATAAGTGAATGGGTTAGCGAGTGAGTGGGTGAGTGAGTTGGTGAACGGGTGGATGACTGTGTGGGTGGGGGGGTGGATAAGTGAATGGGTTAGCGAGTGAGTGGGTGAGTGAGTTGGTGAACGGGTGGATGACTGTGTGGGTGGGGGGGTGGATAAGTGAATGGGTTAGCGAGTGAGTGGGTGAGTGAGTTGGTGAACGGGTGGATGACTGTGTGGGTGGGGGGGGTGGGTTAGCGAGTAAGTGGACAGAGTAAGTCAGACCAGGGGCATGTTAAACTTGCTGCACAATTCCAGTGCTTGTGTGTATGTCAGGATCCCTTAGGCTCCCAACACGCACCAGCAACTTAAGTTCAGGACATTGTCACTCCCAAGACCGGAAGAGCTGGCCCATTCCAATGAGCTATTTGGGTGCAACACCAGTTTTATTGATGTCAGTCCAAAGTGTTTGAAAAGTAATATTTCCCAAGCTGTCCTGATCTCCTAATGATTGTCTGAGGATCACAGTGCAGCTAATCGCTTAGCGACATCGATTAATGAAATCACATTCTATAATAAGATAGTGATGGACCATTGGGAACTGCCTGAGCCTCTTGCCCCAGAAACAGAATTTCTGATTGTTCAAAGTGTTTTCTGGTACCAGGAATCGTGGAATGGGAGATTGATCAATACCCAGTTCCTACCTCTCATCATCAGGCTTTGCTTAACCTCCATTTCTCGATGAGGCTTCAGCCCACATCGAAACGACACCCCCAGTTACATTACTGAGGGTGTGCTGCACTGTCAGAAATGTAGGCGAGACGTTAAACCAAGGTCTCGTCTGCCCTCTCAGGTGGATGTAAAAGATCCCATGGAATGATTCAAAGGAGGGCAGTGGAGTTCTCTCCGAGGTCCTGGCGATATTTAAACACCAACGAACGTTGCTGTATGTGGGAGCTTGCTGTGCGCAAATTACTGCCACAGTTCCCACGTTACAACAGTGACTACACATCAAAAGAACATCATTGGCAGTGAAGCACTTTGAGACATTCTGAGGTCATGAGAGGGGCAATAGGAATGCAAATCTTTCCTACTTCTCTTAGACTGTGAATCCATAAAAAATTAAACATTTTTTCTCTGTCCTGTATTCTTTCCCTCACACACACACACACACACACACACACACACACACACACACACACAGGTATGTAGACGCATGTGTGCACGCACACACACATGCAGGCACACGCATGTGCATACACACATGCACAGGCACACACACACACATACATACACAGACGCGTTTGTGTACACACACACAGACAAACACACAAGCATGTGCATGCACAACACAGGCACACATACACCCACGCTCAGGCACACACATGCCGACACACACGCACACATACTCAGGCACACACACACACCACACACTCAGATGCACACACCACATACACGCACACACAAACATACACACATGCACACCCACACACACTGAGGCATGCACACACACCACACACATACATATGTGCACAAGACTCACACACAGACACACACACACACATACACAGACTTTCACACACACACACACCACACACACGTGTCCTCCACCTTTTCTTCAAATAATTTTGAAAAACTGTAGACAGTTGGCATTTCTGTCAGGCTAAGACCCCTTAAAACTTACCTCTTTGACCCAGCCTTCCGCACGTCCGACCTAACATCTCCTCATCTGCCTCAGGGTCAAATCTCAAACAACCTGGGATGCTTTAGTATGTTAAAGTTGCTAGATCAGGGCTCCTCAAACTCTGGGACTGTGGGTGTCGACCCCTAATGGGGGTCACGAAATGAGATTTTGGGGTTGTGGGCCCTGAGGGAGTAACGGCTGCCGCGGAACGCAGACTTTGTGCTAACAGTCGCCGGGGCCCCTTTAAATCCCTTTGCGGGGAGATGGTAGTGTCACTGGGCTGGTAATCTCGAGCCCCAGCCTAACGCCGTGAGACAGGGCGGTAGGGGGGGTGTGGGGGGGGGCGGGGGGGTTCAAATCCCACCAAGGCAGCCGATGGAATTTCAATTAAATTCAATTAACAGCTCTGGAATGGAAAGCTAACCCCGGTATTGGTGATCACGAAACCATTGTCGATTGTTGCAAAAACCCGCCTGGCTCATTAATGCCCCCTTTAGGGAAGGAAATCTTACCCCGTCCTTACCCTGGTCTGGGCCTACGTGTGACTCCAGACCCACAGCAACGTGGCTGACCCTTAACTGGCCCCTGAAATGACCCAGCAAGCCCAGGGCAATTAGGGACGGGTAACAAATGCTTGCCTTGCCAGTGATGCCCCACATCCGGTCAAAGGTTAAAAAAAAAAGCCCCCTTGCTTTTTCTGCTATTGGTGAGGCCAGTGGGACTATTCTCTCAGGCCCAAGTGCTGCTGTAAAATAAAACCCGCGAAAGAGGGGGGTGTCCGTAATTTTTTTTGTAGAAATCCAGCCATTTCGTCAACTTCTCCAAAGTTCAATTCCTATCTCTCCCCCCACCCCACCACCACCGCCCCCCCCACCCCAACCTCACCCTGCCACCTTCCCCCCACCCCCGCCCCCCTCCCGCCCTCAGGTCAACAACCAAAGCCCCTTCCCCACTCAGCCAATGAAGCTTGCCCCTCCAGCCCCGCTCGATAACCCTCGTCACCCACCTAATTTTCACTCTGGAGTCACGCGAGGTCCGAGATGTTAAAATGGGGCCTCAACCAGGAAAGGGTTCGGGGGGAGAGTTGGGTGGGGGGGTGGGGGCAGCGCTGTGTCCAATAAATGCCAGTTGTTGTCGTTCTGCCAACCGTCCTGAAGGCGTCAGCTGCGGTGACCAGTTCAGGCTGATTGAGGGGCAGGGAGAATTTGTTTCTCCCCCACCCCCCCCCAGCCCCCACCAGGGTCGAGACACACTTCCAAGAATCTAAACGTAGGATCTGCTTGGAATCAAGAAGAGAGCTCAGGCAGCCTTGAAGACAATTCTGCCGGAGTAGGTATCTTTCATTACCCATACCACAAGATGGCAGTCTGTGTTCAGCGATGAATCACTGAATATTCATGATCGCTCTCTCTCTCTCTCTCTCTCTCTCTCTCTCTCTCTCTCTGTCTCTCTCAGTCTCCCCTCGGGCTTGCTGACTTAAAGGCATAACCAGAACTTTACATTCAGCTGATTAGTAATTGAGTCCACTGGAGTGGCATGCGTCACTGCGGTGCCCTGGTTGTGAATCAGGCATCGAGTAGTTGGATGTCCGATGGGCCTGTTCTGGGTTCTCCGTGGTGTACCCCAGAGAGTTTGTCAAAATTTCCATTCGCTGATGACGACAGTGAACAAATAAGAGTTGAGACTTTGGTTAAGACTCACAAACACCACACCCATTGCAAAGAAACCTACAAATTGGAAATAAATACTTACAACTTCCATTTCTCTTGAACAAAAACAGAAATACCTGGAAAAACTCGAAACATCAACTGTGCTCTTCTCCGCCGATGCTGCCAGACCTGCTGAGTTTTTCCAGGTATTTCTGTTTTTGTTTTGGATTTCCAGCATCCGCAGTTTTTGGTTTTTATTTCCATTTCTCTTGTGTCTTTCACAATCTCATGACGTCCCAAAGCGCTCTACAGCCGATGGAGTACTTCCTGAAATGTATAGTCACTGTTCTAATGCAGAAAACATTTGCGCACAGCAAGATCCCGCTAACAGCAGTGAGTTCGGATCCAGATAATGTTCTTTTTGTGATGTCGATTGAGGGATAAATGTTGGGTAGGGCACCGGGAGAACTCCCTCTGTCTGTCTTTGAAATAGCACCACAGTGGGGTCTGTTTATATCCATCTGCGAGGACAAATGCTGCCTCGGTTTAGTGTTTCGTTCAAAAGACAGCACCTCCAACAAGCAGCACTCCTTCAGTACTGCACTGGAGTGACAGCCTGGATTTTTGTGTTCCAGTCCTGGAGTGGAACTTGAACCCACAACCTTCTGACACTGAAGCAAGGGGCACAGTAAGTCAGACAAATCTGTGGAGAGGATTAGAACAAAATTGGGAGTCACCGGAACATAGGTAAACAATGAAATCATAATTCAGTAGCAGAACCTGGACCAGCACTGGCAGCTACGAGACAGGGCAGTTTATTGTGGTGCTGTTTGTGGGAGCTTGCTGTGCGCAGATTAACTGCTGTGCATTACAACCATCAAAAACAACACATTAAAAAAAAAGGTGAGTTGGGAAGTGTTGAGGGTGAGAAAGGCACTATATAAATGCTAGCAGTTGGGAGCACTCTCACCTCCGAATCACAAAGTTCCTGGTTCAAATCCCGCTCCAGGACTCCAGCACAAAAATCCGTGCTAGTACTGAGGGAGGGCCGCACTGTCAGTTGTTCTGCCTTTTGGATGAGATGTTAAACTGAGACCCCATCTTCCTCCCGTGGTGGATGTAAAAGGTCCCATGACACTACTTCGAATGAGAGCAGGGGACTTTTCCCTTGTCTTAATCTCTTAATCAGCACCACAAAAACAGCTTACCTGGTCACTGTCTCATTGCTGTTTGTGGGATCTTGCTGTGCACAAATTGAAACTGCAGCGTTTCCTACATTACAACAGTGACTGCACCTCCAAAAGTGCTTCGTTGGGTGTAAAGTGCTTTGAGACGTGGATGTGAAAGGTGCTATACAAATGCAAGCCTTTCTTCCAAAGTGGCATGGCATGTCTATTTATTTGCATTCACTTTCCCTTTGAGCCTCCCAAAACAAACTCGAACTCCGTCTCCTCCCTGGCTGCCCTCAGCCCTGGATTTAGAATCCGCTTTCTAATCATTCCCAGGTTGGTCGTTATTTTTCCATCCAGAATGAACTGCAGCCTTCAGCCGGCTTACTGTATCCAAAGTCTGTCTTCCGTTCTCTGAAATGAAATGGCATAACTCAGATTCCTTTTAAGTCAAGCCTGTGATTCCGACATCTTAATTAAACATTCTTTCTCATTTATTTATAATACCACAGACCGCTATCGGCAGCCCCGACACTGTGGATTTTTAACTGTAAGTCACTTTGCTTTAAACAATCACACACACGTGTTTTTTTTTAAGTTCACAGCTTTGTATCTGGGAGCTGTAACTCTAATCGTTGCTGGCGCAGTTCTGCCCAAATAGGGCTATCTTGGGGAGTTGACTGCCTGACTGAGGGCGCTGGAAACACCAACAGAACATTCCTTTCAATGCAACATAAAGTGAGATGATTGCCAGGACAATTAAGGCAACGTTTTCAAAGGGCCAGCAACAACAGAACAGGCCAAATGGCCTCCTTCAGTGCTGCCGGGTTTCATAGCTCCATGAAGTCGTTATCCGGACCCCAGGATGTACCAAGTGTTTTACAGCCGAAGGATTACATTTTGGAGTATGGTCACTGCTGCAAACTCCCACACGTGTCGATGGCATAAACGACCAGTTAATCCGGCGGCTGAGGGTTGAATGTTGGCCAGGACACCAATGGAGTGGAATTGGTGCTGGGGTGGTAAATGCGAACCAGAGAATAGTGATTTGACAAAATATTTTAGGTTCCAACCAATGTTCTTTCCCACTGAGTGAGCCTGGTGTTTCCAATAATGTGTATCATTGGCATACGAACATATGTATCAGAAGCAGGAGTAGGCCACTCAGCCCCTCGAGCCTGCTCCCCCATTCCATAACATCATGGCTGATCTGAAGGTAACCTCAACCCCACATTCCTGCCCTCCCCCGATAACCTTTCACCACACCCCCCTTGTTAATCAGGAATATATCTGGATCTGCCTTAAAGATATTCAAAGATTCTTCTTCCACCGCCTTTTGAGGAAGAGAGTTCCAAAGACTCATCACCCTCTGAGAGAAAAAACTTTCTCTTCACCTCTGTCCTAAATGAATGACCCCCTTTGTTTTCCCAGTTTCAATATGACCTTCAAGTCACCCTTGCATCTGGACCCACCATAGTGCACATCTCTAACCACTGGACAAGGGGAATCCGGTCTCTATCCCACAGAATTTTTTCCTTAATTCATTTGTGGGATATGGGCATTGCTGCCAAAGCCAGCTTTTATTGCTGAGGGGCTTGCACAGCCAGTTCAGAGTCAACCACATCGCTGTGGGTCTGGAGTCACATGTAGGCCAGACCAGGTAAGAACAGCAGATTTCCTTCCCTGAAGGACACTAGTGAACCAGATGAGTTTTCATGACAATGGTCATCATTAGATTCTGAACTCCAGATTTTCTTTTTTTTAATTTGATTCAAATTTCACGTGGTGGGGTTTGAACCCCGGTCCCCAGAGCGTTACCCTGGATACCTGGATTACTAGTCCAGTGACAATACCACCAAGCCACCACTGCCCCCGTCAATAACTTCCATTTATATAGTGCCTTTGACGTAGTAAAACGTTTTAATAGTAATGCTAATCTGGCAGAATTGACACATGGAGATATCGGGGCAGGTGAACAGAAACTTGGTCAAAGAGGTAGGTTTTAAGGAGCATCTTAAAGGAAGAGAGAGAGGTAAAGAGGCAGAGTGGTTTAGCAGAGGGAGTTCCAGAGCCTGGGACTTATCAGAAGATGCAGCCACCAAAGGTGGAATGATTAAAGTCGAGGACCCTCAAGAGGCCAGAATTGGAAGAGTGCAGAGATCTTGGAGGGTTGCAGGGCTGGAGAAGGTTACAGAGATAGGGAGGGGCCAGGCCACAGAGGGATTTGAAAACAAGGATGAGTATTTTAAAATCGAGGCATTGCCGGACTGGTAAACAAGTGCAGGTCAGTGAGCACAGGGGTGTTGTGTGAACGGGACTTGGTGTGAATTAGGATATGGGCAGCAGTGTTTTAGGTGACTCAATTGATATAGCGTGGAATATAAGGTGGCAACCAGAAGAGTATCGAAGACGAGAAGACCTTCACAATTGTTATTTTGCTACCTCTCCCCTTTTCCCTGTCTCCATACACTCGCAGTGTCCGCTGTAGCTCCCTGTGTCGGAGACTGTGGGTTCAAGTCAAACTCCAGAGGACAGGAGTCTTGGCTAACACACCTGTGCGGGACTGAGGGAATGCTGCACTGTCAGAGGCAGTGTTTGCTCAGTTAAACCAAGGCCCTTCCTGCTCCCAGGCGGATGCAGAAGGTCCCACAACCATTACTTTGAAGGAGGCTCACTCTGATGTCCTGTCAGCATTTATCCCCCAATCAACATCACCAAAACAGATGATTAGATTGCTGTTACTGGGAGCTTGCTGTGCACGTGTTGACTGCCATGTTTCATAATTACAAAAATGAAACTTCAATCAGTAGAAACTCAAAATTATATAGTAAATCTGAAATAAGAAACAGAAAATGCTGAGGAGAGAGAAACAGTTCTTAAATTGAAGATGTTTTCGAGGTGTCACCTGTGGTCCAGTTGGTAGCAACTCTCACCTCTGAGTCACCAGGTTCTGGCTTCGAGTACCAATTTTAAAGCTCAGGTTTTCTGAGCCAGGAAAACTCCCGACTCTATGCACCAGGAATCCGGGAAATCTCCCGACTCTATGCACCGGGAATCCGGGAAAACTCCCGACTCTGCGCACCGGGAATCTGGGAAATCTCCTATCGCTGCACACCGGGAATCTGGGAAATCTCCCGACTCAGCGCACCAGGAATCTGGGAAATCTCCCTACTCTGCGCACGGGAATCTGTGAAATTTCCCGACTCTATGCACCGGGAATCTGTGAAATTTCCCGACTCTATGCACCAGGAATCCGGGAAATCTCCCGACTCTATGCACCGGGAATCTGGGAAATCTCCCGACTCTATGCACCGGGAATCTGGGAAATCTCCTATCGCTGCACACCGGGAATCTGGGAAATCTCCCCATTCTGCACACCGGGTATCTGGGAAATCTCCCAATCCGATCCTGCGCACCGGGAATCCGGGAAATCTCCCGACTCAGCGCACCAGGAATCTGGGAAATCTCCCTACTCTGCGCACGGGAGTCTGTGAAATTTCCCGACTCTATGCACCGGGAATCTGGGAAATCTCCCGACTCTATGCACCGGGAATCCGGGAAATCTCCCGACTCTATGCACCGGGAATCTGGGAAATCTCCTATCGCTGCACACCGGGAATCTGGGAAATCTCCCCATTCTGCACACCGGGTATCCGGGAAATCTCCCAATCCGATCCTGCGCACCGGGAATCCGGGAAATCTCCCAACTCAGCGCACCAGGAATCTGGGAAATCTCCCTACTCTGCGCACGGGAGTCTGTGAAATTTCCCGACTCTATGCACCGGGAATCCGGGAAATCTCCCGACTCAGTGCACCGGGAATCTATGAAATTTCCCGACTCTATGCACCGGGAATCCGTGAAATATCCCGACTCTATGCACCGGGAATCCGGGAAATCTCCCGACTCTATGCACCGGGAATCCGGGAAATCTCCCATCTCTATGCACCGGGAATCTGGGAAATCTCCTATCGCTGCACACCAGGAATCTGGGAAATCTCCCCATTCTGCACACCGGGTATCCGGGAAATCTCCCAATCCGATCCTGCACACCGGGAATCCGGGAAATCTCCCGACTCAGCACACCAGGAATCTGGGAAATCTCCCTACTCTGCGCATGGGAGTCTGTGAAATTTCCCGACTCTATGCACCGGGAATCCGTGAAATTTCCCGACTCTATGCACCGGGAATCCGTGAAATATCCCCACTCTATGCACCGGGAATCCGTGAAATTTCCCGACTCTATGCACCGGGAATCCGTGAAATATCCCGACTCTATGCACCGGGAATCCGTGAAATCTCCCGACTCTATGCACCGGGAATCCGGGAAATCTCCCGACTCTATGCACCGGGAATCCGGGAAATCTCCCGACTCTATGCACCGGGAATCCGGGAATTCTCCCGACTTTCACTCTTGGATGCTGCCTGAGCTGCTGAACTTCTCCAGCATTTCCTGCTTGTTTCTGACACATCAAAAAGAAACTCTAAGATAAAAGCAAAAAACTTGCGGATGCTGGAAATCCAAAACAATAACAAAAATACCTGGAAAAACTCAGCAGGTCTGGCAGCATCTGCGGAGAGGAACACAGTTAACGTTTCTTCTGCTGAAGGGTCATTCGGACTCGAAATGTTAACTGTGTCCCTCTCCGCAGATGCTGCCAGACCTGCTGAGTTTTTCCAGGTATTTTTGTTTTTGTTTTCAAAAAGAAACTCCCTTCATTGTAAAGCAGTTCAGGAGCAGCTGAGGCTGTGAAAGGTGCCATAAGTGCAAGACTTTCCTTTCCTCCTCTTTCAAGCCAAAAGTCTCCCTGAGGGGGGGGTCAGATAATCAGTCCGACAGGCTATGCCAGAAAGTGTCAATTAATTAACCCACCAATCCAATCAGATCACTCACAGCTGTTAGTGACATCAGAAAGTGAGCACATATATGGCCATTCTTTCGCTCAAATCTAAATCCCCTCTTTACGTTTCATACCCAGTAAAAATAAAGAGCAAATCTTGTTCAGGGACTTCTCCGTAATGTTTAAAATCATAGAAAGGTCAACTCCAGTGCTGAGAAGGCTTTTTGCACATGTTATTCCACCATTTCTCAGCGGCTAATCACCATCCTTTGTGTTTCCTTCATGCCTAATTAAGCTCGATTGTAAGGAGATAAAAGATTAGCCTGAGCAGCAGAACATCTTCGCTCAGACAAAGAAGCTTTTAAAGGAGTGAGATAAGGACTGGGAGGAGACAGGAGGCGGTGATGGACTGACTGAGCGGGGGGCTTTAAAATTAGATCCTGAAAGATTAAAATTGGATCCGCAGCAAGAGACAATTGTGTGTGAAGAGAATTAGATTGATCTTCTATTGAACACGGCTGCTTAATATCTAGACAGAGAGATGGTGCAGAATTTAAGCTGTTTAAAAATATGTTTGAGAAGATTTAGGTAATCCTTTTTCTTTAACTGGATCTATGAGGAGACATTATCAGTGTGAATGAATGAGAAAGAACAGACCAAAATACTCTCTGAGAGGGGCACGATGTAGGAACATGGGAACAGGAGGAGGTCATTCGGCCCCTTGAGGGACTCCCGCCATTCAACGAGGATCATGGCTGATCTGTATCCTAAACACCCAACCACCGTATCCCTTACTACCTTCTCCAGCAAAAGCCTATCAATGTCAGGTTTAAGATGATGAACTGAGCTGGTAACTAGTGCCAGGTGGAGAGCGTTCAACATGTCTTCCGCCCTTTAGATGCAGACTGGGAATGGGTCAGAATGCTCACCAGGACATGTCTGAGCAGTCATGTGCCGTCGTGAGATTGTCAAACCATTGTGATGAATTTCTCAGGGTAGCCAAATTTGTCCATGACCTTTCACCCCACACTGACTGTGTCAAAGGTCTTGGTCGGGTCAACAAATGTGGTGTAGAGGTCCATGTTCTGTTCTTGACATTTCTCCTGGAGCTGTCTACCTGCCAACACCCATATCAGTGGTTCCTCAACCTGAACTGAAGCTGCATCGATTCTCCAGCAGCAGATCCTCATTGAGATGTTGCACTGAACAGTTTAGAAGGATTCTGGGGAAAAGTTTGCCTGTGATGGGAAGGAATGAGATTCCCCTATGATTGTCACAAGATTGACAAGTTCCTTTCCCCCTTTACAGTGGACAATGGAGGCACCTTGTACTCTTGAGGGATCATTCCTTTTTTCCTACATTGACTGAAAGAATTGAGTGAGCTTCTTGACCAGGCATTAACCACTAACCTTGTAGACCTCAGCTGGGATAGCATCAGCTCATGGAGCTTTCCACTGGACAGTTTGATTGCTTTTGCCATTTCTAACAGTGTTGGGAAGGTCATCAAGAGAACAAGTCGACGGCAACCTGTGGCAGTATTTGATTAAAGCGCTCCACCCATCTTACTAAAATTTGGCCTATGTCTATGATTAGCGTTGACCCAGCAGCACTGAGGATTGGTGATGAACCAGCAGATTGGGGCCCCATGGACAGATTTCAGAGCATCATACAATCTCTTCCAGCTTTTTTCGAGTTAAGCTAAGTGACTTGCATTTCTCTGAGCTTTCATTGGACAGCCCTGTCGATGGTTTGGAAGGCATCGTGTTTGGATAGTGAGGTGTTGTCAGTGAGGCAGCCCTGTGGAGGCAATGTTTCTCCCCCAGAAGTTTCTAGAACACCTCATCACACATGGCCTGAATGATGATGAGTCTTGACCTATCTCCAGTCACTAATGAAGTTGAGCAGGGCTGCGTGCTAACACCATCCTCTTCAGCAGTTTTCTGCACCATAATTTCCGATGCCTTCCGCAGAGTGTCCGACTCTGGGCTTAAAAATCAAGGGACGCTTTGCTATGAGGGGGTGGGGCTCAGGAGACCACGAGACCACTCGACATCCCCAGGGTCAAACCAACAACCTGTCAGAGCCGGCTCATGCACAGACACAAAGCAGGCGGAGACAAAAGGAATCTGGGAGAAAATGGGAAGGAGGTCTGACCCGGGACACGGGGCAATAAGCCGAGATAGGGGACAGTCCTGGAAAATCCGGGTGACAGTTCGTCACCCCGGCCTCCCACGATGGTGATCCCGGCTGCAGAATCTGATATTACATGAACAGGAAACTGGTCAAACTGAGACAGCTCCAGGCAAGGACTTGGGGCTCTAAGGACATAGTTTGCTCTGAAGAAGAGTCTTACAGACAGCGCAGTACTCTGTTTCTCTCTCCACAGATGCTGCCAGACCTGCTGAGTTTTTCCAGCATTTTCCGTTTTTATTTGCGATGTCCTGTTTGCCGATGCCTATGCACTACACTGCCGGATCAGAGTTGGACATACAATATAATATGGGCTTGTTCTCCAGTGCATGTGACAACTTCAGCTTTGGGATCAGCACAAAGAAAACTGAAGTAATATATACCAGCCTGCTCCAGGAAAGCCCTATCTCGAGCCAAAGGTTTCAGTCCATGATCAGAACCTGTCAGCAGTGGATAAGTTCACTTTTATCTCAGCAGCGCTTCTCGAACTGTCTATATCGATGACAAGGCTCACATGCAAGAATTGCCAAAACAAGTGTAGCCTTTAGCAGACGTCTGACATCAGTCTGGGCACAAAGAGGAGTAAGTCTGTGCAGTAATAGTAGGTTACACCTTTCATACTGTTACGGGGATCGTGTGACTGCATAGACGAATCAGCCCTAAGTGTGGGTAATCTTAGGGGCAGACCTTTCTAGCCTCGGTCTTAGATCAAGCATATAGCTTCATCAAGAGCTCTGTAAATAAAGTTTACTGTCTCTTACAAGAAACCTTCCCTGCATTCCAAGTTTATTAGTCTGCCTACCAAACTGAAAGTCTACAGGGTAATAGTCCTGCTCACTCTGCTCTATGCATGCGAGACTCGGACTGTCTACCAGCATCATCCCAAGAAGCTCAACCACTTTCACCTGAACTGCCTTTGGAAACTTATGAAGATCAGATGGCAGGTCAAAATTCCAGACACCGAGGTGCTTATCTGAGCTGACATGCCAAGCAGCCACAGCAGATTGAGGCAGTCACAGCCGAGTTGGGCCGATCATGTAGCCAGAATGCCTGAACGCATGTACCAAAGGGAATCTTCTATGGCCAGCTCGAGTCTGGGGTGCACTCACACGATGGTCAAAGGAAGCTACAAGGACACTTCGAAGGCTTCACTTTGGAGTTTTGATATCGACTTTGAGTCCTGGGAGAAACTCGCCCAGGATCACTGCACCTGGTGAAACCAAATCAAAAACAGTGCAGCCTCCTTTGAAAGCAAACGTACATCAGAGACAGAGAAACAACTCAAGGAGAGGAAATCCTGAGCCAGAAACTCATCCGAAACTCAATCCTGTCCTGTTTGCAGCAGAACTTTCCAGAAGCAGATCGGCCTTAGCAGTCACTTACATACCCACTGGAACCCTACCAAATACCCCAGCTGATCGACATGGGTCATCTTCACCTCAAAGGATGAACAAGAAGTAAATTTCCTAACATCTATCCTGAATTGTCTGGCTCTGATTTAAAGTTCTGTCCCCGCCCCCTGCATTCCCCCCATCCCCCTCCCCACCTGCAAGAAAAGTTTCTCTCTCACCACTGTCCTCTCAATTTACTCCAAATTCCTAAAACTTCAATCAAATCATCCCTTAATCTCTATATTCCAGGGAATACAAGGCTACTCTATGTAATTTCTCTTCTTAATCTAACTCCTGAAGCCCTGGGAACATTCCAGAGAATCTGCGCTGCACTCCTTGTGGGGCCAATATATCCTTTCGAAAGTGCAGTGTCCAGAACTGTACACAACTGCCAAAATCCTGGAACTCCCTCCCTAACAGCACTGTGGGTGTACCTGCATCACATGGACTGCAGTGGCTCAAGACCACCACCTTCTCAAGGGTAATTAAGGATGGGCAATAAATACTGACCTTGATGGTGACACCCCCATCCCATGAATTAATAAGCATTTCAGATGCAGTCTGACGAGACTATGTAAAGCTTCCGCGTAAGTAATAAGACTTAAACAAAAGCAAAGGAAATTTATAACTTTATTGCTAATATTATTGACATTATCCATCATGTCCTTCAGTCTCTCCATCGTGAAAGACCTCAAACTTACTGCCTGCGTCATCTCCAGTGTCACTTAGGTGCAGATAAGAACTGCAGAATAGAGCAGGCAGCCAGAGCAACCATTCTCCTCCACAGGCTCCATGCAGCCAGATTTGGGAACAGCCACCATGGCCAGGAGGAGGCCCATGAGAAGGACCTCCCACTGTCCCACCACAGGCACACAATGTTAAGGACCATGGGGCTTAAGTGGAGCAAGGAGCTACTAGATTAGCTCAGGTTGTGGCTCATTGGCTAGACCTCTGAAGAGGGGTCAGGTACCAGACCACAGACGTAAGCCCATAATCTAGGCCAACGAGCCCAGTGCAGTACAGAGGGAGTGCTGCACTGTCAGAGGGTCAGTACTGAGCAAGTGCTGCATGTCAGAGGGTCAGTACTTAGGGAGTGCTGCGCTGTCAGAGGGTCAGTACTTAGGGAGAGCTGTGCTGTCAGAGGGTCAGTACTTAGGGAGTGCTGCATGTCAGAGAGGCAGTACAGAGGGAGTGCTGCACTGCCAGAGGGGCAATACTGAGCAAGTGCTGCATGTCAGAGGGGCAGTACTGAGGAAGTGCTGCACTGTCGGAGAGGCAGTACTGGGGGTGTACTGCACTGTCAGAGGCTCAGTATTGAGGTAGCGTGGCATTACTGTCCTGTTAACACCAGGTGAAGGCAATGAATGTCAATTTTGTCTAAAATAAAACAGAAATTGCTGGAAAAACTCAGTAGGTTTGGCAGTATCAGTGGAGAGGGAGGCAGAGTTAATGTTTCAAGTCCAATGTGATTCTTCTTTGGACTCAAATCTTTAAGCTACATATATTAATACACACATTGCACCTGTTTCAGCTAAACAAAATAAGTGACAGCCATTCGCTGGCTCATTTTCAGGGCAATGCCTTGACCAATCAGGATCAAGCTGCCTGGTTTAAATCTCAAACAAAGCTTGGCAGTTAACTGTCAGTCACCACCAATGGTGCATTCTCCATGGCAACCCCGCCATCAATCAGTGTCCGAATCCAGAGATTGTTAGTCGACTTCTTCTGGGACAAAAGATTGCACTGGGTCGCTGCCGAGGTTCTGAGTCTCCCGCTTAGGGAGGGTGGTCAGGCGCTAGTGTGCCTACGCACACAGGTGGCAACTTTCCGCCTTCAGACCCTGCAGCGATACCTCTACGTTGAGCCTCCTCCTAGATGGTGTGCCCTGATGACGTATTTCTTCCGTCAGGTGCACGGCCTGAATTATGACGTGCAGCTCCTGTTTATAGAACAGCTGGGCCTCGGTGGCTCCTTGCAGGCGTTGCCCGTCTTTTACCAGGACCTGATCAAAGTCTGGAAAGTGGTCGCCTCGCGACGCAGCTCTCCCCCGTCAGGAGTAGCGGCTATCGTCAGAGAGCCGCTGCTCAGGAATCCGCCCCTCCGTCCTTTTCAGTGGTTGGCGGAGAGGAGGGCTGTGACCGCAGGGGTGACCAGGATCGGGGACGTGCTGGGTGGCGGAGGACTGGGCTGGATGCTCCCGCAGGAGTTGGCGCGACGCGCATCTGTGAGTGACCAGGTCGCAGCCGATGCCATCCAAGACCTGAGAACGGTCGTGCTCGGACCCGACGTTATTTTGGGTCTTGAGGTGGCCCAGGTGCGCGGTGGTCTTCCGTCTGAGCGTTCCCCTGTTCGGACGGAATTCCACATTGGCCCCAAGCCCCGAACCCTCCCTCGGGTGCTGGTGCCCCGCAATATGAGCCGCCTCGGGGACATGCCCTCTGTGCCTTTTGGCACGGCAAAGAGGGGCTTTTTGTATGGACTGCTGCTGCACACCTTCCATTTTCTCGCCCTTGTCCGTCGACCGGACACGCCCTGGCGTGCCTTGTTGCCGTCCGGCGGCGGAGGCCCTCGATGGGAGGCCCTCTACGGAGGTGTCCTCCCCCTTTCTATTGGGGACCTGGGTTGGAGGGTGTTGCATGCAGCAGTCCCTTATAATAAGAGGATGCATAGGTTCACGGACTCTCAGGACACATGCCCTTTTTGCGGTCTTGTGGAGTCCGTGGACCATGTATACATAGGGTGTTGTAGGCTGCACTCCCTTTTTAGTTATTTGAAAAACCTTTTATTGATGTTTTGTTTGCACTTCAGCCCCACACTCCTGATCTATGGGCACCCGGTGCGGAAGGGGGTCGGGAAGGAGGAGGACCTCCTCGTGAACCTGCTCCTGGGCCTGGCCAAGTTGGCCATTAACAGGTCCAGGCAGCGGGCGATCGACGGGGGAGTCCCGCCCAATTGTTTGTCCCTCTTCCGCGGCTACGTTCGCTGCCGGATGTCCCTGGAGAAGGAGCACGCGGTGTCTGCTGGCACTCTCGAGGCCTTCCGTGCTCGGTGGGCACCGCGGGGACTGGGGTGTTTTGTTGACCCCTTTAATCACATTTTGATTTAAAGTTTGTAAGTTTCCTTTAAACTTTGTTCTTGGTTTTACAGCTGACCTGAATTAGGGGCTGTGCCTGATTTATCCCAATTTTGTTGATTTGGTTTTCATTTAAAAGATTATCAATCAGTGTCCACTTGCCAACCAATTGAAACTCTCTTCACATACAGTATAAATTGTTGTTTGCTCCTTATATTGGTTTTCTTGCAAATTGACCTGATGAGTGCAAGATGAAAAACTTCAACATGTCTCATTTTTCAGCAATACTCAAGTTCTGTACTGCCAAATGACTATTTATAGTCACTTTATTAGTGACTACTGTACCTTATAATGATAGCCCCTCACTTATTTCTATGAAGGTAGGGGGTTTAGTAGGGAATTCAGGAGAATCCTCTTTACCCAGAGGATGGGGAGAATGTGGAACTCAGTGTAGCACAAAGAGTTGTTGAGATGAGTGGCATAAAGTTTAAAGTTGGATAAACACGTGGGACAGAATCCTCCGGATCCTGGCAGTGGGTTCTGCAGGCAGGGGGACCTTAAAATTCTCCAGTTGGTCTTCCTGTTGTCCTTCCGGCCAGCTCTGACCTGTCTGCAGTTTAATCCTTCACACCCCTGCCCCCAAGTGAACAAGTAATGGCTCCAGCCCCGACCTGCCTCTTGAGACCAGCGGGAGAGGTTCGGAGGCGGGATGGGGGGTTGTGGTGGGTGCCGAGTCTGGCAGGTCATGCTCCTGGGGCTTTGGGGCAGGGGAAGCACCTCCTTTACTGGTCCCCTTTTGGGATAAGACGTTCCCTCCCACTCCCAACAAGATCTGGGCCTCCATCTGCCCATCAAATCATGGCCCCCACCCTGCCCCACTCCCGGTCCTCCCTCCCCTATTCTGCCATGAGACCCCAGGCTTGCCTGCGCCCTGGACTGCGGCACTTTGACTCTGGCGGCTGCCTGTAGTGCCGGCAGTGGCCACTGTTCCCGGTGGTGCTGTTGGGGCAACAAAACAGCCGGTCAACCAGGCTGGCCAGAAAGCCCTCCGAGGCAAGACCTCTGCCCAAGCGAGGGGAGGAAGTCTTGCATCGAGCCAACTAACACCCCTTAAATGGCTGGAGGGTCGCCGTGATTAGAGGGTTTTGGGGGGGGGCGGCAGGGGGGGTGGTGGGGTGCAGAAACCCTGCCTTTGGAAACATTCTGCCCATGAAGGAGAAGGGAATAGAAGGATATGCTGATGGGGTCAGTTGAAGCAGGGCCTGAGGAGGTTCAGACTGAGTATCAGCCCCAATCAGCTGTGTGGGCTTTTTTGAGTTGTACGTTAAAAACAAAACATCATAATTTCCTCCAAGTTTAATGTCCGTGCTACCGTCTACAAGCAGCTTCAAAAAGGAATGAATAGAGCAGGGGGATGGTGATAAAGTGAATGATTCCATCACACACAACCTAAGAGACTGCCTTTGATTCAGTGCTACATTGCGTACACCACACGGATCTAATAAGCAATACACGGTCAGAGTCTACAGGCAGACACCCCTAAAATTCCCCAGCTGGTCTTCCCATCACCCTCCCAGCCACCTCTGACCTGTCCACAATTTAATGGTGGGCCGGAGGGTGTGCTGCAATGAGAAACATCCTGGATTCTGGTGATAAAGGAACTCAAGGCCTTCCTCATCCAGAAAAGAATTTGCATTTATATAGTGCCTTTCACAACCTCAGGATGTCCTCAAGCGCCTTCCCGCCCACTAAGCTCACTGTCGTAAAGTGGGAAGCACTGTAGCCTATTTGTGCACAGCAAGCTCCCACAATCAGTAATATGATCATCCTGTTTAGCGATGCTGGTTGAGGGATAAATTTTGGCCCGGAATGTCAGGGGGGACTCCTATGCTCTTCTTCAAAAAGGTGCCATGGGGATTTTTTTTATATTCACCTGACAGTGCAGGCGGAGCCAAATTGGTTTAATATCTCATTAAACAAAGTCAACAGCTCTGATAATCTTTTAACTGAAAACCAAATAAACAAAATTGGGATAAATCAGGCACAGCCCCTAATTCAGGTCAGCTGTAAAACCAAGGACAAAAATTCAAAGGAAAAAATGAATGCAGCACTTGTTATGAAGCAGGTCTGTCCCCAGTGTGTCTCCACTGGGAACTGGGGCCCCTCTTCCATCTGAAGAAGGAAGCACTGTGAATCCGCATCTGCAACTCAAAACGCTGAGCTCTAAATCACCTTCCCTGGAGTGAGGTGCACCAGGTGGTAGGGAATTATTTGGTTGAATATGGTTTCCCAGCAGTAATGTTTTTTTCCCTCAGAAAGAATGCCAGTATTTATTTTATCCATTCATGGGATGTGGACATCGCTGGCTTGGCCAGCATTTATTGCCCATCCCTAAATTACCCTTTCCCCACCCCCCCACCCCACAGAGAGCATTTTAGAGTCAAGACTGGAGTCACATGTGGGCCAGACCAGGTAAGGACAGCAGATTTCCTTCCTAAAGCCAGATGGTTTTTTCCAACCATCGACAATGCTTTCATGGTCATCACATTTTTATTGGATTTAAATTTCTCCAGCTGCCGTGATGGGATTCAAACCCAGCTCCTCAGAGCATTACCCTGGGTCCCTGGAGTACCAGCCCTGTGACGATACCACTGCACCATCACCTCCCCCATATAAAACATCATTCACTGCCAGTGATCAGGAATGTTATTGCCATAAGTAAGGAGGACTTGCATTCCTTTAGCATCTTTCGCAATCTCAAAGTGCTTTACAGCCAATGAGTCCTTTTGGAGTGTAGTCACTGCTGTAATGTAGGAAACATGGGAGCCAACTTGTACACAGCAAGCTCCCACAAACAGCAATGTGATGATGTGTTTTTGTGATCTTGATTGAGGGATAAATGTTGGCCACGGCACCAGGGGGAACTCCCCTGCTCGTCTTCAGAATAGTCCCATATGCTCCATAATCTTACTCTAGAAGAGATCTTGCTGGAGACGATGGTCTTTTGTTCAAAACACCTTTATTGACATGCTAACTATTTACAAAGGTTAAATAAGACCAAGACATCGCTGGAGCGGCTCTCTGAGATGTTTCACACTCATCCCCTCTCAATGAGTGATATCACTCTGACATAGCTCCTTACACACATGCTCAGTAGTTATCACGAGAGTTAATCCTTTAATCTACAATAAAGTACTTTGGAACTTCCTGGGGACGTTGTCCAACACCATGGGAAAAATTTTCCTCCTGGTGGGGGTGGGGGGGGGAAGTGCGGGATTGGGCACGGGGAGGTGCGCCTCCGATCGGCACCCCCAATCGGGGGCACGCCGCCATTTTACATGAGCGGCTAGATTAAGGCCCGCCCGGCGTGATGTCTGCTTGGAAGCGCTATGTGCTCCCTGTGCAGGCTAGGGGGGAGGTGGGGGGGGGGGATTCCCTGAGCCGGGAGTGCACAGAAAAGATCGCACTCACCCCCCTGAGGCTAAGTGCTGCCTCAGGGAGATCAGCTCCAACTTAAAATTTGTCATACAAATGATAAAAAAAAAATTCCCTGACATTTCCCCTCATGTGACACTGTCACAAGAGTTGGGACATGTCCATAACTTTTACTGAAACCTTTAATAAAAATTTAAATACCCTCATGAGATCTCATCCCGCCCGTGGATGAGGGTTTGATGCTTTTTCTAATTCCCGCCAGGGGTTCCGGTCTGTCCAACAACCCTAAGGTTGGACGGGCAGATCCATTAATTAAATCAATTTGTTTCTCGATTGGCCGTTGGCAGGTTGGTGGGTGCACAGCTGACTCGGCTGCACCCCCGCCGACCTGAAAATGGAAATGGGGGGGGGTGACGTCGGGAGTTCCACCTGACATCATCCCGTGGTTGTTTTACGTGTCAGCGAGTGCCCCCCACCCCCCCCACCCCGCTCACCGACTAGATGATCCTGCCCCCATTTAAATGCTAGTTCTTTCTCTAAGCGTCTTTTGTTACTATTACCCCACCCACAACTGAAATGTTGCAGCTAAGCATCAGGATCACCTGCGTTATCGACATTGCAGTAAAAGATACTTTTATTTAGTAATTTCAAATGCTTTACAGTGGAATACTGTTAGCTTTCAAGAGGTCAGGCCCCTTGTAATTCCTTGTACATGATGGGATACTCTCCACTCGCCTGGATGAGTGCAGCTCCCAACAACTCTCAAGAAGCTCAACTTCATCCAGGACAAAGCAGCTCACTCGATCAGCACCCCAACTACCACTTTAAAAATTCACTCCCTCCGCCACAGTGGCAGAAATGTGCATCATCCACAAGATGCACCACAGCAACTTATCAAAGGCCCCTGCAACAGTACCTTCCAAACCCATGATCTCCACGACCTAGAAAGACCAGGGCAGCAGAGGTATGAGAACACCACTAGCTGCAAGTTCCCCTCCAAGGCTCACACCATCCTGGTTTGGAACCATATCGTCGTTTGTTTGGCAGTACAGAACTTGAGTGTTGCTGAAAGAAGAGACATGTCAAAGCTTTTTGTCTTGATCTCAACAGAACACTTCGCAAGAATGCCAATATAAGGGGAAAACAACAATTTATACTGTATGTGAAGACAATGCTGATTGGTTGGCAAGTGGACTCTGATTGGTAGAAGCCTTGCCAAGAAGAATGCACCAGTGATGGTGACTGACAGTTAACTGCCAAGCATTGTTTGAAGCTTGCATGGTGAGCAAATGGCTTGGGCCCTATTTACCAGGTTGCCGATAAAACCAATCATATAACGCGTGGAACTGTAAGAATCCCAACGCATATACTGACCAGTGGCTTGTGGTAGACCATGGTAGGGAAGCCCCTGGCAGATTTCTCAACTCGTATCTCAGGGTCCACTTGCCAACCAATCAGCACTCTCTTCGCATGCAGTATAAATTGTTGTTTCCCCCTTAGCTTGGTATCCTTGCAAAGTGTCCTGATGAGTGCAAGACAAAAGTCTTCGACATGTCTCTTTTTTTCAGCAATATATCATCATTCCTTCACTGTTGCTGGGTCAAAATCCTGGAATCCCCTCCCTAACAGCACGGTGGGTGCACCTACACCACAGGGACTGCAGCGGTTCAAGAAGGCAGCTCACCACCACCTTCTCAAGGGCAATTAGGGTTAGATTATAAAATGCCAGTCTTTTCGACAACGGCCATATCTTGAGAATGAATTTTAAAATAGTTATCATCTTGCTTTAATTGTCCCATTTACAATTGGCGACTTCGAGGGAATTGAAAATTGCGAGAACTATAAATTGGATAGCCTGCTGATTCTCTATGCCCTATTCTAATATGCCCACAATACATTGCCTGAGTCAGGCACAGACAGAAACACCGAATTGTCACACAATATATTAAAACACGCATGTAACATCGGAATGTACGCAGGATACTTGATATGCACACAGGACCAAATAAAGGGAGGGGAGTCCTCGCTGATAACCAATGTTATAATCAAAAGCGGCTCCATTCCCGCTAACTTAATGGGCAGAAATTTCCGCTCGGCGGGCGAGAGCGCGTGTGCCTGACTGGCTCGAGGGCGAAATGACCCGTGTCGACGTGTGCCCGAAAGTGACCAGGCAGTCAGGCGATAGTTCGGTCAGCGGGCGCTCTGCCAGCTCCGGCCTTGGCCCACTGACAGTTAAAAAGGGCCTGCGAAGGTCATCAAGTAATCGACTGAATTGAACATTTTGTTGTAAACTGAACGGTTGGCGGGGGTCAGGCAAAAAGGCCAAGCGGCCTTTGCAATTTTTTTTTTTTTTTTTTGAAATCTGAGATGTGGAGTCCGAAAGCAAATGAAGAAAATAAAAGCTTTGAACTTTTCATTAATAACGCGCCCCTGCTCCTGTGACAGAGTCACGTGAGGGAGTCATGTCTCGTTACATTTTTATTTTTTATTACCTTTTTTTTAGTATCTCTTTATCTCCCTGATGCAGCTCTGAACCTCAGGGAGATTATGGAGCGCTCACTCACGCCCATGTTCACTCGGCCCACTCACCCTCCTCCTCCTCCTCCTCCTCACCCCCACCCCCTGCACCAGCAGCACTCAGCGCTGCTGCTCCTGTTTCACACTGGACGGCCCTTAATTGCCTCCCTGGCTGCTCCCGTCCTCCGCTCCCCTCCCCACCCACCCCCAACGGGCACCCCCCCTGCCAAGGGCAAAGTTCTGCCTCATGAAGGAAGTGACTGAACCAGGGTTACAGCAGGAGAGCTCCTTATAAACATGGGAAGCTGTGCCACACACTGCTCGTCAGATTTCTACTTGGTCCTTCGAGGACCTGCCTGAACCAACAGCGTGAGCGAGAGGCATTATCACTTTACGCTCCAGAAATGAGAGCACTAAGCCCACAGCTGGACCTGCGAGGGGTTACTGCACATGCCCTCATTACTTAAGCTAACTAAAGAGCTATTAGAAAGCCCTGCTGACAGTCTAATCCACAGGGAACGACACCGGATCCTGTACGTGCAGGGAAAGATGCAAGGCCACAGTGAGTCAGAATCCCATTGCTGCTTAGGGTGGGGGGAGGGAGAGGTGTCAAAACACGTTGGGAATGGACAAGTGCTTAAATCATCAGGATAGGTCCGAGAGGCTGACTGAGTGCCTGGCTTGTCATTTAGACAACAAAGTAAACTGCACATGCTTAAAATCTGAGGGAAGAGCGTGAGAGACTGAGAACTCTGTGCAAGATTTGAAGAAGAAACGTGTTTGATGCTTTTGAGTGGAGTTGCAGGCCACAGGGAAATGACTCCAAACGCAGCACAAAATACAGCCAAAGGTCATTTCGGGGAGGGGGAGGGCATGAAAGAGGCCCCATAGCGAGACAAAATTGAAGTCAACAGACTGATAATTGGGAACAGTATAAGACTCATTGTCAATTCTACTACTGGCGATTTCACCTTGGTAATGTTTTAGCGCATGCTTAACACCCTGCCTTTCATTAGGAACGTTGCTGAGTAGGGGCTTGGGAGCTCTGGACTTTTCGATTTAATCAGAAGTACTGAACCTTTTTTTGACTTTCATTGCACCGTTAATTTTTATCCTTGGTATAAAATCTAAGCAATAGCTCTCATTGGTCCCGGGTGAATGAGACAGAATGAGTAGGCCCGACACAGACCCTCACTGCTTAATGAATGCGTGGGAAGCCTTACACTGAGGAGATGTGGGCCAGCGCAAACTGTTACTAATTATCTTCGAACCATAATTGGCTTTTAACTCCTAGATTTGTTTTGACTGTTCACGCCTGTAAGTGGAGGTAAATGTGTAAATACTCCAGCAAAAGGGCTAGGAATTCAAAACAAATTTCACATCTGAAAGATGCGCATCTCCAACAGTGCAGCACCTCCTCAGCACTGCACCGGGGTGGGGCTGGGGGGTGGGGGGTGGTGGGGGGGGCTGGTGTCAGCCGAGATTGTGCACTCAAGTTTCTGGGGTGGGACCCGAACCCAAAATCTTACGAATCGGGAGCAAAGAGTGTTACCTGCCGACCCACGTGTTGCTTTATTGGGTCGAGCAATGGTTACCTTCTCGATCCCGAGCCTTTACTCTATTTTTTTCTCTACTATTAATGGAAAAAAAAAATCGAATTAATATAAAATTAAACTCCTGTTGGAGTGCAGGCAACCTAAAAGTCAATTACAAAACAAATTGGCAAGGGAACACAAGAAATGAGGAGAGGAGTTTGGAGAATTTCAGGAAGATCGCAAAGGTTAATAATAATATCATTCTGTTCAAACATGATAGTCATTAGTGACCCAGAAGGCCTCATTATCAGCCTAAGCAAATAGTCACCCCAGGACCAGTAATGGCTATATAATGTTCTCTAAAATAATGTTACTGCTATATTAGTCCATTTTCCAACTTCTTAATTTCCTAGAAATGTTAATAATAAAGCAAGTTCAAGTTCCATAAAGTAGAAAGAATATTTAACACCCGCGAGGTTGATGTATCATTGCAAATCGACTCAAGCACTTCAAATCTCAAATTGAGTTATAATTTTTTTTTAACTGTTCCAGGGACTGAACGTGCATTTCAAAAGGACTGTGCCGCTTGTCACTAGAGGCTGCTCTGTTCTCTGTCAGGGAAACCTTGTCCAAGCTGCAGTCAGTGCAAGGAAGGTTTTGCATGTTTTAATGTGGAGTAATCTGCACTCGCTAACCACAGGATGAGGCCATTGAGCCCCTCAAGTCTGTCCCGCCACTTAGTCAGAAATGGCTAGGAACCCAGCCTCAATGGCTTTTAGGGGGGTGGGGGGGGAGCCAGTTCCAGATTTCCGCTCCCCTTTGTGTGAAGAAGTGCTTCTTGACATCACCCCGTGAACAGCCTTGGCTCTCCTTTAAAGGTTCTACCCCCTTGTTCTTGGCTCCCCCCACCCCAACCAGAGGAAATAGTTTCTCTCTATCTACCCTAACAAATTCTTTAACCATTTTAAGCATCTCAATGAGATCGACCTTTAATCTTCTATACTCCAAGCGAATGCGTAACTAGCCAATGCAACCTTTTCCCCATAATTTAACCCTTTAGGCCCTGATATCATTCTGGGGAATCTGCACTGCATCCTCCCTCTCCCCCACTAAGGCCCATATACACTACGCACATGAGTTTGTGTGAAGTACAGATTGTACAGAGTTCACACAGTCCAGATTACATAGAGGGTGTGGGTTCTACAGAGCGCATAGTGGGTAAAATAAAGAGTGGAAATTGGCCTTAGCTATTGTCATTCCCGGTGGATCGAGGGAAGAAAGATTTAAGAATACAAGGATCGCTCAGCAATGGGCTTGCACGTTTAAAAAAGATTTGTGTTCATATAGGGTTCCCTACGACTGCCATCTCAAAGGGCTTTACAGACAATGAAGTGTAGTCCCTGTTGTAACGTAGGAAACATCGGAAGGTCTCTGGATTTAGGTAGGGAGGGTAGATCTCAGTTGATGGGGTATGGATGGAGCTGTCTGGGCTGTTCAGAGCTACTATCCAACAAACTAAAAAAACAAAAGGAGCCATTGACGGATTACAGGAAACTGGAGGGGAATTTCGCTGACTGGAACTCGTCAGAATGTCCTGGGCCTCACACCTCACAATTTGTGTTGGCTGGAACTACAAACAAGGCTTCCTCCTCTCGGAGCAAAATCAGCAAACAGCCCTGGGTGTAAAGAGTATTCTTGTGGTGCTACATGTTCAGAGACAGCAAAGGGGGTCTGAGTTTATTCTATCATGCACTCTGCACAGCTCTTTTCTATATCTGATAGTTACAACCAGGTGAGAAGGGGTAAACCGACACCCCTCCATTCTACCTCCTCACACAAATCTTTTTTAAACGTGCAAGCCCATTGCTGAGCGATTCTTGTATTCTTAAATCTTTCTTCCCTCAATCCACCGGGAATGACAATAGCTAAGGCCAATTTCCACTCTTTATTTTACACACTATGCGCTCTGTAGAACCCACACCCTCTATGTAATCTGGACTGTGTGAACTCTGTACAATCTGTACTTCATACAAACCCATGTGTGTAATGTATATGGGCCTTAGTGGGGCAGGGGAAGGATGCAGTGCAGATTCCCCAGAATGATATCAGGGCCTAAAGGGTTAAATTATGGGGAAAAGGTTGCATTGGCTAGTTATGCATTTGCTTGGAGTATAGAAGATTAAAGGTTGATCTCATTGAGATGCTTAAAATGATTAAAGAATTTGATAGGGTAGATAGAGAGAAACTATTTAAACAAAGGTTTCAGTTCCCTTTTCATGAGGATATGGCTTTTCCAAATCAGAATGTAATAAACTATTTCACTTGTGAGCAATAAGGAGCCAATCAACCAAGGTTTTCATGAGTCAAACCATGAGCAAATTTATTAACCATTAAACCTGAGAAAAATAATAAAAACACGTCAAACACTCGTCCCTTATGCAATCGGACACCCACACACACACACTCACACACACACACACACCCACACACACACACACTCACACCCACACTCACACACACACTCACACACACTCACACTTACACACCCACAGTCACACACCCACACACACACACACCCACACACACACACACTCACACTCACACACGCACACACACACACACTCAGACACACACACACACACACACACTCAGACACACACACTCACACACACACTCACACACACAGACACTCACACACACACTCACACACTCAAACACACACACACACACACACTCAGACACACACACACTCACACACACTCACACACACATTCACACACCCCCACACACACACACACACTCACTCACACACACACTCACACACACCCACACTCACACCCACACACACTCACACACACACACATCCACATACACACTCACCCACACCCACACACTCACACGCACACTCTCAGACACCCACACTCACTCTGACACCCACACTCACACACACACACACGCACACATACACTAACACACACACTAACACACACACACACTCACACTCACACACACTCACACACACACTCACACACTCACACTCACACACTCACTCTCACACACTCACACTCACACACTCACACATATACATACACACTCACTCTCACACATACATACACACACACACACTCTCACACACGCAGATTCATACACATGTACACAAACACACACACAGACACACACACACAAGTGCACACACACACACTTCTGCACATGCACACATACACTCACCCTCACCCACACACACGCAAGTACACGCACGCACATACACAAATACATACAAACACACACACATACACATACACACACAAACGCACACACACATATACGCACACACACATACGCACACACATGCACACATACATACACATACATATACACGCATGCATGCACACACACACACATACGCAGACACACACACACATACACAGACACACACATACACAGACATACAAACACACACGCACACACAGACACACACATGCACACACACACATACACAAACGCGCGCACACACACACACACACATACACACAAACACGTGCACACACAGAGACACAGATGCATATACGCACACACGTGCACCTACGCACATGCACGCACACACATGCACACACAAATGCATATACACACACATACACATGCACACATACACACACACGGACACAAAGATACACAAAAGCACGTGTGCACACATGTACACACACATACGCACACACATACATGCACACACAAACACCATACACACACACATGCACACATGCACATGCACACACACACACACTCATACTCACACACCCACACGCATGTACACACATGCACACACAAATACACACACGCATACACTCACACATGTGTACACACACACACATACACACACATACATATGCACACACAGACACACATATACACACATACCCACACATATACACACACACACACAAGCGTGGGCATGTACACACATACGCACATTTACACATACACACGCGCACACACACACACGCACGCACACACACCGTACACACACACATACACTCATACACACACACAAACACACACAAATGCATACACAAATACACACACACACATACGCACATACACACATACACAAACATGCAAACATACACGCATACAAACATGTGCGTGCTCACGCACTCACACACATACACGCACACACACAAACATTTACACACACATATACACACATAAGCATACACATAAGCATACACACACATGTGCACATATACACGCACACACGCATAAGCACACACACACACACACACACACACATATATATGTATCAGAGATAAGGGGAGGTAGAGTCCAATAAAAAAAGGTAAAAAAATATATGGCTAAGTTCCCTTTGATTTTCCTTGAGGCATAGAATTTAAACACTGCAGGCGATTTAGGTGAGCTGGTTCCTTGGGTGTGGTCAGATGTAGAAGATGTTGCAATCATTACGAGATCTTGTTTTGCTGACAGGTTTCTGGAAGAGTTGACTCCTCAAACTGGGCGACACTCATTCCAAAAGCGAGAGAGGGAGAGAGAGCAGCCTTCAGCCTGTTCCCTCTGCTGAAGACTTTCTTGATACTGCCTGTGTCACTTGCAACCTGTCTCTAATGGCCGGGCAGCCTTGCCTTGAAATACTTCACCCATTGTGTATTTCCAAGAGGTTTTGGGTGTGTCTGTCTTGTGGGAGCCATTGTTTCAATATCCAGTACTTTGCATTTTTAATGATTTTTTCTGAGATAGTTACAAGTTGCGATGGGTATCTAGGTTAAAGAAAATGTCTCTCCCTTCACGCTCCCCCAAGGGTGATTTGTTGGTTTCTCACGTTTAGCTTGGAATGTGGCTTTGTATTTTTAAGCAGTTTGTTTTGTCTCAGTTCAAATTGTAAAATTTCAACTCAGTTGAAAGTTGAAAAAAAAATCATATTCTCAAAAATGAAGGTTGCTTGGCCCCACAGCACCGATAGCCCCGAATTCCAACTTAGCGGCCTGAATAAATGCTCCGGCTGGAGGATACAGACTGAGAAGTGGAAGCTTGCTCAGTGCTGAGTTTATCTGATGTTCTGTAAGGTGATGGTGGTGCTGGAGTGCAGGAAACATATTCCCTTAATCGGTTTTCTAAGCCTTAATGAATGGGCCTTGATCCAGGTGGAATGCTTTAGATTTCCCCACTCGGTGACAACACAGGGAGGGAGAAGTTTCTTATGTTTTATGTTTAAGTGCGAATAGGAGAAACAGCGACAGGAAGGGAAAGATACATCAAGATGGCAATGAAGGGGTTAAGGAAGGTGGAACGATACGAACTTGTATTTCCACTTTGCCTTTCATGTGGCCAATGCTTTACAGCCAGTGCATTACATCTGAAGTCTAATCATTGTTGTGACCTAGGAAACACAGCAGCCTACTTGCACACAGCAAGATCCCACAAGCAGCCACGGGACGGATCACTGGGTTAATTTGTCTTTAGTGCTGCTGAACAAGGGACAAATGCCAGCCATAACGTGAGGAGAAACCTCCCATTCTGCTTTAAGAGGGTGAGGTATGAAAGACGAACAGGAATGAAGGGGAGAATAATGCCATCCTGAATAAGGGGTGGGAAAGAGGTTGGAAGACAAGTGTCAGATAGATTTGGTTTTGTCAGACAGGTTAAATGAGCGGAGAGGCTTAAATCAGAGCAATGTGATTAAAGGGCTTTAGTTCCGTGCAATGTACTTACTGAGACATGAGCCCATAATCCAGGTTGACACTCCAGTGCAGTACTGAGGGGGGGGGGTACTGCATTGTTGGAGGTGGCGTTATTCAATTGAGATGTTAAACAGAGGCCCCATCTGCTCTTTCAGGTGGATGTAAAAGATCTCATGCCACTGTTTTGAACAAGAGCAGGGAGAATTATCCCGATGCTGCTGCCAATATTTATCCCTCAACCCAAGATCACAAAAAAAGAGAGATCATTTGGTCATTGTCACGTTACTGTTTGTGGGAGCTTGCTGTGCGAAAATTGGCTGCTGTGTTTCTTACATTACAGCAGTGACCACACTTCAAGAATATCTAATTGATTGTAAAGCTCTTTGGGATGCCTGGAGGTTGTGGAGGCTTTTACAGAACAGGCAGACTATATCCCATATCTGACACCTATTGGTAAGTGACCCTGAGCTGTCACCGAGGGTCCAAAATGGCAGGTAATCCAAATCATAGCTTCACCAACTTTAAAGAAACAAAGGCTTGCATTTTTATAGCGCCGTTCATGAATTCAGGTCATCTCAAAGTACTTTACAGCCAATGAAGCACTTTTGAAGTGCGTGGTCACTGTTGTAATGCAGGAAATCAGGCAGTCAATTTGCACACAGCAAGATCCCACAAACATCAATGTGATAATGATAAGATAAAGTGTTTTAGTGATGCTGATTGAGGGATAAATATTGGTTAGGACACCAGTGAGAACTCCCGAATTTTTCTTTGAAATAGTGACACAAAGATCTTTGATATCCGTCTGAGAGAGAACCTCAGTTTAGCGACCCATCCGAAAGACTCCAATAGTGTGGGGAGTGTGCAACTGTGGGACTAGCGAGCCAAACTGTTGGGTCGTTTCGAGCCAGTAAGAGTCGACCACATAAAGTAGGCTGATGTCTGGTTTAGGCTGGAGAGGGCCTGATTTGACAACACACAAATTCAGAACTTGGTGATGATGTCTGGCTAATAGTCACAACACAATCAGGTTTAAATGGAATAATCCTCCTCTGACGATCAAGAAATCCCAGCCTCATATAGTCAATGCAAGCAAGCCAAAGGCCTCTTTGCCTGGGCTTAACTGTACATTATTGAGCGCCACCCCCCCCCCCCCAACAACCCCCTTGCCTTAAGATAAAAAGGAGTAGAGTTTGGCATGGGTGTCTTAAGCGTTTGGACCACAACGTTTTCACCCTAATAATTCTGACAATCACATCCAGGAGCAGGGTTACCATGGACAAGTGAAGGTTTCATCACATGACCTTCTCTAGCCCAACCAAACAGCTTTCACCCCCCACCCCCGCAACCATCTCCAATATTCCCACAAGTAATAAACGAAACCATTCAAAGGAATTTTAATGTCCGGGTTTTTTCCTCCTTGGTTTTGCCTTGCAGCAGCATCCAGGTGAAAGGTTTAATTCCCAGAGGCTCCAGGGCAACCCTGGAGGGGTTGGCAACCGCAATTCTCAGCCAAGTTTTTTAAGCCTAAAGAACCCTGTGATTATGCCGCCGGCCTCTGAATACAGAGTTACGCTGACATTAGTATCAGTACCAACACGGGGACACATGAAGGGAACCACAGTAGTAAACGTCGGCCCAGCCAGTGATGTCTGCATCTCATGAACCAATGAGAAATATTGCTTTGTTAAACCTTCAAGCGTGTAGAAGTAGCTGAATGAAGTATTTCTATGAAATTACATAGCTTTTAAGCAATTGTGGTGATGTGGGGCTTTATTCTGGTCTCCAGGAATGTGTAATGTTATAAAAAACAATTGCAAATTGATTGCATTTTTGTCCCCAAATCATACCCTCTTTGTCTATGGCCAGTTGAATTGTTTAGAGAAACATTAAGTGACGACTAGATTGGTGATTAGTGAGACTGATTGAAAGTGAGATCGAAGCTGATCCAGGTCACACAGGGACCACTAATCAAACTTCATTCCCGCGCAGCGAACATCGGCTGCTGCTGACACCGCCCAAGACCCCCGGCTGGTGGGGTGTAGTTAGTTTCTTTAAATGTGTTAGAATTAAGAACCAGGAGACATGACACTTGTTTGCAATGACCTGACGTGGGTTCCCCTACAAACTGCCGGCATTTCTGCGTGCGATCGGCTGCTCCATTCGAAAGGAAGAGCTGGGAAGCTGACACTGCCTGGCCTCAGTCACACTCGCACAGTCCGATCCCACATCAGGTTTCCCCCTGGCCACAATTTCGTTTTATTCTCAGGTGAGGTCAGAACCTGTTTACCGATGGGAAAGAGTGAGAAACGTCAAGAACCAATTGGTAAAACCAAAAGACAAAGAGCAGGAGGTGCACATTGAAAGAGAGAGAAGCAAAAAAAAAGAGAGCCAAAATGGCTTTGGAAAAAATACAGAATAGGAAAGGAATGGAGGGTGTGCAAGTCAAAGTAGCTGCAGAATTACAGGAAAGTGAAAGACTTGCTTTCAATGATTGTCTGTGGACATTTCCATGGATATCAACTGGTGGACCCTGTAATTCACTGGGGGTTCTACATAAGGCCATAGGAAATAGGAGCAGGAGTAGGCCATTCAGCCCATCGAGCCTGCTTCGCCATTCAATAAAACCATGGCTGATCTGATCGGGACCTCAACTCCAATTTCATGCCTGACCCCCATTGGTTCCCTTCCAGGTCAACAATCTGAATCAGCCTTGAATATATTCAATGGCCCAGCCTCCACTGCTCTCTGTGGAAGAGAATTTCAAAGATTAACGACCCCCTGAGAGAAGAAATTCCTCCTCATCCCCGTCTTATTTTTAAACTGTGTTCTAGAATCCCCCATGAGGGGAAACATCCTTTCAGTATCTACTCCGTCAAGCCCCCAAAGAATCTTACATTTTCAATAAAATCACCTCTCATTCTTCTAAACTCCAGTGAGTATAGGCCCAACCTGCTCAACTTTTTCTCATAAGACAACCCTTTCATTCCTGGAATCAACCTAGCGAACCTTCTCGGAACTGCCTCCAGTGCAGGTATGACCCTCTGTAAATAAGGAGATCAAAATGTACCAGTCCCTTAGACACTGCTGCACCTTCAATGGAAGACTGATACAAACTCCCACCCCTGCCCACACCCAACCCCACCCACACCCAACCCCACCCACACCCAACCCCAGCCACACCCAACCCTGCCCACACCCAACCCCACCCACACCCAACCCCACCCACACCCAACCCCAGCCACACCCAACCCTGCCCACACCCAACCCTGCCCACACCCAACCCTGCCCACACCCAACCCCACCCACACCCAACCCCACCCACACCCAACCCCAGCCACACCCAACCCTGCCCACACCCAACCCCACCCACACTCAACCCCACCCACACCCAACCCCACCCACACCCAACCCCAGCCACACCCAACCCCGCCCACACCCAACCCCACCCACACTCAACCCCACCCACACTCAACCCTGTCCACACCCAACCCCGCCCACACCCAACCCCACCCACACCCAAACCCACCCACACCCAACCCCGTCCACACCCAACCCCACCCACACCCAACCCCGCCCACACCCAACCCCGTCCACACCCATCCCCGCCCACACCCAACCCGTCCACACCCAACCCCGCCCACACCCAACCCCACCCACACCCAACCCCACCCACACTCAACCCCACCCACACTCAACCCCACCCACACTCAAACCCACCCACACCCAACCCCGTCCACACCCAATCCCACCCACACCCAACCCCGCCCACACCCAACCCCACCTACACCCAACCCCACCCACACCCAACCCCGCCCACACCCAACCCCACCCACACTCAACCCCACCCACACTCAACCCCGTCCACACCCAACCCCACCCACACTCAACCCCACCCACACTCAAACCCACCCACACCCAATCCCACCCACACCCAATCCCACCCACACCCAATCCCACCCACACCCAACCCCGCCCACACCCAACCCCGCCCACACCCAACCCCGTCCACACCCATCCCCGCCCACACCCAACCCCACCCACACCCAACCCCACCCACACCCAACCCCGCCCACACCCAACCCCACCCACACTGAACCCCACCCACACTCAACCGCGTCCACACCCAACCCCACCCACACTCAACCCCACCCACACTCAAACCCACCCACACCCAACCCCGTCCACACCCAATCCCACCCACACCCAATCCCACCCACACCCAACCCCGCCCACACCCAACCCCGCCCACACCCAACCCCAGCCACACCCAACCCCGCCCACACCCAACCCCGTCCACACCCATCCCCGCCCACACCCAACCCCACCCACACCCAACCCCGCCCACACCCAACCCCACCCACACTCAACCCCACCCACACTCAACCCCGTCCACACCCAACCCTGCCCACACCCAACCCTGTCCACACCCAACTCCACCCACACCCAACCCCCACCAGAGAAATGGTCACTAATGCTATCTATCCTGTGATTCCACTAGATCTCAATCAGATCCCAGGAGATTGGGAGACAGCGGACCTCCCAGCCCCAGCTGCAGAATTTCCAGGCTGCAGCACATCACTTGCCACCCATCAGATCGGAAGCTCATAGAGCAAGTGGGTTGGTTAAATAACTTTGTCCTTGTCTCACCCAATGGCCTTGGTTGAGACCCCTCCTGAATGTCCCCATTTCTGTGCATCAATTCCCTTTGCTTCATCTTTGGAGCAAGAGAGCTCAATCGCCTTGACACTACTCTCTGGACGTCCCTTCCTAAACCTCTTCCCTGTTATTAGGATCCGAGCCAGTTGCTGAAGCTGAAACCAAGACACAGAGCTTTACTTTATTGGGAGAGTTTATCGTCTTGTTCAGTCTCATAGCTCTCCTTCCACTCAACCCAGTGTCCCAGCTATCCCCTATTTATATGTGTTCAAAGACAATTAATATCCATTACCTGTTTCTCTTAACCTTAACAATGTAATTGACATTAACAAACTTTAACAATGTAATTGACAAGACATTGACATCCCCCTCTCTCCCCACCTTTCACAATCTCAGGCTGGGCTTTTATGTCAGGAAAGGAGAAGCTGAGAGAGCTGACCTGATCGATGTCTTTAAGGTCATGAATGGGTTTGATCGGTGTTTGGAATGTTTCTGCCTAAGAGTGAGAACGGAACTATAAATATAAAACAATCACCAATAAGTCCACTTGCGAATTCAAGAAAAACATCCAGAGAGTGGCGAGAGTGTGGAACTCACTACTAGAGGGAATAGTTGGGGCCAATAGTCTAGATGGATACATTTAAGGGGAATGTGGATGAACACACGAGGGAAAAGGGGATAGAAGTACATGGTGGTAGTGTGAGATGAAGAGGGAGGAGGCTCATGTGGACCATAGACACTGACATGGACTACCAAAACAAAAACAGAATTACCTGGAAAAACTCAGCAGGTCTGGCAGCATCGGCGGAGAAGAAAAGAGTTGACGTTTCGAGTCCTCATGACCCTTCGACAGAACTTGCGTTCTGTCGAAGGGTCATGAAGACTCGAAACGTCAACTCTTTTCTTCTCCGCCGATGCTGCCAGACCTGCTGAGTTTTTCCAGGTAATTCTGTTTTTGTTTTGGATTTCCAGCATCCGCAGTTTTTTTGTTTTTATCACTGACATGGACTAGTTGGGCTGAATGGCCTGTTTCTGTGCTGTATATTCTTTGTTAGGTTTTAGTCTGTCCAGTGTTCAGCTTCCATGACAAAAACAGAAACAGAAATACCTGGAAAAACTCAGCAGGTCTGGCAGCATCGGCGGAGAAGAGCATAGTTGACGTTTCGAGTCCTCATGATCCTTCAACAGAACTAAGTAAAAATAGGAAAGGGGTGAAATATAAGCTGGCTTAAGGGGTGGGGCAGTGGGGGGAAGGGGGGGTCGTTGTTGGGACAAGCAGCCAGTGTATTATCTAAAGGAATGTGCTAATTAAGAGTAGAGAGCAGAACAAGCAATAATATCACCACCTTCAACATCTCTTTGTTCTCTTGTCTGTGACATCTTTTGGTTGTCTCCTCCTATCAGTGGCTGCTTGTCCCAACAACCCCCTCCCCCCCACCCCTCCGCCCACCTCCAAACCAGCTTATATTTCACCCCTTTCCTATTTTTACTTTGTTCTGTTGAAAGGTCATGAGGATTCGAAACGTCAACTGTGCTCTTCTCAGCCGATGCTGCCGGACCTGCTGAGTTTTTCCAGGTATTTCTGTTTCTGTTTTTGATTTGGATTTCCAGCATCCGCAGTTTTTTGCTTTTATTTCAGTCTCCTTGGTTGTGATGCTCAAACAAACAAATAGGGGATGTGAAGAATGAGCAATAAAAGGGGAACCTTTTGAAGTAGGCCCAAGTGCAGCTCACAGGTATTTGTAATCAATACAAACATCAACAAGGACTGACGCTCCTGCCATTGCAAACAGTTTCTCTTTATTTATTCTATCAAAACACTTTGAACATGATTTTATCTGTTCTGTACATTTTGTAATAATCTTATGCATAAGTATGTCGCTAGATGGGCTGTGATGATATCATTGTTGTTTCATAGCCCGCCTCTTGGTTGTCAGGCCTAATGAAAGCCATTGTGAAGCGATTGCTATGGATCCCGAGCTCAAAGACAAGCCAGTTTGCATCTTGTTACTCACTGTGGCATAAGGTCGACAGCTACAGGGCTTACAGATTGAGAATGAAAGCCAATTCTTGTAGCACATCTCCCCAGAGCCTCTTGTGGGATGTTGGATAATGAAGCAAAAGGAATGGAAAGACCAGGCCGATCTGATCGGCCCCTCCTCCTCCTCCTCCTCCTCCTCCTCCTCCTCCTCCTCGGCAGCACTGCTGGTGCTGGGTGAGAGTTGGCAGAAGAAAGTGTGGAATAATCTAGACTGGCAGGTCAATGCTTTCATCTCAAGAGTTTCAGCAAAGCTGTCAGTTCAAACTGAAGGAAAGGCTCAGCAGCGAAGGTTCAGAATATGCATCCTTCAAGGCCATTCCCCTTGCGCAGGAAGCAGCTTTGGTTAGACTACTGCATAACAGGATATATTGTACGCATCTTGTTTAACTCTTCAGACACTATAAGACCTTACAAATGGTTTACACACAGGGACCAATGATGTTTACAGAAGACATGTTTAGGAGGAGGCCATTCATCCCCTCCACCCTGTTCTGCTATTCAGTGGCTGATCTGGATTTCAACTCCATCCACCCCTCACTGGCTCAATGCCCTTCCCCAGTGTCACATTAGTGGTGCTTAGGAGCTTCACGGCACACATCAGACGGCTGTGCCTCCAGCACTTGCAGCCCTTTGCGCATTGAATGTTGGGAGCACTGGTGGGATTGCAGAGGTGGGTGGGTGTGGTGAATGGAAGGGCAGCCAATGTTTTGGGTGCCAGCTGCTATTAAAGAGCCGCTGGCTTTCCATTAACCGTGGTGCCATTTTCCCTGGGAAGGGAGTGCATGGGGACACAAGAGGGCAAAGGTAACATGGAGAACAGCCAATAGAGAGAGCACCAAATTAATACACAAATTAATGAATTACCCTTCCACTGCCCAGATGGTTGGAGTCCTAAGTTTATATATAGCTTGGGGTCTTTCTGAGCATAGCAAACTGTTTCTTCACAGGCTGCAAGGAGTACTTAGACTGGTTAATCATAGTGCAGCAGACAACACACTGAGTACATTACAGACTTCAATATCTGAAATTACAGAGAGTAAGAATTTGGTACCTATCAGGCAGAGAGTACCCACCATCGCCTTATCAGTTTTAAAGTTTAGGATTATTTAATATTCATTAAAGCTTCCATATTCTGTTTTCTACAGTGTTCTGTTGGGTAAGGATGGTAGGTGTTACGGAACCAAGACAGGTGAAAGTAGCTGAGGTACAGTTGTGGTCTCACTGAATGGTGGGGCGGAACAGGCTCAAGGGGCTGAATGGCCTCTCCCTGTTCATATGAATGCAGGACAAGTGTGGGAATATGGGACCTGGTTTGAGAAGGTGGTGGTGAGCTGTCTTCTTGAACCACTGCAGTCCATGTGGTGTGGGTACACCCACAGTTCTGTTAGGGAGGGAGTTCCAGGATTTTGACCCAGCGACAGTGAAGGAACGGTAACATATTTCCAAGTCAGGATGGTGAGTGACTTGGAAGGGAACTTCCAAGTGGTGGTGTTCCATGTGTCTGCTGCCCTTTTCCTTCTAGGTGGTGGCGGTCGTGGGTTTGGAAGGTGCTGTCAAAGGAGCCTTGGTGATTTGCTGCAATGCATCTTGTAGATGGTACACACTGATGCTACTGTGTGTCACCGGTGGACAGAGTGAATGTTTGTGGATGTGGTGCCAATCAAGCGGCTGATTTGCCCTGGATGGCATTGAGCTTCTTGAGCGCTGTTGGAGCTGCATTCATTCAGGCAAGTGGAGAGTATTCCATCACACTCCTGACTTGTGCCTTGTAGATAGATGGTGAACAGGCTTTGGGGAGACAGGAGGTGAGTTACTTGCCACAGGATTCCTAGCCTCTTGTAGCCACAGTATTTATATGACTAGTCCAGTTCAGTTTCTGGTCAATGGTAACCCCTAGAATGTTGATAATGGGGGATTCAGCGATGGTAATGCCATTGAATGTCAAAGGATGATGATTGGGTTCTCTCTTGTTGGAGATGGTCATTGCCTGGCACTTGTGTGGTGTGAATGTTACTTGCCACTTGTCAGCCCAAGCCTGGATATTGTCCAGGATTTGCTGCATTTGGACATGGACTGCTTCAGTATCTGAGGAGTCGCGTATGGTGTTGAACATTGTGCAATCATCAGTGAACATCCCCACTTTTGACCTTATGATGGAAGGAATGTCATTGATGAAGCAGCAGAAGATGGTTGGGCCTAGGACACTACCCTGAGGAACTCCTGCAGTGATGTCCTGGAGCTGAGACGACTGACCTCCAACAACCACAATCATCTTCCTTAGTGCTAGGTGTGGCTCCAGCCAATGGAGAGTTTTCCCCCTGATTCCCATTGACTCCAGTTTTGCCAGGGCTCCTTGATGCCACACTCGGTCAAATGCTGCCTTGATGTCAAGGGCAGTCACTCTCCCCTCATCTCGGGAGTTCAGCTCTTTTGTCCATGTTTGGACCTTTAACGTGGTCAGGAGCTGAGTGGCCCTGAGTGGCAGAAGTGAGTGTCAGTGAGCAGGTTAATACTGAGAAAAATCCTCACACGCATTCTCCCAAATTGCCTATTTCCAGTGGCTGAGAGATTCCTCACGGAGACAGATTGTGACAGATTTAGACCTTCCAGAGGAACCTCTGACATGATCTGTGTTGCCTGACAAATCCAAGAAAAATGTCGCGAATGACACCAGGAACTTTTCATTGCAGTCTTCAACCTGATCAAAGCATTTGCATCAGTAAATCACCAGGCCCTGTGCATTGTGCTCCAATGATTTTGATGTCTAAGAAACGTCATCACAATTTGCAATTGCTTCGTGTTGATATCACTGCAACTGTCATGACTGGGACACCTGAAACAGGCACCTTCAAAATCCAGCCCAGGGTCCAGTAAGGCTACAGCTCCCATACAATTCACAATCTACCAGTGAATACTTACCTCAAAGATCAACAGCCCTCTGGTGCGAGTATTAAATACTATCTAGATGGAAGACTCTTTAACCTCAGTTGCCTCCATGTCAAAACTAAACTGACCACCGTAGACATACATAATCCACAGTTTGCAGATGACTGCAGTGTCATTGCTCACTCTGCACCGGATCTACGAGCCACTCTCAATCTCTTCAAACCTGCATTAAAGAGACTCGGCCTGCCCTTGAATGTTGCCAAAATAAAACTCATATATCAGCCCAGACCTGATCAGCCAAATATTCCACCTCCCATATATATTGAAGGAGAGACTCTGGGATATGTTGAGCATGTCCCATACCTCAGCAGCTGCCTCTCTGAAAAGGCCACCACTGACCAGGAGATCCAACACCCGGTCAGCTGCACCAGCTCAGCCTCCTACAAACTACAGCAGTGAGTGTTTGACAACAAAGACTTCTGCAAATCAACCAAAGTCCTCGTGTACAGAGCAGCTGTGGTCACCACACTCCTGTACTGCAGTGAGACCTGGACTGTGTATCAGTGACACATTAGAGCGCTAGAGAAATTCCATCAGCAATGCCTCTGCCACATCCTCTGGATTCAATGGGAGGACCGTTGAACAAACGCTAACATCCTTCTTGAAGCCAGTTCCACAAGCCCTCAGGCAAAACTGCTGCAAAATCAACTTCGATGGACTGGACACTGTGTCCGGTTGGCTGGAAAGCATCTCCCCAGCCAGGTTCTGTTTTCTCAACTCTCAGGTGGACAGCGGTCCAGGGGAGGACAAAGAAAACCCTTCAAAGACGCTCTGAAGCTCCCCTTGAAGAGCAGCAGCTTTGACATTAATGACTGGGAGGAGCTTGTTACCAACCGTTCAAAACAGTGACAACTTGTCCATCGAGCTGCATCACACTGTGAGTCCAAACGTCTTAACGATGAGGCAGAGCAATGGGAGAGAAGGAAAGAAATGGAAGCAAATCCTGCACTCCGGACCCCACTGCCTCCTGGGATGTCCTGCCCTATGTGCCCAAAGATCAAGGGGTCGGGAATCAACCTGTTCGGTCACATGATGACCCATTGCAGGAACTCATGGCCCCGAGTGGACATCATCCTCGAATGGAGGGACAGGTGCCACTGCCAACAACGCATTTAATACACAACACAACTTATTCAACCAAAGAATGAAATGGAGTCAAAATTAGAGTTTTTAAAAAAGCAAATTGCTTTTTGTCAATGTTCCCTAGGATGAGATGGTGACTCATGGAACATAAGAACATCGGAACAGAAGGAAAGATTTTAGCTGCTTGAGCCTGTTCCACCATTTAGTGTGATCATGCCTGATCTGCGATCTAACTCCATGTACCCCACCTTTGCCCCATATCCCTTAATACCTTTGGGTTAACAAAAATCTATCAAATTCTGATTTAAAATGACCAATTTATGCAGCATTAATAGCTGTTTGCTAAAGACAGCTCCAAACTTCTACCATCTTTTATGTGTAGAAGTGTTCCTTAATTTCACTTGTAAAAGGTTTGGTTCTGATTGCAGAGTAACATAGGAACATACGAATCAGGAGCAGGAGTAGGCCACTCAGCCCCTCGAACCTGCTCCGCCATTCAGTAAGATCCTGGTTGATCTGATTGTAACTTTCTGCCTACCCCCAATAACTTTTCACCCCCTTGTTTATCAAGAATCTATCTACCTCTGCCTTAAAAATATTCAAAGGCTCTGTTACTACCTCCTTTTGAGGAAGAGAGTTCCAAAGACCCATGATCCTCCGAGAGAAAAAAATTCTCCTCATCTCTGTGTTAAATGAGCGACCCCTTATTTTTAAACAGTGACCCCTAGTTCTAGATTCTCTCACAAGAGGAAACACTCTCCACATCCACCCTGTCAAGGCCCCTCAGGATCTTAAAGGTTTCAATCAAGTTGCCTCTTACTCTTCTAAACTCCAGTGGATACAAACCCAACCTGTCCAACCTTTCCTCATGAAACAGCCCACCCATTCCTGGTATTAGTCTAGTAAACTTTCTCTGGACTGCTTCTAACACATTTACATCCTTCCTTAAATAAAGAAAAGAGTTGACGTTTCGAGTCCTCATGACCCTTCGACAGAACTAGTTCTTCAGAACTAGTTGAAGTTCTGTCGAAGGGTCATGAGGACTCGAAACGTCAACTCTTTTCTTCTCCGCCGATGCTGCCAGACCTGCTGAGTTTTTCCAGGTAATTCTGTTTTTGTTTTGGATTTCCAGCATCCGCAGTTTTTTTGTTTTTATCTTCCTTAAATAAACTTGACTAGTGCCCCTAGTTCTAGACACCCAACCACCTGAAATAGTTTATCTCTAATTACTCCATCTGTTCACCTTAGGAGCTTGAAAACTTCAACCCGATCACCTTTTAACTCTCTAAATTCGGGGAATACATCCCTAGTTTGTATAGTCTCTCCTTGTAATTTAAGCCCTGATGTGCTGTTATCAGCTTGGTAAACTTCCTCCAAGGCCAGTATGTCCTTCCTAAGGTGTGGTGCCCAAAGCTGTAGGATATGACGTTCCTTCTAGCACCTCAACTTGCTGAGAAGCCACATTCCCACTGCCCTTGGACAGCAAATCCCACTCCAAGCAGTAAGCATGGGACTTTGCTGGATGCATCATTGGAATGTCATGTTGCGTTGAATCATCTATTGTGTGACAGGACAGCTATTGTCAATCATCAGCATTGCAGGAGAAAGAGAGAGAGAGAGAGAAACTGGAAGAGGAAGAAATGTCTAGGTGTGTGGCCAAGAAAGATTAGAAAAAAAGAGAGGAAAAAGAAAAAGGAAAATATAAGATGTATGACCCAAGTGTTGCATTCTGGAAAGAGAATTAGAGAGTCACAGAGAGAAAGTGAGAGAGATACAGAGAGCAAGAAAGAGAGAGAGAGAGAGAATGCAAATAACTAGATGCTGTATTGTGGACTGTGAGTGAGATGGACAGATGGACGAGACAGAGAGAGAACGCAATTAACAAGTTGCTGTAACCTAGAGAGAGTTAGTGAGATAGAGAGATACAGAAAGAGAGACAGAGACACAAAGACAGAGAGAGAGTTTGCAATTTGTGATATAAGGTGCTATATTCTGAGACAGAGTCAGAGATAGAGACAGGAAAATAGATAGAGGTGGAGAGAAAGGGACAGATGGAGGCTGAGAGTGATAGAGAGAGCGAGAGAACACAATAACTAGGTGATGTATGCTGGAGAGAGAGAGAAAGCTTTACCTTATAACTACACAGTTTGGAAAATTTTCAGAGACAATTTATCAGAGCATTAACTGATAATTCAAACAAAGACATCAGATTGGGAGATTGGCAATACTGAAACAAAAGCTGATGTTATTAAGTCTGACAGTTCAGTGATAGAATTACCACTCCCTTCTCTTCCAATCATGACCGTACACCTTCCAAAGCTGTCATAAGAAAACAAGTCAATTTCCAGTGACACATTATATTTTATTCTTCAGTTATTCAAAGGATATCGTACACAGTGTGGCTTAAATCACCTTCTAGAGGGGTTAGCTGTCAATCTCAGCTAACTGGATAAATAAATTATCAGTATGTGTAGGTTCCAGCTGAGGACCAGGCAGAACTGAGTGAACGCAACAAAGAAATGTAAATCAGAATGGAAATTTGTCAGGGAAATGTACGAAACCAAATTCTCCCAGGTTTTCGGAAAGGGAATGAGAGTGCAAAGGAAAGGAAGTGGCCAATTAGTGAAATAGTGGGTGTACAAGTAGTCAGTTGGAGCTCATTAACCCCTTAGTTAGTACTCAAGCAAACCAGAACGTGGAACTCTCAGAGAGTGGTTTGGGGTGAGTGAGCGAAGACGTAAAACCCGCTCCCGGTCAAGATCGCGCTATGAACGCGACCTTAGGCTGGCTGGCTGGCTGGCTGGCTGGCCCAATTAACAGCCAGCCAGGGTGACACGCACCCTGAGAAAGACTCAGCGCTGCCGGTGGGGGCTGGAAGAGGGCAGGCGCCGATGTCACCGCGGGTGCTGGGTGGGCGCTTCCGCTGGGCCCCCTGCAGGCGGACGGCTGTCCCAGGGAGCTGCACACCTCCAAGTAATAAAAGAAAGCACAAAAATGCTGCAAAAAATAACGTCCTTGCGGCGCAATCAAGCAGCTGACAGCATACCTCATTTTTAAAAAAAAACAGTCCCCAGATGTTTCATTTTATTTTAAATCCAGACGGAGATTTCATTCCGCCCTTGGCTGAGGTTTGAGCAAAAATGTGAAGCCCCCCCGGTCGATTAGCCCGTCCGCCAACCGTAAGGCATGAAAAATCGCTGACAATTGGCGTTAACGGGCTTAGTTGCCTGCTTAATTGTCAGCAGGCGCACTTCCAACATCTGTGCCCACCCGCCGAGCAAAATATTGCGCCAGTGCACAATCCTTACCCCCATTCAGGTTAGGCATGTGCCTGACGCCAGGGCGAAAAATTCTGGCCCTCCTGGCATTTCTCTAGCGCCTTCCACAACTTCAGAACTTCCCAAAATGCTTTACCGCCAATGGTGTGCTCTCGACCTGTTGGCCCCTGTGGTAATGTGGGAAACACAGCCAATTTGCACGCAGCAAGCTCCCACAAACAGCAATTTTATAATGACCAGATAATCCGTTTTGGTGATGTTGATCGAGGAATAGGTATTAGTCAGAGCATGAAGGCAAACTCCCCTGCTCTCCCTCAAAATAGCAACATGGGGTTTTTTACAGGGCGGTCAGACTCTCGCTTTAGCATTCCAGCCTGTAGAGAAAGACAGCACCTCTGGCAGTGCAGCACTCCCTCAACACAGCGCTGGAAGTGTCAGCCTGCATCATGTCGTCAAGGCTCTGGAGTGGGGCTTGAACCCACAACCTTCGGACTCAGAGGTAGAGAGTGATACCCACTGAGTCACAGTTAAGAAAGAGAAGGGGGACGGATTTCCAAGGAGTCGAGGAGGATCTTTAAAAATGGTGGGCTTGACCCAGCTGCAGAAGTCCCGCCCCCATTTTTGACAAATCCAATTTTTGCCAGACAAGGGCAGGTGGAGGGGCATGATTCACACAGGAGGGAAACCCAAACTCAGCAGGGCCATTTGAACTTGGCTGAGTTCAAACAGGTCACATTGTGGCTGTTCCAAGGGCCTTAACCCACAGTGGGAGCCACAAATTGATGGTATAGACTTAAGTGCTCTTGAAGATTGGATAGGATCAGTTTAAATGTCATGACCTGAAGCTTTTTATGTACCCCACTCTTCAAACATGAAAAAGAAACTGGCTGAAGCTGTCAGTGTGAGTTATAAAAACACCGTCTGCTGAACTACTTTGATTGACAGGACATCTGGTGTGCATTAGAAAAACAAATTAACATCTCTTCATGCAGTTTCAATAGAGTTCTTTGTTGCCATTTCCAAAGATATATGATTATGCCATTATGAATGTTTGTCTGAGTTTCAAAAGCTACAATTATCTCATCAAGGGTTTCTCTGATCAGTTTGATTGACAGTTTAAAGAGGCTATTAAAGGATCTGATGAAGAGTCATACAGACTTGAAACGTTAATAGTATTCCTCTCCGCAGACGCTGTCAAACCTGCTGAGTTTTTCCAGCTATTTTCATTTTTGTTTCAGATTTCTGGCATCCACAGTATTTTGCTTTTATATTAAAGGATTAGCTGTCTTTGATATGGGAGTCTGTATAGAAGCTTGTTTGGTTTTACAAGAGATTAACCGCTGGAGAATATTTGAATGGTTTCATGAACAGGAGATTTTTTTTTTCACAATCAAGGGTGTATGAGCGAATGTTAGATTTTTTTTTCACGGTCACATGGCCCATGAGGTAAACCCACGGTGGATATTGAGTGAGTGGTTATGGATGTGGCATGAAGGATATGAGGGGACATGGGGGTGGGTGGTGGCATGAGATGGCATGGAGAGGCTATGGGGGGGGTGGATAATAAGGGACCATGGGCATTGTGTGGGTGGAGTGAAGGGGTGTGAAGGGTAAGGCCTTACCGCTTCTAAAACAGCTGGGACAAAGTCCCAGGGAGCCAACCCATCTCAGCACTTGCCCACTCCCGTAGCCACCCACAATCTGCTTCTGGGGTCACCTTGCCTGACTCTATCCTGACCCCATCCCAACCTCCCCGGAGTGAAAATTGCGTCTAATGTGGGCCCTTTAAATTGAGGTGGGTCTGTCAAGTCGAAAAACTTCCTAACCCAAGCCTCTCACCTCATTAGCAAAAATTTGACCCAGAGAGAGGGGAAAGAGTAGATTTTAAGAAATTTTGCCCCCCCCTCCCACCCCCAATATAGAGCTGCAACACCCAGGAGAGCACACCAGGAATCAGGGATTACTGTTGATATTAATCCTAGAGTGTACATTGGCCACTTCCCATAATCCCTGTAGCGCAAAACTCCTTGCCGGGAGCACCAAATCATCCAATTTGCCTTTCTAAGCGTATATGTAAAGGCCTCACCTGCTAAAGCTGATACCAGAGAGAATAATGTGGCTGCTCTCTCTGGAAGCCACCTTGAAGATAACGAGAATGATAAGCTCAGTATTAGTATCAGGTACTTCCCCATGAGGCAGAACTATGGCCGTCTAAAATAGATTTTGTAGTTAGTGTTAATCCAGGCACCAAGATCACAATAGTGTCACTGGGAAAAGACAATGAGGTGGGCATATTGATATTCACCAATTTACAGGCTAAACTCAGTGCTTCTTCAGATCGCCTCGATCACTTTCAAACGTCTCCCTCAACAAAGTCAGAGAGGAGTTTTTTCCCAGTCTTTTCCCCCTTTTATTGGCTGTGGGGTTTTATCCCGGTGGGTGGGGTAGAAGTAGGAAGAAATGTTTAGTCAGTATGCTCCGAGCGCCATGGTGTGTCGAGCAGGCTCGATGGGTCAGCTTGAGGGACTACAGTTTTCTTGGATCTACTGCCGCACAGAGTTACTGATTACCTGGGCCTGTCTTCAATGAGATAAAGGCCGATTCATTAGGGTTTAACTTTGCCTCCAGGGCCAGGACTGTTTCCAGGTGCTGAAACAGGTCAGTCTCTGTGATTTTCATGGTGCTGTCCACTTAATTGGCCTAGAGGCAGGTTTGCCGTCCAATTGTGGGCGGTCTCTTGAAATCCAAGGGCCAATCAGAGGCCTTACAGTTTGAGAGGGGCAGCAGGCTGCGATGGGAGGTAAGTAATAGAGAGCATGCTTCAAAATGGAGTCGCTCTTTCTCTCTCGCTCTCTCGCTCTCAGTCTCTCTCTCTGCAACTTTTTTAAATCTTAAATTTAAAAATGGCTTTAGCAGCCAGCCACCACTCGGAGGGGTGGGGAGCGTGGGTGGAACTCTTGCTGTGGGTCACTCCTGCAACCAAGCTGCACCCCCTCCACACCCCCGTCAATGCCCCCACACACATGGTCAGGCACTGTAAGACCACCTCCAGGCAGCTGAAAATGCCCCCGCAGCCTGAAGGGACCAGCAGGCTGAGTGGAAAACCCCGGTTGGCCTTCTTTAATTGGCCTTAATGAGCCTGACCTTGCACCACCTCCCCACCCACCACCCCCCCACCACCACCCCACAGCCCCACCCACCCCTACCCCCGAACCACCCCACCTCTGAGAAAACGAGCACACAGACACAGGACAGCAGATCTGATAGCTCTTGTCCGTCTTCGATTCCAGTCTTACCAAGAATCTCAAAATTCCGCCTATTAAATATCCAGGAAAGGAGGTTTCGCTGGGGTTACTGGGTGATGGAGGGAATCAGTTGGAGGGGCTGATGGTCAGGATGTCTCTCACATTCAGCGACTTTGTTCCTGACAGAATACTGAAAGGCCTGGATAGAGTGGACGTGGGGAAGATGTTTCCATTAGTAGGAGAGACTAGGACCCGAGGGCACAGCCTCAGAGTAAAGGGAAGGCCTTTTAGAACAGAGATGAGGAGAAACTTCTTTAGCCAGAGAGTGGTGAATCTATGGAATTCATTGCCACAGAAGGCTGTGGAGGCCAGGTCATTGAGTGTATTTAAGACCGAGATAGATAGGTCCTTAAAAACAAAAAAACTGCTGATGCTGGAAATCCAAAACAAAAACAGAATTACCTGGAAAAACTCAGCAGGTCTGGCAGCATCGGCGGAGAAGAAAAGAGTTGACGTTTCGAGTCCTCATGACCCTTCGACAGAACTTGAGTTCGAGTCCAGGAAAGAGCTGAAATATAAGCTGGTTTAAGGTGTGTGTGTGGGGGGCGGAGAGATAGAGAGACAGAGAGGTGGAGGGGGGGGTGTGGTTGTAGGGACAAACAAGCAGTGATAGAAGCAGATCATCAAAAGATGTCAACGACAATAGTACAATAGAACACATAGGTGTTAAAGTTAAAGTTGGTGATATTATCTAAACGAATGTGCTAATTAAGAATGGATGGTAGGGCACTCAAGGTATAGCTCTAGTGGGTTTTTTTTTTTATTTCCATTATATAAAAAAAAAACCCACTAGGGCTATACCTTGAGTGCCCTACCATCCATTCTTAATTAGCACATTCGTTTAGATAATATCACCAACTTTAACTTTAACACCTATGTGTTCTATTGTACTATTGTCGTTGACATCTTTTGATGATCTGCTTCTATCACTGCTTGTTTGTCCCTACAACCACACCAACCCCCTCCACCTCTCTGTCTCTCTATCTCTCCGCCCCCCACACACACACCTTAAACCAGCTTATATTTCAGCTCTTTCCTGGACTCGAACTCAAGTTCTGTCGAAGGGTCATGAGGACTCGAAACGTCAACTCTTTTCTTCTCCGCCGATGCTGCCAGACCTGCTGAGTTTTTCATAGATAGGTTCTTGATTGGTAAGGGGATCAAAGGTTACGGGGAGAAGGCGGGAGAATGGGGTTGAGAAACTTATCAGCCATGATTGAATGGCGGAGCAGACTCGATGGGCTGAATGGCCTAATTCCTGCTCCTATGTCTTATGGTCCTATGAAAAATGGCTCGGTCAATTGTAGCAAGGACTTGCAGCCACCATAGCCTTCCCAACCGTCAGCGAGAGGGAGAAAGTATGGAATTAAAAAGGCAATTTAGCATGATAGGTTTATTGGAAAATGACGTGCACTTTATAAAGTGCTGGGATTGTTGGCTCTTAATGTGCCTTCTGCACAGGCGTCAGTGCAAACCGGGAAAGAGAGCTGCTCAGTAACGACTTTGAAAATGAACAATGAAATCATTGGGAAACAAATGAACAACACCAATCAGACAGCACAACTATTGTACATCTCACACATAGAACAATTCTGAGTTTTGAATTCTACATTGCTGAGTGTTTTTGTTACACACACACACACACACACACACACACAGGAGCTGGATTCACTGTTAATGTGAGTTGGTGATTGGCCGAGGGGTATGTCCATTGCACAAATCCTTATCCCATAGGAAGACAGGGTTTGCATTTCCGTGGCGCCTTTCATGACCCCCAAGACGTCCCAAAGCCCTTTAAAGCCAAAGAAATGAAGAGCAGCCACTGCTGTAATATGGGAAACAGTGCGGCAGTCAACTTGCGCACAGCAGGATCCCACAAACAGCAGTGAAATAAATGTCCAAGCGCTCTGTTTTAATGATGTTGGTTGTGGGATACGTATTGGTCAGGATGCCGGGGAGAACTCGCCTGCCCTTCTCCAAGTAGCGTGAGTGGGGTTTTCCACCCCCACCTCAGAGGGTGAAAACCTCACTGAAAATCCAGTACCTCCGACAATGGATCATTGCATCCGTAGCAGCTCACTTGAGTCAAAACAAAAACGGAAAATGCTGGGAAAACCTCAGCAGGTCTGGCAGCATCTGTGGTGCGAGAAACGGAGATAATGTTTCGAGCCTGTATGAGCCTCATCCGGGGGGGGGGGGGTCCAAAGAAGGGTCACACGGACTCGAAACGTTAACTCTGTTTCTCTCTCCACAGTTGCTGCCAGACCGGCTGAGTTTTTCCAGCACTTTCCGTTTTTGTTACACCGCAGTGAGCATTTGGAGCATCGTCCTGCCTGCCGGTCAAATTGTCTCCACGGCCAATCTAGAGACACAAAGCAGTCCTTTCTTGTTACACATTCTGCCAATGTCTTGGCAGTGAAATGCCCAGCTAGAAAGCTCACAGAAGCTGATTAACAACAACCAATTCCATTTATATAGCACCTTTAATATGTCCCATCCCAGCGTTCTCCACAGGAGAGTAAGCCAACAAAATTTGGCATTGAGCCACTTGAGGGGATATTAGGACCAGCGACCAAAAGCTTGGTCAAAGAGGTAGGTTTTAAGAGGCATCTTAAAGGAGGAGAGGTGTAAGGAGGGAATTCGAGAGCTTAGGGCCCCAGGCAGCTGAAGGCACAGCCACCAATGGTGGATCAATTAAATTCGGGGATGCAAAAGGGGTCAAAATTGGACGAGTGCAGAGATCCCGCAGAGTTGCACCTATGAACATACGAACCAGGAGCAGGAGTAGGCCACTCAGCCCTTCGAGCCTGCTCCCCCATTTAATAAGATCACGGCTGATCTGAATGTAACCTCAACCCCACATTCCTGCCCTCCCCCCGATAACCTTTCACCCCCTTGCTCATCAAAAATCTATTTAACTCTGCCTTAAAAATATTCAGCTTCCACCACCTTTTGAGGAAGAGAGTTCCAAATATTCACACCCTCTGAAAGAAAACATTTCTCCTCATCTCTGTCTTAAATGGGCGACCCCTTATTTTTCAACAGTGACCCCTAGTTCTAGATTCTCCCACAAGAGGAAACACCCTCTCCACATTCTCCCTGTCAAGGCCCCTCAGGATCTTACATGTTTCAATAAAGTCGCATCTTACTCTTCTAAACTCCACTGGATACAAGCCTAACCTGTCTAACCTTTCCTCATAATACAACCCATCGGTCCTAAGGGGCTGGAGGAGGTTACAGAGACAGGGAGGGATTGAAAGTAGGGACGTGAGTTTTAAAATCGAGGTGTTGCTGGACCCAGAGCCACTGTAGGTCGGTGAGCACAGGGATGATGGGTGAACGGGACTTGGTGCAAGTTAGACAACAGGCAGCAGGGTTTCGGGCAAGATGATGTTTACAGAGGGTGGGAGGACAGCTAGGAGAGCATTGGAATCAATAGATTCAAAAAGGCTGCCCCAAACGGGCTGGCAAGTCAAATACATTCCTGAATTATAATCTTGTGGCTTGAGACAACAAACACTTACACTGCAAGTGCAGTGGAATGCTGCCATCCAATTTAAAGGAGAGAATTGTCCCCCTGTTTTGGGGGAGGGGGGGCAGGAGATATATGGGCGTGGCGGGCGGGCACCAAGCTGATCGGCACCCCCCAATCGGGGGTCCGCACCGCCATTTTACGTGGGAGGGCCAATGAAAAATGCGAAGGCCGCCTGGGCTTTTCGCCTGCAACCCCCCCCACCCCCCCGCCGACCTTAAAGTTGGGTGGGCAGCTCAGTCAATGACCTTAATTGGAATCTAAATGGCCTTAGTAGGCCTTTGACAGTTCGGCGGGCACAGAGCCGACTCCACTGCGCGCCCACCAAACTGAGGATCTAAACGACGCGCTGTGACATCAGGACACCCGCCTGACTTATCCCCGCATCACTTTACACCTCGGCGATCCAGACCCTCAGTTTCAGGTGCACCAACAGCTCCTCGATTTTGTTGGAAGGGGAAATAATGGACCCGCCCAAGATCATTGCTGGCGATGGCTGCTTTCCAAACTCCCAAAGTCAAAGGCAGCTTTTATTTCCTGGGAAGGGTTGGTACTTACACCCAAGGGAGGGGCAATAAATGTCAGCTTTCTCAGAGGTGCCCATAACCCAGGTGTTAATAACATGTCAAACAGATAGAGTCCTGGAGATTTACTGCTGTATGTTTAAACCCTGGTGATCAAATTTGCTCCTTGTACTGACAGAGCAATCTACAAAGGCCCTGGGGGAAAAGTGACATTTACAAAGGTATTGTGCAAATCTTGGAATTATTAAATACAAATAAGATATAAATGGGAGTAGCTTTTTAATAAGTCACCAGTTCATTACTCTACTGATGCAAGACTGACACACACCCTGGCCTTAACACTGAGCTCACTTTGACTGCGCAGCTTTGGAGATTGACTTTGGTTTCCTTGGAAGGTCAATCAAACTTTACATACATAGCACAACAAAACGGACCTCAATGGAGGAAATAAACCTCATCTTTACTCAAGAATCAGAGATGAGAGAGAGTGAGAGGGAGAGAGAGAGACAGGGAGAGAGAGAGAGAGAGAGAGAGAGAGGGAGAGAGCAAAACGGAAAGACAGAGACAAAAAGAGGCAGAGAAAGAGAGAGGCAGGGACAAACACACAGTCACTGAGTGAGATAGAAAGAAAGGGACAAAGGCGGAAAGAGAAAGAGAGCGAGAGAGAAACATGTCAGTTACCTATAGTGATTCAGCCAGCCCTGCTGCTCCCTGTGTGTTTATCCTCACACTTTTGAAACAAAAACAGTCCCAATGATGAATCATTATTGCAAAGCGTGAATCCCAGTAACAAGTGTGGACATGGGAGGCTTGAGCCCAATTGAGTGTCCGCATCAAATATGGACGGTTGATCATGGAAAGAGATAGAAACTGTGTTAATGTCACATCTATTCACACCTCTCTGACTATCAGAGAGACTTGAATAAAATGAGAAACATAAGGGAGAGCATACTAAAAACTCGTACTATCACAAGGAATGTCATAACAACAGCACTCGTTGTATTTATACTGGGTGGGGTGGTGGTGTGTGGGGTTCCTTCATTGTCAGGCACTTAGTGCTTGATCGAGGGACCTGATATCGGCAAGAGAGAGGACCCGCTAAGAACCATCCCCCCCACCTCCACACCACACTCCTCTTCCGTGACATCCACCCCGAGATCTCCCTCCTGCCAACACTCGCCTGTGCCTGGGTCCATGGTGATGGTAGGCCTCGGGTGGGTGTAGTACCGGTGGCAACCACCTCCTCCCCGGTGGCACTGCCGAGCAACGAAGAGTTGCCAACGCCAGCTCTTGGCAGGCAGGACTTCTGACCCTGGGGTTCTTGATCCCAGAGAAGGCCCGGCCCTGTCCTGTTAAGTTCCTGATTGGTCCTCGATAGAGTGGGCCTTCCCAAAAGGAAGAAATATGGGTCTCCCACCAGCTCTGCAGCCAGTGGGCAAGATCCCTATGACTTCCGTTAAATTCTGCCTTCAGAGCCTATCCAGCTGGAGACACAGTTGCCAATGGTGGAGTGATTAAGAGATGGTCCTAAGTCTAGAATTGGAGGAGCGCAGAGATCTTGGAGAGTTGGAGGAAATTACAGAGATGGAGAGGGTTGTAGGGCTGGAGGAGATTAATGAGATAGAGAGGGTGGGGGAGTTCATAGTAGAAAGGTTTAGGAAATTAACGAAAAAAAAAGGCTTGGGAAGTTGATCAATACTGTTTAAGGAGTTACTTTAGGAGACTTTCAATCACGTCACAAAACAGAAAGTCTGGTCACCGGCATATTGCTGTTTATGGGAGTTTGCCGTGTGCAAATTGGCTGCCACGTTCCCTACATTACAACAGTGACTACACCTCAAAGGGTATTTCATTGGCTGTAAAGCTCTTTGTGACATCTTGAGGTTGTGGAAGGCGCTATAGAAATGCAAGTCTTTCTTTCTCTTTTTTTGCGTCACATTGAAGCTCTTGATGGGGCAATACCTGCTCCCCTCCATCACCTCAACCTCAGGAAAGTGAGAATCGCACCACTGAGCCATTGGTAAGGGGGCCATGTTTGGGGCAGATGGAGTTTTCTTCCCAATTATGTGCCCCCCCATACCCCTGCCTCTCCTCTCCCCCAGTGGAATGTGCGAGCCATGTGTCAGGATTGGGTGTGTCCAGATCCCGCTCTACTTCCCCAGCATTCCTTTTGTATTCCTGCCGAAATAGCATCGGGATGTCCTGGGAGAAATCTTGGAAGCACTTCATCGCAAGATACAGCACAGGTGAAGGCCATTCAGCCCATAGTGCCTGTGCTGGCTCTGAAAGAGCTATCCAATTAGTCCCACTCCCTTAGCTCGTCCCCACAGCCCTACGCAATGTGGTTCGAGCCAAAAACCTTCAGGCATCAGAGATCTGGAGTCCTGCTCTCTGAGCCCATTGCAGACACATGTGAGGTGGCAGCGTGTGCATAACAGGCTTCACAACTGCTTCAGCTCCAGAGAAAACCATATGGATAGATCATCATTGAGACTGAAGGGCTCTGTTTAAATACGTTTTAAGAGCAATGCTCTATTTAAAAAAGAAATCAGCAGCCTTTAAATCATATAAATTGGATCTATAATTGGACTTCAGATCTATAATGATCATCAGTCTCCTCGGCACCCCAGAGGATGTTTATAAAGATGTACGCAGATAATTAAATTAAACAATCTCAATGCAGCATTCACAGGCATCTTAAAATGCAAAGCTGGTCAGCCATTGCAGCCCTGTAGATTCAAAGCTGAAGTAATTTCTTACCTTATTGCAAGGATGATCAATTGCTCTTATTTCTAATTTATTTTTATTTTAAAGACCCTGGTTTCCATCTCAATCTATTGGTTATGCTAGCTGAATTATTTATCCTGTAAATGAGAAGCATCACCTGGGAAAGATGAACTCCAACTCAAGTATTTTTTTATTCATCCACGGGATGTGGGTGTCGCTGGCTGGGCCAGCATTTATTGCCCATCCCTAGTTGCCCTTGAGAAGGTGGTGGTGAGCTGCCTTCTTGAACTGCTGCAGCCCATGTGGTGTAGGTACACCCACAGTGCTGTTAGGGAGGGAGTTCCAGGATTTTGACCCAGCAACAGTGAAGGAACTGCGATATATTTCCAAGTCAGGATGGTGAGTGGCTTTGAGGGGAACTTCCAGGTTCCAGGTGGTGGTGTACCCATCTATCTGCTGCCCTTGTTCTTCTAGACAGTAGTGTCATGGGTTTGGAAGGTGCTGTCGAAGGAGCCTTGGTGAATTCCTGCAGTGCACCTCATGGATGGTACACACTGCTGCTACTGCGGTGGTGGAGGGAGTGAATGTTTGTGGATGTGGTGCCAATCAAGTGGGCTGCTTTGTCCTGGACAGTGTCAAGCTTCTTGAGTGTTGTAGGAGCTGCACTCATCCAGGCAAGTGGACAGTGTTCCATCATATTCCTGAATTGTGCCTTGTAGATGGTGGACAGGCTTTGGGAAGCCAGGAGTTGAGTTACTTGCCACAGGATTTCTAGCCTCTTGTAACCATTGTATTTATATAGCTAGTCCAGTTCAGTTTCTAGTCAATGGTAACCCCCTGGATGTTGATATTGGGGGATTCAGTGATGGTAATGTCATTGAAGGGGCGATGGTTAGATTCTCTCTTGTAAGGGATAGTCATTGCCTGGCACTTGTGTGGCACAAATATTATCCCCCACTTGTCAGCCCAAGGCTAGATATTGTCCAAGTCTTGCTGCATTTGGACTACTTCGGTATCTGAGGAGTCACGAATGGTGCTGAACATTGTGCAATCATCAGCGAACATCCCCACTTCTGACCTTATGATGGGAGGAAGGTCGTTGATGAAGTAGCTACTGAGCCACTCTTGGTGATGGACATTGAAGTCTCCACCCAGAGCACATTCTGTGCCCTTGCCACCCTCAGTGTTTCCTCCAAGTGGTATTCAACATGGAGGAGCACTGATTCATCAGCTGAGGGAGGGCGGTACGTGGTAATCAGCAGGAGGTTTCCTTGCCCATGTTTGACCTGATGCCATGAGACTTCATGGAATCCAGAGTCGATGTTGAAGACTCCCAGGGCAACTCCCCCCCCGACTGTATCCCACTGTGCCCCCACCTCTGCTGGGCCTGTCCTGCCGGTGGGACAGGACATACCCAGGAATGGTGATGGTGGTGTCTGGGACATTATCTGTAAGGTATGATTCTGTGAGGATGAGTATGTCAGGCTGTTGCTTGACTAGTCTGTGAGACAGCTGTCCCAATTTTGGCACTAGACCCCAGATGTTAGTAAGGAGGACTTTGCAGTGTCGACAGGGCTGAGATTGCCGTTGTCATTTCCAGTGCCTCGGTCAATGCCGGGTGGTTCGTCCGGTTTCATTCCTTTTTTGAGGCTTTGTAGCGGTTTGATACAACTGAGTGGCTGGCTAGGCCATTCCAGAGGGCATTTTAAGAGTCAAGCACATTGCTGTGGGTCTGGAGTCACACGTAGGCCAGACCAGGTAAGGATGGCGAATTTCCTTCCCTAAAGTACATTATTGAACCAGATGGGTTTTTACAACAATCGACAATGGTTTCATGGTCATTATTAGACTTTTTTTTTAATTCCAGACTTTTTATTGAATTCAAATTCCACCATCTGCCGTGGTGGGATTCAAACCCATGTCCCCAGATAATTACTCTGGGTTTCCAGATAACTAGTCCAGTGACAATACCACTACACCTTGTGACTCAATCAGGTCAACAGTTTAATCATTTAAGTTCATCCAAAACTCTGTTGCCCATGTCCGCACTCAGACCAAATCAGCTCCTGTGCTCAATGACCTGCGGGGGTTCCTGGTCTAGTATTGCCTTCTGATTTAAAAACTCTCATCCTTGTTTTCAAATCCCTCCATGGCCTCTCTATTCCCTATCTCTGTAATCTCCTCCAGACGCACAACCCCCTGAGATCTCTGCACTTCTCAAATTCTGGTCTCTTGTGCAATCCCATTTTTAATTCTTCTCACCATTGGCGGCCATGCCTTCAGCTGCCTGGGCCCTAAGCTCTGAAATTCCCCCCTATAAACCTTTCCGTCTCTCTAATTCTCTTTCCTCCTTTTAGACACTCCTTAAAACCTACCTCTTTGACCCATTAAGCTTTTGGTCATTTGACATAATACCTCCTTATATGGCTCAGTGTCAAATTTTGACTGCTAATCGCTTCTGTGAAGGGCCTTGCAACATTTTACAACATTAACTGCTATATAAATGCTGATCATTGTTATTGCATGATTCTATTCACAGCTGACATCGAGCCCCACAAGAGTTGGGAAGGTCAGAGATGTGGCACATGTTCTCATTGGGCTTGCAACCAAGTTATAAATCCAGACTGGGATTGAACCAACAATGCTCAATAGTTCAGTGTTTGATTATGGGAATCTGGTATCTATTCACTGTGGTTACTCAGAAAAAAAGAGAAGCGAAACCACAGGCAAACAGCTGTAAGCATGAGAGCAGACATTTCAAAGCATTGAATAAAACTTCTACACATGTAGAACCTGGAATGTATCATCTCTGGGGTATAAATCACACAACAGTACCCTCACAAGATCAGCTAGTTGACTGACTCTAGTATCCCTTCAGGCATCTTGAATGTATTTTTACCTCTGTTTATTGGGTTATTGTTCACGCTGATTCATGCTGTATCTATCTGAACAGGCAGATGGAGCCTTGGTTTAACATCTCATCTCCAACAGTGCAGCCCTTCAGTACTGCACTGGAGTGTCAGTCTAGGTTTGTTTTTATTCATTGGAGATGGGCATCACTGGCTAGGCCAGCATTTATTGCCCTTGTTCAGAAGGCAGTTAAGAGTCAACCCCATTGCTGTGGGTCTGGAATCACATGTAGGCCAGACCAGGTAAGGATGGCAGATTTCCTTCCATGAAAGACATTAGCGAACCAGATGGGTTTTTACAACAATCATTTCATGGTTATCATGAGACTTTTAATTCCATATTTTTATTGAATTCAAATTCCATAGGGGGTTTCAAACCCAGGTCCCCCAGAGTTTTACCCTGGGTCTATGGATTACTAGTCCAGCGACAATGCCACTACACCATCACCTCCCTCTGAGGACTCAAGCCCTGGAATGGGACTTTGAAAGCTAGGGGGTGATGACATGTTGCTATGAATGGAAGATCCTCCAGGAATTGCTGGTTGATTTACTTGTCTGTGTGCTTCATACAATCTGCATCTCACCCTCAGCCACTGTTATTGTCAATATCTTGCTGAATTTGGACATTCATGCCCAGAAAGTTAGGGATGGTAATTAACAGCGTAAGTATCCTTCAAAAATGTGATTATTGTTAATGAAATGCTGGTCAACCTCTCTTCTACAGAAAGGGAACAACCTAAACTGTTAATTCCAGAATGTAACATTATGCTTCTCAGATTTGTAAAAAATGTCAAATTACATTTTTAAATTTATTTTCTTACTTTTCCTTTCTGTCTCTTTTTCCCTCTCCTTTAATCCAATCTTTCTTTCCTTCTCTTTATTTCTCTTTCTGTATCTGATTTGACTCAGAATGATAGGTGATCTAATTGAAACATTAACATAATTCTGAAGGGCCTTGATTGGCTCAATGCTGAATAAATGTTTCCATTGGCTGGACTTGGGAATCTGGTACACTAGGTCACACTCTTGGGATAAGGGGTCGGACATTTAGGACTGAGATGAGGAGAAGTTTTTTCCACTCAGAGGGTTGCGAATCTTTGGAATTCTCTCCCCCAGAGAGTTGTAAATGTTCAGCCATTGAGTTTACACAAGACTCAAAATAAAAGTGGAAACTTTAAGTATATGCGGCTTCCTTCAGGCTCACGTGATGTCAGGAGTCTATGTCTGTTGGGAGCCTGTGTCTGCCCCGGAGTCTGTGTCTGTCAGGAGCCTGTGTCTGTCCCGGAGTCTGTGTCTGTCAGGAGCCTGTGTCTGCCCCGGGAGGCTGCGTCTGTCCCGGAGTCTGTGTCTGTCAGGAGCCTGTGTCTGCCCCGGGAGGCTGTGTATGTCTCAGAGCCCATGTCTGCCTGGGAGGCTGTGTCTGCCCCGGGAGGCTGTGTCTGTCTCAGAGCCCACGTCTGCCTGGGAGGCTGTGTCTGCCCCGGGAGGCTGTGTCTGTCCCAGTGCCTATGTCTGTCTGGGAGGCTGTGTCTGCCCCGGGAGGCTGTGTCTGTCTCAGAGCCCATGTCTGCCTGGGAGGCTGTGTCTGTCCAGGAGGCTGTGTCTGTCCCAGGAGGCTGTGTCTGTCTCAGAGCCCATGTCTGCCCGGGAGGCTGTGTCTGCCCCGGGAGGCTGTATCTGCCCGGGAGGCTGTGTCTGTCTGGGAGGCTGTGTCCGTCTGGGAGGCTGTGTCTGCTCCAGGAGGCTGCGTCTGTCCCAGTGCCTATGTCTGTCTGGGAGGCTGTGTCTGCTCCGGGAGGGTGTGTCTGCCCGGGAGGCTGTGTCTGTCTGGGAGGCTGTGTCTGTCCAGGAGGGTGTGTCTGCCCGGGAGGCTGTGTCTGTCCAGGAACCTGTGTCTGTCTGGGAGGCTGTGTCTGCCCAGGAGGCTGTGTCTGTCCCAGTGCCTATGTCTGTCTGGGAGGCTGTGTCTGTCCAGGAGGGTGTGTCTGTCCCAGGGCCTGTACCTGTCCCAGAACCTATGTCTGCCCGGGAGGTTGTGTCTGTCCCAGTGCCTATGTCTGTCTGGGAGGCTGCGTCTGTCCAGGAGGGTGTGTCTGTCCCGGGGCCTGTACCTGTCCCAGAACCTATGTCTGCCCGGGAGGTTGTGTCTGTCCCAGTGCCTATGTCTGTCTGGGAGGCTGCGTCTGTCCAGGAGGGTGTGTCTGTCCCAGTGCCTATGTCTGTCTGGGAGGCTGCGTCTGTCCAGGAGGGTGTGTCTGCCTGGGAGGCTGTGTCTGTCCAGGAGGGTGTGTCTGCCTGGGAGGCTGTGTCTGTCCCGATGCCTGTGTCTGCTGGGAGGGTGCGTCTGTCCAGGAGGGTGTGTCTGCTGGGAGGGTGTGTCTGTCCAGGAGGGTGTGTCTGCTGGGAGGGTGTGTCTGTCCAGGAGGGTGTGTCTGCTGGGAGGGTGTGTCTGTCCAGGAGGGTGTGTCTGCTGGGAGGGTGTGTCTGTCCCGGTGACTTTTCTGTCCCGGAGCCTGTGTCTGTCTCGGAGCCTGTGTCTGTCTCGGAGCCTGTGTCTGTCCCAGAGCCTGTATCTGTCCCGGAGCCTGTGTCTGTCTCGGTGCCTGTGTCTGTCTCGGAGACTGTGTCTGTCTTGGAGCCTGTGTCTGTCTCGGAGCCTGTGTCTGTCCCGGAGCCTGTGTCTGTCTCGGAGCCTGTGTCTGTCTTGGAGCCTGTGTCTGTCTCGGAGCCTGTGTCTGTCCCGGAGCCCGTATCTGTCCCAGAGCCTGTGTCTGTCCCGGAGCCTGTGTCTGTCCCGGAGCCTGTGTCTGTCCCGGAGCCTGTGTCTGTCTCGGAGCCTGTGTCTGTCTTGGAGCCTGTGTCTGTCTCGGAGCCTGTGTCTGTCCCAGAGCCTGTGTCTGTCGCGGAGCCTGTGTCTGTCCCAGAGCCTGTGTCTGTCTCGGAGCCTGTGTCTGTCCCAGAGCCTGTGTCTGTCCCAGAGCCTGTGTCTGTCTCGGAGCCTGTGTCTGTCTTGGAGCCTGTGTCTGTCGCGGAGCCTGTGTCTGTCTCGGAGCCTGTGTCTGTCCCGGAGCCTGTGTCTGTCCCAGAGCCTGTGTCTGTCCCAGAGTCTGTGTCTGTCCCGGAGCCTGTGTCTGTCCCAGAGCCTGTGTCTGTCTCGGAGCCTGTGTCTGTCCCGGAGCCTGTGTCTGTCTCGGAGCCTGTGTCTGTCTTGGAGCCTGTGTCTGTCTCGGAGCCTGTGTCTGTCCCGGAGCCTGTATCTGTCCCAGAGCCTGTGTCTGTCCCGGAGCCTGTGTCTGTCCCGGAGCCTGTGTCTGTCCCGGAGCCTGTGTCTGTCTCGGAGCCTGTGTCTGTCTTGGAGCCTGTGTCTGTCTCGGAGCCTGTGTCTGTCCCAGAGCCTGTGTCTGTCGCGGAGCCTGTGTCTGTCCCAGAGCCTGTGTCTGTCTCGGAGCCTGTGTCTGTCCCAGAGCCTGTGTCTGTCCCAGAGCCTGTGTCTGTCTCGGAGCCTGTGTCTGTCCCAGAGCCTGTGTCTGTCGCGGAGCCTGTGTCTGTCTCGGAGCCTGTGTCTGTCCCGGAGCCTGTGTCTGTCCCAGAGCCTGTGTCTGTCCCAGAGCCTGTGTCTGTCCCGGAGCCTGTGTCTGTCCCAGAGCCTGTGTCTGTCTCGGAGCCTGTGTCTGTCCCAGAGCCTGTGTCTGTCCCAGAGCCTGTGTCTGTCCCGGAGCCTGTGTCTGTACCAGAGCCTGTGTCTGTCCCAGAGCCTGTGTCTGTCCCAGAGCTTGTGTCTGTCCCGGAGCCTGTGTCTGTCTCGGAGCCTGTGTCTGTCCCGGAGCCTGTGTCTGTCCCGGAGCCTGTGTCTGTCTCGGAGCCTGTGTCTGTCCCGGAGCCTGTGTCTGTCCCGGAGCCTGTGTCTGTCTCGGAGCCTGTGTCTGTCTCAGAGCCTGTGTCTGTCTCGGAGCCTGTGTCTGTCCCAGAGCCTGTGTCTGTCCCAGAGCCTGTGTCTGTCCCGGAGCCTGTGTCTGTACCAGAGCCTGTGTCTGTCCCAGAGCCTGTGTCTGTCCCAGAGCTTGTGTCTGTCCCGGAGCCTGTGTCTGTCTCGGAGCCTGTGTCTGTCCCGGAGCCTGTGTCTGTCCCGGAGCCTGTGTCTGTCTCGGAGCCTGTGTCTGTCCCGGAGCCTGTGTCTGTCCCGGAGCCTGTGTCTGTCTCGGAGCCTGTGTCTGTCTCGGAGCCTGTGTCTGTCCCGGAGCCTGTGTCTGTCCCGGAGCCTGTGTCTGTCCCGGAGCCTGTGCCTGTCCAGGTTAGAGTTTTGGGAACAAAGGGAGTTAAGGGATATGGGGAAAGTGCAGGGAGGTGAAGCTGAGTTGGAAGATTAGCCACGAACAGCAGAGCAGGCTGGAAGGGCCAAATGGCCTGATCCTGCTCCTATTTCTTATGCTCATCACGCCTGTGTTAACCAGCAAGTATTTTTCGGCTCTATGTAGCAAATTTAGTATAAATTATGTCAATATGAAATCCATAGCGATTTCATCTAGACCTGAAATGCCAGTTAGATCGGTGATTATGTGAGGTAGGCTTTCAGATAAATAAGTGAGGGCCACGGAACCCTGTGGACTCTTGGGAGATGTTTCCTTGGCAGGTTGGGCATTAGTCTCAAAGCTCCCAGTGATTGATTCTCATTTTAATGGGTTTCTTCCACAAGAGCCCAGTGGAAACTACCATTTATTTGCTAATTGGATTACTTTGCTGCTGTTGGCTGTACAAACTGAATGAGTGGCCTGACAGGCTGCTAGGGACTCATCTCCATTGCTTTTGGCTCTGAGCCAGTGGAACTATTTGTCAATCTTCTATGGTAATGTAACCAGCGTTATGCGAAGACCCTCTGCTTACCTGCCACATTACTGCCATTCAGATTTAATGGGCTTAAGAGCTCAGGAGACTATCAGGGCCTCAGTCGAACTCAAAACCCCATAACTATTTGGCTGCTTGCCTGACTCCTGTCGCAGCAGAGCTTGTGAAAGCAGTGAAAATATTTTGAGCTCTCGAAATTTGTTGGCCGTTCCCTTAGCACATGACCCATTTTCCCTAGACCCGGAGCAAGACTTTCCTGTATCACAGAGATGTGGTAACCCCGTTTCTTAAAAAAGACAGAACTCCTATTTCTATAGCGCCGGTCACAACCTCGGGACATCCGAGAAAGATTTATAGCCAATGATGTACCATTTTTTTTTATTGAACAGTAGGGTGCAATTTTCCGCTCTCGTCAGAGGCCGGAATCATGAGGGGGGTGGGGGTGGGGGGGGGGCAGGGGGGTGAGGACATTAAACCTGGCCTGATGGGAAAAGTCAGTTTCCCGCTGGCGGGGAATTCGTTTGGAATTTTGTTCTCCCCGTTTTTAATCGCGGGTTAAAAGCGGGTCAACTCACCCGTTGATCCGCTTCGGGGACCACACTTGCATTCATTTGCATCTCATGAATGCTCATTGAAAGGCCAAATCGCCAGAAACATGCTCCCCCCTCCAAATTAAGTGCCCCGCCAGTGGGTGATTAGTATGGTCTGTTTCGGGACCGTCTATAATTGGAGTACACCTGGCAAGCTTCAGTTCATCCATGACTTGGAAGTCAGTAGACGCTAATCCCACCTTCCTTTAAGAGCGTTGCTATGAGATATTTGGTAGCACAAGCTGCACCAAAGCTAGGCATGGGCATCAAGACCAGTGGGAAGGGGTGAAACATTTAGGAGAGAATCCATTCAGTTTCGTTGCTGCGGTGCATATGGTTTTAATTGGCATCTGATCCTTGCAGGGGCATGTCAGAACGGATGTAGGGGCAAACAATCAAGGGTCACGTCTGCTGCTCAGAGGCAACATGGACCCTACAAGCCTCCACGTTCCCAGTGCACTGCTTCATGGCATTCAAGGCACCTTGCTTGTAGTCAGGACATAAGCACAAGGACTAGGTGTCCATAGTTATTGTCAAGGCCACTGGAGAACAATCAACACAAGGCTGACTGTGGATCTTAGGACTTGGGTCTTTTGACCCTAATGAAGACCCTCATTGTGAATGCGCAGTCATGTCTGTGGGGAAAGCTCAGCCACCTGTCATCCTCCAGGACGATCTCACCCTGCAAGGGGTGGCCTTGGTATACCTTGTACAGACTGAGGGCAGGTCAAGGGCTAGAGACTGCATTCCTGCCTTGTATATGGAGGGAGACCATTCAAGGGGAACTGCCATTGATTGCTCAATTGTATCCGTTCGCAGGTACAAGCAGGAGTGGGGAATGCAGGGTGCAGGGTGCAGGCAGCACTGCCTCCTTGATAGCTTTGATGAGAATGAGGAGAAGAAGGGCCCGTTGCCGATTGGCACAGCTCAGGGAAGGCTATTGCCCTGAGGAACGTGAGTCAGCAGGGCCCCTGGAGGGGTCAGTTCCACAAAGATGTTTGGTGTGAGCAAGAGTCTACAGAAGACAAAGCTCATAGATGAAGATGAACGAAAGACACTGCCAGAGGTGCCCTCACTGGTCTAGGGATGTGGTGGCTCACATTTGCCACATGCCCCAAGAGGAACTCATGTCGCATGGACTTGGAGGGATCCAACGCCTGTTGCTCTGAAAGTTACCACCGTACTGAACTTTTTTCCAAGTGGGTCTTTCCAGGGCTTCACCAGGGACCTTTGTGGAATCTCACATTCGGCGATACACAAATGCATAAGGGAGGTGACTGATGCCCTTTTCAGTAAAGCTCACCATTATCTGCAGTTCTGCATGGATGAAGCAGGCCAGGCTAGCAGAACTGTGGGATTCACTGCAATCTCAGGCTTTCCCTAAGTACGGGGTTCCACCGCCTGCACACATGTGGCCTTGAGAGCTCCCTGGCAGCAGCCTGTGAGGTTCATTAATAGAAAAGGATTTCACTCTCTGAATGTTCAGCTAATTTGTGATCAAAGAAAGCAGATCCAGCATGTTTGTGCTATGTACAGGGAGCTCACACGACTCTCACATTTTGAGTCACTCCCACTTGCCAAAGATAATTGAGGGAGCTCAGCACCTAGAGGGTTGGCTCTTCAGTGATAAGGGGTACCCCCCAGAAGACATGGCCAATGATACCCGTTCGTCAGCCGCAGGGTGCATCTGAGGAGCAATACAATGCAGCACATCCTATCAGTGGGTCTTTCATAGAGCTAAATATTGCCCCCTTAAAGATGCATGTCAGATATTTGGACTGATCAGGTGGGGCTCTCAAATGCACACAACAGAGTGTCCCTCATCAACGATGTTTGCTGCACCGTGCACAACCTAGCACTGCCAAGGGGGGATTGTATTGCCAGTGGGAGACATTGAGGAGCCAGATGTCTCCTCAGATAAGGAGGACTTGGAAGGGGATGACTCTGAAGAGGGCGAGGATTCGGATGAACCACATGAGGATGCCATGGTTTAGGCACAACGAGGCAGACATGCCAGTGACAGCCACGTAGCTACAAGATTTCAAGAGGAATAAGGTGAAGACAAGTTTTCATGATCAAAGTTCTCTTCAGGCTTCAATGCAGGGGATATAATAAGATCTTCATTCTCAGCGTCAACAGATCATGAAAGGTCATCAATCTCACTGAAGTGCACAAAATTCTTACAACGCTTGACAGATAAATGAAGGAAAGCTATTTCCCCTGGTTGGGAGTCTAGGCCAGGGACACAGTCTCAGAATAAGAGGCAGGCCATTTAGGGCCAAGATGAGGAGGAACGTCTTCACTCAGAAGTTGGTGAATTTTGGAATTCTCTACCCAGAGAGCTGAGGAAGCTCCATCATTGAGTATGTTCAAAGCAGAGGTTGATAGATATCTGGAGGCTAATGACATCAAGGGATATGGGAATAGTGCAGGAGGAAGGCATTGTGGTAGATGATCAGCCATGATCTAGTTAAATGGCATAGTAGGCTTGAGGGGCCAAATGGCCTACTCCTGCTCCTATGTTCCTAAATCACAATAATCATAGAAGCAGCATAAGTCACCTTCATCCCTAACGATGGGCTCTTGCTTGGAAGGTGCAGAAGCCTAGGAAACATGTGGCCACTGTGGAATGTGCTTCCTAACGCACATCCATAAGTAAACACACATCGCGCAGTTACCACTGCGTCAACAAGTCAGTGGTTATGGCAGTCTTCAAGCAGCTGAAACATATGGATGACAGCAGTTTAGCAAGGCAGCGCTAACAGGAAAAGCATCAATGATTAGCACTTGACCATCTTGAGGGAGCAACATCTGGACAGCACCACCTCTCCAAACCCCAGCTGTCATGGATGAATAATGTAGGGGCCTCATCTTGCTACTGAACCCCAGTATTCCTTTGGACATCAGGACACAGTGACCTATTACTCTACAGCACGCATCCGAAGCTGCGAGTTAATTTTGCATTGTCCCCACAGAGAGTGGCTCAGTTCAACCATGGTTTGATTATTTACTATCATTCATGACCCTGCATTTGTCAGAAGCCTGCCAAGTCCACGTCCTGCATTGCCCTGGCATTTGGGAGAGACACAGCCTAGTCAGTATTGACACAGTAGTCAATGATAACTTATTCCCTTCATAGATCCTGCTGAGCAGTCAGGGAATGTGCCAAAGCATCACTTTCATAGCATTACAGTCCTTGACGTTGTCCATCTCACAAAGGCTAATCCTTTCAATCTAAATCAATGAGTGCACATTCATGCAATGAATCCCATATCAATTTGTGTACTGTGCCTTTACGGAGGGATCCTGTAAAGCAGCATTAGGCAGCCATTCAGGAGCAAAGTACAATCCTCACAGGTAAATACACAGCTCTCTAGGGATGAACACATACCTCTGACATCACACACTTATTCCCGTCTAGCAGACATTTCAAATGTCCTCAATTGAAGCGGAACTGACCTCGATCGTTGAGCGTCATACATGGGGAGAGCAGGAACTAAGAAATTAGTAACGTTCAGCCTTAAACCCAGAGACGAAAACACACTTCAGGGAGGCATGAAAGGCTGTGGTGCTTGACGATGAATAATACTTTTCCCAAAAACTCAACGTCATAAAATAAACCCCGTTGCAAAGTACGCTTGGGAGAAAAGGTTCTAACATTGTTTGTGACAAGATACTTGTTACATCCACAAACTACAGACTTTGGTGTGACAGCATCAGGATAATTACTAACCTGATGACTAATTGTCATGAGGCCAAATAATGTCTGCCTGAGATCCAAGGGCCACAGGTGTGTTGCCCAGCCATCATTCCCACATTTGAAGTGCCTTTGTTCATGTCGCAGATTTGGGGATGAAAGTGAATCACTGAGATGAGACTGAGTGAGAGTCAATGGCCTGGATATTTCCCTTGGCAGGTGTGTGTGATCAGTGGGCCCGGAAGTGGATGTAAGTTCCACTCCCGCCCGAGACCAGCAGCCGACAGCAATCACACTCTGGCTGGCCAATTAACAGCCGCCCAGCGTGAAACTCATTCTCAGAGAGGGGCCAGTGCTGCTGGGCTGGGTGCGGACGCAGAGTGGGCACCTCCATGGAGTCAGCTGCGAGGTGGGTGGCTTTAAAAGGACAGAGGGAAGGATGCAGTGAAGGTGGGGGAGAGGAGTTTTGGGATAGTGTGCTGCGGCGGGAGTCATTCAACTCATTGTGTCCAGGTTCAAAAGCAGGAGCAACTTGTGCCGGGAATTGAGGAAGGTCATCCAGGGGGTCGAGCTCAGGGAATTGGGCTTGGAAACTGCATCAGCCAAGCAGCCCCACGTTTATCAGGTGACTGCTTGAGGACACTCGGGCAGTCAGTGAGTGATCACCGGGAGACATGCTGTAACAGCAATGGCAAGAGGAGGCTTCCACGTGTCAGCAGGAGAACCTGGACAGAGGAAGCAGCACAGGTCAGCAGCTGTAGGGTCGTCCGAAGTACCTGGGTGTGGTGTTTGAAGACCCTGGATGACCTCTGCTCTGCAAGGGTGAGTAAGGAAGCCCCTTTGCATCTCGGAGTGAATGTTTATAGGTGGGCTGGCATCTGTTGGGGCTGGAAGTTGTTAAGCTACCAGCTCCAGTCACCAAGCTGTCCTGCGCCCTACGAGGCTGTCTGGGACTAGACAGATGGGAGGCACGCCTAGAAAGGGGGAAAGTCCTGCAATATGTTGGGCACATGGGCCACTGATGCTGGGACAAGGATGTAAACTTTTGCCAAATCGAGGAGGGCTCCTTGAATCTACTCTTGTCCTCACAGGAGAAGAGGAAGCACAATGTGATTGAGTGAAGCCGGTACTGGCTGTGCTGACTCCGATGGAGGTGGAAATGTTGGGCCTGCGAGCATGGAGCCTGGTGCACTGGTCGAGAAAAGGCTGGGGTTTCAGAGGAGGGTAAGAGTGAAAGTGACACTTATATTTGAAGAAATGGAGAACAATGGGCCAAGTGTTATATCCACTGATCCTCTATGTTCTTACATGAGTAAGCGTTTGAATCGCACAATGGCCAATTGCAGATTCACTTACTCTGAAACTTTAACATGGATACTTACAGCTGTAGCTCATCCATCAGATGGATCATCTTCCATACCAGCAGAGGGTCCGGATGGTCCTGGAGGAGGAGGGACCCTCAGATGCTGTAAGGTTACATCCTCGCTCTGCAGCTTGCACCCCACCCCAGATACCGGCACCTTGGTGGGTCTGAGCGCTTCAGCGGGGACACCGGGGAGGTCACTCCACATTTCACCTAAGCAGCTGCCGGAGACAGAGAGCTCCCCAGGCCTCTAACAATCAGAGGAATGTCGGAGAGCAGGAAGCCACTGGGTCCCAGGAAGATGATGAGCCTCTGGAGTCGGCCATCAGGCAGCAAATGCTGGATGTCCAGCGGGATGTCCTTGGAGATGCGGCCGTGATTCCTGGGAGTTTGTGTGCTGTGATTCAGACGTGTGGAGCATGAACAATGCGGTCACCCTCAGCTCTGAACGTACGGCATCCTCCGCCGAGAGATTGGCGACTCTCATGGGACGCCAGTGACCTCAGCTTTGCCAGTGTGGGAGATGGATGAGGCACCCGGTGTCTCTGCTAGCTGCTCGTCCCTCTATGGTGAACAGGGAGGTACGTGCAGCGGCAGCTATAGGCACCTGGCCGGCTCCTCTCAGGGCGCTCCTGATGATGACAGCAGCTCCTCCACCCACCCCCAGTGCCAGGGACCCGTTTTGCCTGAAGAAACCGCGAGGGCCTGAGGGTGTCCCACCACTGCGCAGGACCCTCCCACCCAGTCTAGGGCCCCTCGCAGCCTCCCGTGGCCAGAGGGTGCCCACCGAGGGTCAAAGTCGTCCAGGCCAATGGGACACCTGAGTCAGGAGCCTGTCTCCAATGCAGAACCAAGACAAAGCACTTGTAAACGTTTGAAGAAATGACTATGAACACATGAGGGCTGTCACGGGTGAAATCTTTGTGTTTTGTTGTTCCACATTACTTTATTACAACCTCACCTCATGTAACGTGTCCTCTTTGTGCTATGAATGTATTAAGAAAGGAGGCCTGCAACTCAAACCAAAAAGATTTATTTTTTTTTATTATTCATTCATGGGATGTGGGCGTCGCTGGCTAGGCCAACATTTACTGACTATCCCTAATTGCCCTTCCTCAGAGGGCATTTAAGTGTCAACCACTTTTCTGTGGGTCTGGAGTCACGTGTAGGCCCAGACCAAATTAGGGCGGCAGATTTCCTTCTCTAAAGGACATTAGTGAACCAGACGGGTTTTTACGACAATTCAGTCGTTTCATGGTCGTCGTTAGATTTTTAATTCCAGATTTTTATTTAATTCAGCATCACAGCCTTTTTCAGGAGGCAGCGCCGGAGAAAGAGGGGTGTTGCGGGGGGGTGCTTCATGAGCTCCGAGCGATAATGTTACTACGGTTTTTCAATGATTCGGACTGTTGGCTCCTGTTGTACCTATCTTTAGTGCGCATTCTTGGATGTCTTATTGGTGTCATCAGCCATCTTTTCAGAGGATATCCTTTCAACCCACCAGCCAGCCAGCCTAGCGTACAGCGGGTGGGGTTAAACAGCCTTGGAACCTGGGAGTGGTGGAGAGTACCAGAGTCATGGCAACTCTTAGAATACCTTGTACAAATCTGGAGGATCTGCTGCTGACGATCGCACGCTGGACGTTGAGCGAGTGGAAGCCTCTACGATTCACAAAGACCCCCCCCGGCTCTCCAGCGGGTGCCTTGGTCACCACATGGGTGCAACCAAAGGCGCCCTGAATCTTTGGGAAGCCTGCAATAGCTGCAAATCACCTTGCACGCTCTGCCTGGCTATCGTCCCCTGTTGTGAAATGTGTGAAAGGTGTTGACCCTTCTGAAGAGTCATTCTGTGACGAGATTTATGCAGCTGTGCACGGTAGGTTGTGACACACCGCAGAGATACGGAGATCTCCCACAGGGCTCTACAAGGAGCCTGAGCTACGAAAACTAAGGGCGACAGTCACTGTCAGCATCTCCAAGGGGAAGGGCGGGTCCTGCCTCTGAGACCCAGGCCCAGCAGTTTCTACCTGGATTTGCGCTCGGACCTGCGTACCAGCGCTCTACAGTTGGATATGATCTCAGGCCCAATCGTCTCACGGGTGGAAGTCACTGTGTCCCTCGAGGGGAGGACCCTTCCTCTGCACTCCGCCTCGGCCACGTCTAGATAGTTGGGTCTAACTCTGCGCACTCTTCCAGCCGGGTAATGGCACCTCCACCTGCCCCCTTCTGCCTTGTAAGCCTTGCTGGCCTCTGACCCTCTCAGGTTGTGCTACTTGGTCTTGTGTCCCCTCCCTTCCTGCCCTCTCCACCTCATCTGAGGAAGATCCTCCACCCGACATGAGGATCCCCATTTTTCACCTCCTGGATTGCTAAGGTGATGACTGGACAGCTAGAGGCCTCTTTACTGATATGGTATGAGCACGATGGTTCCCAGACAGCCCAGACTTTGACAAGAAATGTAACCTCCTACATCCACACTCCTCACTTCACCCTCAGCCCTCATATCCCACGCGGATTGAGAAAGTGCGAATTGTGCACTGCCCGTCCACCCCCTTCAGAACGCACGGGCCTCGTAAAATTGCAGCCCATCGCCTGCTCAGTTGCCTGAATTGGCCCTTCCCTTGACATCGGGCGGGGTTCCGACATTCGGACACACCCGCCCGGCGAAATATCGCAATGCGGCGCGACGACTTTGGGAACTCCTCCCGACGCCGGCACAATCTATTTCACGGGCCGTCCAGAGCGCAGACCACCCACGCGGGAGACACAAAATTCGGGCAGAGGGACTGAGGAGTCAGGGGGGAGATAATGGGTATGGCGGGGTGGGGCCGGGGTTCATTTTGGACCTTTGAATGAACACGGGATCTTGCATCACATTGACTAGCCGAGAATTGGAGAGGGATAAACGTGAACTATATTTACAATAGTGAAGAGTATATACAGTGAAACCTGTGCCACCAATGTGCTTTCAAGGCTTCTTAATTTTTCTAACCCTACCGCTACATCTGGGGGAAGCGCTGACATCTGCAGCAGAGGTGGGTGAAGCCTGGTGATTGCGACGCCCTGTGTCCAGGATGACTTTGGTGGGCAGCCTCCGGTGGTCTGGGGCCTCGATGACCCCAGCTGCCTAAGGGTCTCCTGCTCGGGGGCAGCTGCACCCTCATCGGCCTGACTTGCTGGAGTCGATGGGGTCACTGGTAGAGGGGGAGTTGGAGTAGCAGGGCACCCTTGGAGTGTCCCGGGCGGATGCCCCCAAGTGTCTGGCTGGCGCTCCTCCTCTCCTTGGGTGCTCCCTGACTCCTTGAGGAGAAGGGGCACCTGGAGGGAGGTTGAGATGCCCCATCCCCCTCTCGCCTAGCCACTGCTGGAACATGCCCATGGCTAGAGCGCTGGTGTGCAGGTCCGAGCGCAAACCCGGCAGAAACGGCTGGACCTGGGTCTCTGAGGAAGGACCCACCCTGCCCATGGAGACGCTGATGTGCTCACATGCTGGAGCCATGACATCAGACAGAATGTGGGTGGACTCCTCCATCTTTTGGTCCAATCTGCTCACGGCCTCTGCCAACTCTGCCTGATCTTCCCCTGCCTGCTTCTGCATCTCCAACATTTGTCTTAGGGCCAATTCCAGAGGCTCGTCATCGGACTTGGTCTCAGCAGAGGCCTGGTCTCCAGGAATCCCCCGAGTGTTCAGGGACCTCGGCTGTCACTGCTGTGGACCTGTGCTCACCAGATTGTGGACATGAGCCTACTCTAGAACAAGGTCCCACCGAGGCGTGTGTCTCTGCGCTGGTGGAGGGTGTAGGTGAACACAGTGGTGCGTCTTCATCTGCAGGTTTTTCGGTATCCACTTCAGAGGTGCACTGGGAGTTGGGGCTGAGGCACTAGCTTGAGGACATTTTCTTGCTGGTAGCTGGAATAGAGAGAAGAGATAATTAGCGATTGACTAGGCAAGCTCCAGCATTACAGATCGCTCACAGTCATTGTCCGCTTGCGGCCAATGTATACAGGATGGACACTCAGGGGCTAGTTGGGGGAGGCCAATCACGCCTTCCATACAGGAACGATCTCTATCCTCTCCAGAGAGCTCCACCGCCTGCTCCTCATTGGTGTAGTGTCTTCAACTCTGGTGTTCCCACTCCAGTCTTAGTTCTCTCCCTTCTGTTCTGGGCGGGCTTGTGCTACCTAAAGGGTTGATTGTGAGCACTATGGGTGAAAGAACAGTTCAGAAGCATGAATGCCTGCTGGGTCTGGTGTGTCTGGTGTGTCTGCTGTGTCTGTTGGGTCTGCTGGATCTGCTGGATCTGCTGTGTCTGCTGGGTCTACTGTGTCTGCTGTGTCTGCTGTGTCTGCTGTGTCTGCTGCATCTGCTGTGTCTGCTGGATCTGCTGGATCTGCTGTGTCTGCTGGATCTGCTGAACCCTCCCCAGAAAGGGATTAAGATGCCATTTGTGCGAGAAATTACATGAGGTGGTGAGGTTAAAGTGGCTGGCAAACATTCAGTGCTGGTGTCCCATCTGCTACTGTGCAACATCCCTGTGGACTTAAACCCTTAGATTGCCTGATGCTCTTATGAGAGTGTGAGTCCGGAGTGCGGAGATGTTTCACTGACCTTGGCAGAGTGGATCAGATCATTCATTCACTTCCTGCACTGCAGGGTGGTCCTTTGTGTTGGCCACAAGTGCTGACCTCCCTGGCAACTGCCTCCCAAACTAGCGTAGTCATTAGGCAGGACCTCCTGCTCCAATCCCTCTGAACGAGGACTTAGTCTCAGCAGAGGCCTGGTCTCCAGGGCCGAGCTTGCCATTGTCGTTTCTGGTGCCTCGGTCGATGCCGGGTGGTCCGTCCGGTTTCATTCCTTTTTTGTGAATTTGTAGCGGTTTGTAACAACTGAGTGGCTGGCTCGGCTATTTCAGAGGGTATTTAAGAGTCAACCACATTGCTGTGGGTCTGGAGTCACATGTAGGCCAGACCAGGTAAGGGCGACAGATTTGCTTCCCTGAAGGACATTAGTGAATCAGTAGGGAGCCACTGGGAATGAGCTTGTGGGGTACCACAAGGATCAGTACTTGGGCCCCAGCTGTTCACAATATATATCAATGATTTGGATGTGGGGACCAAATGTAATATTTCCAAGTTTGCGGATGACACAAAGCCGGTGGGAATGTGTGTTGTGAGGAAGATGCAAAGCAGCTTCAAGGGGATTTGGACAGACTTAGTGAGTGGGCAAGAACATGGCAGATGGAATATAATGTGGCAAAAGGTGAGGTTATCCAATTTGGAAGGAGGAACATATGTGCAGAGTATTTCCTAAATGGTAAGAGATTAGAAAGTGTAGATGTACAAAGGGACCTGGATGTCCTTGTCCATAAGTCACTGAAAGCTAACATGTGGGTGCAGCAGGTAATTAAGAAGCTAATGGAATGTTAGCCTTTATCACAAGAGGATTTGAGTATAGGAGTGGTGAAGTCTTGTTTCATTTGTATAGAAGCTTGGTTAGACCACACCTGGACTGTGTGCAGTTTTGGTCCCCTTACCTCAGACAGGATATTATTGCCATAGAAGGAGTGCAACGAAGTCTCACCAGACTTGTTCCAGGGGTGGCGGGACTGTCTTATGAAGAGAGATTGGGGAAACTGGGCCTGTATTCTCTAGAGTTTTGAAGAATGAGAGGTTATCTCACTGAAACCTACAAAATACTTAAAGGAATAGACAGGGTAGATGCAGGTAAGATGTTTCCCCTGGCTGGGGTGTCTAGAACCAGGGGACACAATTTCAAAATAAGGACTTAGGACTGAGATGAGAAGAAATTTTTTTATTCAAAGGGTTGTGAATCTTTGAAATTCTTTACCCCAGAGGGTGTGGAAGCTCAATCATTGAGTATGTTTAAAGCAGAGATTGACAGGTTTCTAAATACCAATGAGATAAAGGGATATGGGGATAGTGTGGAGAAAAAGGAATTGAAGTGGATGATCAGCCATGATCGTATTGAATGGCAGAGCAGGCTCGATGGGCTGAATGGCCTACTTCTGCTCCTATGTTCCTACATTCCTATGCAGAATATCCCATTGCCATTATTTCAAGACGGGAGAGGTGGAGACCGGTTCCACATTCAGTGATAAGTAACTTACCTTCTATCCCACAGGCATTGTGTAGGGTCTGGTTTCCCCTAGCGTCACCCACAATGGCCTTGGTTGCCTTGGGACAAGCCAATTTTGTGATGAGGACTCCGGCCAGCTTTTAGGCTCCTTATTTACACATGGAAAGGGCCTATGCTTGCTTCGGGAGAGGATAAATGAAGTCCCCTGTTGCTCCAATATGGCGGGTAGCACTCATGTTTCCTGCCTGCCATTTTGAGAACTTAGGAGGCCACATAGCGCTGGTAAGAAATGCCCATTCTGATTTTAAAAACGTTATTTTATTCATCCATGGGATATGAATGTCACTGGCTAGGCCAGGGGAGGTGATGGCATAATGCCATTGTTGCTGGACTAGCAACCTAGAGACCCAGGGTAATGCTCTGGCAACCTGAGTTCAAATCCCACCACAGCAGATCGTGGAATTTGAGTTTAATAAAAACGTGGAATTAAAAGTCTAATGATGACCATGAAACCATTGTCAATTGTCATAGAAACCCATCTGGTTCACTGATGTCCTTTAGGGAAGGAAATCTGCCATCCTTACCTGGTCTGGGCCTACATGTGACTCCAGACCCACAGCAACGTGGTTGACTCTTAACTGCCCTCTGAAATGGTCGAGCCAGCCACTCAGTTGTATCAGTGTGCAAAAAGAGTCTAAAAGGAATGAAACTGGATGGACCACCCGGCGTCGAGCTAGGCACCAGAAATGACAACAGCAATCTCAGCCCTGTCAACCCTGCAAAACCCTCCTACTAACATCTGGGGGCTAGTGCCAAAATTGGGAGAGCTGTCTCACTGACTAGTTAAGCAACAGCCTGACATAGTCATCCTCACAGAATCATACCTTACAGATAATGTCCTCAGACACCACCATCACCATCCCTGGACAGACCCAGCAGTGGTGGGGGCACAGTGGGATACAGTCGGGAGGGAGTTGCCCTGGGAGTCCTCAACATCGACTCCAGACCCCACGAAGTCTCATGGCATCAGGTCAAACATGGACAAGGAAACCTCCTGCTGATTACCACATACTGACTTCCCCTCAGCTGATGAATCAGTGCTCCTCCGTGTTGAACATCACTTGGAGGAAACACTGAGGGTGGCAAGGGCACAGAATGCACTCTGGGTGGGGGCTTCAATGTCCATCGCCAAGAGCGGCTCGGTAGTGTCATGAAGCTGTTAATGTATCGAATGTTATTGGGAAAAAAAAATTTAAATAGAGGTTTAGTCCGTGGGTGTGTCTGTGTGTGTTTTAATTGGATTGAAGCCAGCCAGTTTGGGTGCTTTGCTGTATAGTAGTTTTGAGATGTAAACACAAAGGTTGAGGACATTTAGATTTTGTTGAATAGACCATTCAAGAGTGGGATTGAAATCTTGCACCTAGTTAGGAGATACCAAACAATATGTTTATATTACTAATAAAATTGGTACTATAAAAGGGGTTTTATTGTTAGAAGAGGTGGAATTCAAAATTTACATTCAAAGAGAAGTGCTGGGTATCACAGAAAGCAGGGCAGAGGCATGTACCAGCAAAGCTGCTGTAAGCCGACAAAAACTGTCTGCAAAGAAACCTCATTTTGAATTTGTACGGTGAGAATGTTTTGCCTGACGTCTCTTTAAAGTCTATTGGTTGCTGTCTTAGTGGAGATTAGTTTGGGAATTTGTTATAAAGCTATGAAAGTAGTAATTTGTAGCCATGCGTGTATGTTTAATACCTTATTGTAAATTAATAAATGTCTCATTTAGTTTGATATAAAAGCCTCTCGAGAACTGGCAGCCTTATTCCTGAATTTAGAGCTACAACTCAAACATACCAATTGGAAAGTAGGTTAATGCAGTTGTTTAAGGTTTCCCTCTGGGATTTTAAATAACAGCCTTTACCAACTGCTGTGTCATAACAGTAGCACCATTACTGACCAAACGGGCAGAGCCCTAAAGGACATAGCTGCTAGACTGGGTCTTTGGCAGGTGGTGAGGGAACCAACAAGAAGGAAAAACATACTTGACCTCATCCTCACCAACCTGCCTGCTGCAGATACATCTGCCCATGACAGTGTCAGTAGGAGTGACAATTGCACTTGCGGAGTACTTGCGGAGACAAAGTCCCATCTTCACATTGAGGATACCCTCCATTGTGTTGTGTGGCACTACCGCCATGCTCAATGGATAGATTTTGAAGACATTATCAACTCAAGTCTGGGCATCCATGAGGTGCTGTGGGCCATCAGCAGCAGCAGAATTGTACTCGCAGCACAATCTGTAACCTCATGACCCAGCATATCCCCCACTCTACCATTACCATCAAGCCAGGGGATCAACCCTGGTTCAATGAAGAGTGCAGGAGAGCATTCCAGGAGCAGCACCAGGCATACCTAAAAATGAGATGTCAACCTGGTGAAGCTATAACACAGGACTACTTGCATGCCAAACAGCATAAGCAGCAAGTGATAGACAGAGCTAAACGATCCCACAACCAACGGAACAGATCTGAGATCTGCTGTCCTGCCACATCCAGTCGTGAATGGTGGTGGACAATTAAGCAACTCACTGGAGGAGGAGGCTCCATAAATATCACTATCCTTAATCATGGAGGAGTCCAGCACATCAGTGCAAAAGATAAGGCTGAAGCATTTGCAATAATCTTCAGCCAAAAGTGCCAAGTGGATGATTCATCTCAGCCTCCTCCAGAGGTCCCCAACATCACAGGTGCCAGTTTTCAGCCAATTCGATTCACTCACATGATATCAAGAAACGGCTGAAGGCACTAGATACTGCAAAGGCTATGGGCCCTGACAATATTCCGGCAAAAGCACTGAAGTCCTGTGCTCCAGAACTTGCTGTACCCCTAGCCAAGCTGTTCCAGTACAGCTACAACACTGGCACCTTCCTGGCTGTGTGGAAAATTGCCCAGGTATGTCCCGTACACAAAAAGCAGGACACACCCAACCCGGCCAATTACTCTCCATCATCAGTAAAGTAATGGAAGGGGTCATCAACAGTGCTATCAAGCGGCACTTGCTTAGCAATAACCTGCTCATTGACGCCCAGTTTGGATTCCATCAGGGCCACTCAGCTCCTGACCTCATTACAGCCTGGGTTTTAACATGGACCAAAAGAGCTGAACTCCAGAGGTGAGGTGAGAGTGTTTGCATTTGATATCAACGCAACATTAACCAAATGTGGCATCAAGGAACCCTAGCAAAACTGGAGTCATTGGGAATTAGGGGGACAACAGTCGACTGGTTAGTTATACCTAGCACAAAAGAAGATGGCTGTGATTGTTGGAGGTCAATTATCTCAGTTCCAGGACATCACTGCAGGAGTTCCTCAGGGTAGTGTCCTAGGCCCAAACATCTTCAGCTGTTTTATCAATGACATTCCTTTCATCATAAGGTCAGAAGTGGGGATGTTCATTGATGATTGCACAATGTTCAGCACCATTCACGACTCCTCAGATACTGAAGCAGTCTATGTCCAAATGCAGCAAGACCTGGACTATATCCAGGCTTGGACTGACAAGTGGCAAGTAACATTCACACCACACAAGTGCCAGGCAATGACCATCTCCAACAAGAGAGAATCTAATCATTGACCCTTGACATTCAATGGCATTACCATCACTGAATCCCACACTATCAACTTCCTGGGGGTTACCATTGACAAGAAACTGAACTGGACTAGCCAAATAAATACTGTGGCTATAAGAGCAAGTCAGAGGCTAGGAATCCTGCAGCGAGTAACTCACCTCCTGACTCCCCAAAGCCTGTCCACCATCTACAAGGCACAAGTCAGGAGTGTGATGGAATACTCTCCACTTGCCTGAATGAGTGCAGCTCCAACAACAGCTCAAGAAGCTTGACACCATCCAGGACAAAGCATCCCACTTTATTGGCACCTCATCCACAAACATTCACTCTCTCCACCACTGATGCACAGTAGCAGCAGTATGTACCATCTACAAGATGCACTGCAGGAACACACCAAGGCTCCTTAGACAACCCCTTCCAAACCCATGACCACTCCCAACTAGAAGGATAAGGGCAGCAGGCACATGGGAACACCACCACCTGGAAGATCCCCTCCAGGTCATTCACCATTCTGACTTGCAAATATATCGCCGTTCTTTCACTGTTGCTGAGTCAAAATCCTGGAATTCCTTGCCTAACAGCACTATGGATATACCTACACCACATGGACTGCAGTAGTTCAAGAAGGTAGCTCACCACCACCTTCTCAAGGGCAACTAGGAATGGGCAATAAATGCTGGCCCAGCCAGCGAAGCCCACATCCCATGAATGAATAAAAAAAATGATTGCACATCCCTAGTTGCCCTTGAGAAGGTGGTGGTGAGCTGCCTTCTTGAACCGCTACAGTCCATGTAGTGTAGACACACTCACAGTGCTGTTAGGAAGGGAGTTCCAGGATTTTGACCCAGTGACAATGAAGGAACGGTGATATATATCCAAGTCAGGATGGTGAGTGACTTGGAGGGGAACTTCCAGGTGGTGGTGTTCCCATGTGTCTGCTGTCCTTGTCTTTCTAGATGGTAGCAGTCGCTTGTTTAGGAGATTTATTTATAGTATCCAAGTCAAGATCGAATGTAAGTCTGTTGTGATTGTGTTAACATTTGTCTGAACTGGAGCCTGTTAACAGCCATAATATTTCACTGTCTGGACACCATTTCCCAGTAACTTAATAGGCTATTAAAAGATGAAGTACCTGCAGCAATGGTGACAGACATTTTAAAACTGGTGAGACTGGAATGCAATAATCACTGTCTGGGCTAATCTTAAAATAGAGTTTACAGCACAGAAACAGGCCAAAACAGAATTACCTGGAGAAACTCAGCAGGTCTGGCAGCATCGGCGGAGAAGAAAAGAGTTGACGTTTCGAGTCCTCATGACCCTTCGACAGAACTGACCAACAGAAACAGGCCATTTGGCCCAACTAGACCGTGTTGGTGTTTATGCTTCACACAAGCCTCCTCCCACCCCTTTCCATCTCAACTTATCAGCATATCCTTCTATCCCTTTCTCCCTCGTGTTTATCCAGCTTCCCCTTAAATGTACCTACACTATTCACCTCAACCACTCCCTGTGGTAGCAAGTTCCACATTCTCACCCCTCTCTGGGTGAAGAGGTTTCTCCTGAATTCCCAACTGGATTTATTGGTGACTATTTTATGTTCATGTGATGTAAGAAGCAGCGAGCCCCATTAAAAAGCAAACTCCATTAAAACAGACTGGACTCCAATGAGGAGCCACCTCATTAAGAGGGTTAAAAACAAAAAAACTGCAGATGCTGGAAATCCAAAACAAAAACAGAATTACCTGGAAAAACTCAGCAGGTCTGGCAGCATCGGCGGAGAAGAAAAGAGTTGACGTTTTGAGTCCTCATGACCCTTCGACAGAACTTGAGTTCGAGTCCAAGAAAGAGTTGAAATATAAGCTGGTTTAAGGTGTGTGTGTGGGGGGTGGAGAGAGAGAGAGAGAGAGAAGTGGAGGGGGGGGTGTGGTTGTAGGGATAAACAAGCAGTGATAGAAGCAGATCATCAAAAGATGTCAACAACAATAGAACAAAAGAACACATAGGTGTTAAAGTTGGTGATAGAGGGCTGTTGTCACAAAGACAAACTCAAAAGGCCATTCCTCAGGGACCCAGGCTGTGAGCCTCAGGAATTCTGTTCCTGATGAAACATTAAAACCAAGGCCCAGGTGAGTTAAAACTCCCTCTGCTTCATTTCGGTGCCGGCTGACTCAATGTGTAGATAGCTCGCTGCTAGCAGCTCAAGCCGCACTTCTGAGACTTGAGCACATAACCTCAGCTAACACTGCCAAGTGCAGCACTGAGAGAGGGCTGCACTGTCAGAGGTGCCGTCTTTCAAATGAGACGTTCAAATAAGGTCCCATCTGCCCTCTCAGGTGGATCCTCTGCCACTGTTTTGAGTTCTCCCTGGTGTCCTGTGGGGACAATATTTATCCCTAAACCAACATCACTAAAAGTAGCTTACGTGGCCAATATTCCAGTGTGGTTTGCGGGACTTCACTGTTTCCTAGATTGCGTAAATATAAAATAGTCACCAATAAATCCAATCAGGAATTCAGGATAAACTTCTTTACCCAGAGAGGTGTGAGAATGTGAAACTATACCACATCAATGTGGAACTACACAACGTAACAAAATTCCCCCACTTTTATATTTCATTCCCCTTGCAATAAACAACAACATTCCATTTGCCTCCCAAATCACTTGCTGTACCTGCATACTAACTTTTTGTGATTCATATACCAGGACACCCAGATCCCTCTGCACCATCGACTTCTGCAATCTCTCTCCGTGTAAGTAGTGCACTGCTTTTCTATTCTTCCTGCCAAAGTGGACAAGCTCGCGTTTTCCCACATTATACCCCATCGGCCAAACTTTTTTGCCCGCTCACTTAGTCCATCTTTATTCTTTTCCAGGCTTCTTGGGTGGAATCGTCCCATATTTACACGAAGTGTGGTAGAGAACAGGAAAAAGGACGTTTTATCTGCTGGCCGCAGTGGCGGGTTTCCACACTGTGTCATTCCATTACCGACGCATCCCGCCTCATTAATAATGCATCGCTGGCAGGGCGGCCTTTGATTCACCCACCCCACCATCACCTCAGCCCATCAGTAATCTGGGTGCCGTATTTAAAGGGCGTCCCTGCACAGAGCTCGCACTCTCTGAGGCATCAGAAGCTGCTGCAAAGTCATGGCTGCCAAAGGGAAGAAACATGCTGCCCCCAAATTTAGCGATACCTCCCTTGGGCGCCTGCCGGACACAGCGGGGACATGCCGTGAAGCCCTTCACCCCCACAAGACCAACAAGCAAGGTCACCAATCCAGCTTGGGAGGCGGTGGTCAGCGTCAACACCCTGCAAAAGAGGACAGCCACCCAGTGCCACAGGAGGATGAATAATCCCTTTCATTCCGCGAGGGTAAGTCACTCATCTCATCGCTCTCAACTCACACACTCACAAACCCATCGCACGTCCACAGGGATCTCACTCACTGCCAGTTCGAGGGACATCACCATTCACTCTCTCACACTCACTGTCATCTGCCCCGTGGATCGTGTCCTCATCCTGTCCAACGCACCACCCACATCTGCCGGGCTTCTTTCTCATCTGACCTGGCAGGCGTCTCTCCATCTGTCTTCGTGCAGGACAAGCTGGCACACAACAAAATGGAGAGGTCATAGACTGGTGCCCAATATCAAGGTCCTCACAGACTTTCAAAATAGAGTCACCCAGATTCCAGCGAGGATCTGAACCATTCCTGAGCTGACAGTGAGGCCGGCGGTGTTCAAACAAGTGAGGATCCAGCAATGCAACATCCACCAGCAGCCACGCTGTGAGTGAGTTCCCCAGCCCCACAGTCCCTGGCCATGCACTGATTATCTCTCCTTACTTCCGCAGACACATCTGGGAAGCAGCCAAGGGGGTCCACAGGCCAGGTCCTTGACTCAAGCCCCAGAGACACATCGGAAGAAGAATCTGATGACACCCTCATTGAAGACCCACCACACCGGCGTGCCAACTCTCTGAGGTCAACACTGGTAGGATGGCGGCCACCATGGAGACCTTGCTCCAGGACATTGGCCATTGGCCCTGCACTGCTGCACGAACTCAGCTCTATCGCTGATGCCATAGTTGGCCTCCAACAGTGTCAATGTGAAAGGGTTGTGGGGCAGCTCGATCTCACTCCAGCTTCCCCTTCTCCTCAAGGAGTTAGGGGCCCTTTGGGACCCAAAGGGAGGAGGTGCACATCCCGGGGCCTTCCACCCAGGTGACTCCAAGAGTGTCCGGCCCATCCGAATCCCCTCTTCCTGTGACCTCCGCATCTCCATCTCCACAGACCAAGGAGGGTGTCACAGCCACACAGCAGGAGCCTGAAAGCAGGCCGGGGTCCTCTAGGTCTCGGCCCTCCAGAGGACGCCCGTCAAGGTCATCACAGACAGGGCGTCGCAGTCAGCAGGCTGCCCCCACCCCCGCTGTAGATGTCTGGGGAGCACCAAGACATAACGGCAATGTTGGGGAGGTAAGAAAATGTGGTTGCACAGCCTGGGCACTGGTGTTAAGCACTGTTCTGAAGTCACATCAACATGTGCAGTAAATTCGATGTAGGGAGATGATTCCGGTGACCAGGGTTTATAATTAGATGCAAATTATTAAAACGACATTCCCGATATTTTGTGGCAGGAAATGTGGCCCCTGATTGGCAGGTGGAGCGGACGATTGCAAACTGGTTTTGTGATGTCGTAAAACGGATTTTTGGTCTTCTCACCATATTCTTCGCTACCTGCAACCCCACCCCCCCACCGCCCCCCCCCCCCCACCCACCCTGTCCACCATGATGCCAACGCCAACAAGGCCAGAAAATCCCAGCCCTTATGTCATCTTCACAACCTTACTCCCCTACCTATCTTTGTGTCATCAGCAAATTTAGTAAACATACATTCGTCATTGATATAGTTCGTAAATAATTGGGGCCGCAGCACTGATCCTTGTGTAACTCCACTCGTTACATCTTGCCAACTTGAAAATGACCCATTTATACCTACTCTCTGTTTCCCTTGGGGCTAACCAATCCTCCATCCAAGTTAATATGCTACCCCTGCAACGTGAGCTCTTAATTTGTGTAATACCGTTTGATGTGGCACCTTGTCAAATGCCTTCTGGAAATCTAAGTACACCACATCCACAGGTTCCCCTTTATCCACATTGCTGTTGCTTCGCACAAGAAGTGTTCATGGCTGCATTACTGCACTAGAGCGACCCCCCCCCACCCCCTCCACCCCCCAGGCTACTTTAGAGGGCAGCGAAGACTTGACCACCATTGGTGTGGGACTGGAGCGACATACAGGCCCAGATTGGGCAATGAAATTTTTCCCTCAAGGACATTTTAGTGAAACAAGATGAAAGCAAAATACTGCAGAGGCTGGAACTCTGAAATAAATAACCGGAAATGCTGGGAAAAACTCAGCAGGCCTGACAGCCTCTGTGGAGAGTCTTCCGGGCTCAAGACGTTAACTCTGGCTGGGATTTTCCAGCCCTGTTGCGGGTGGGACCTGTCGCGGGGCGAGGCAGCGCCCCAGCCAGAAGATTTCAGCAGCGGGCGGGTGTAGAAAATGCCGCTGTCTGCTTCTCTCTCCTCAGGTGCTGTCAGTCCCTGCTCAGCTTTCCAAGCATTTTCTGTTTTAATTCAACATTAGTGACCCTTTTGGGTTTTGACAACAACGTGGGTCACTTCTGCTGATCCCAGCTTTTCGTTTGCAGATTTTTAAAAAAAAAAATCAAATACTCAAACCCGCCCTGGGGAGGATTAACTGGCTTCATGCTCCTGGTTTCTGGATTATCAGTCCAGTAATATAACCACTACAATGTGTGGTATGCAGTAAATTTGAGCACGAGGAAGAGCTGGCGTGACACTCAATTAATATCTCTCTTCCAAGAGTCATTGTTCTCAATGGCAGAAATATTACAAATTAGGTATTTTCTATGAAGGTTCTAAGCAGTTTGAGCTTTATTGGTTCAGCAGTGGAATCAGCAAAGGCAAACTTTCAATAGGAAAAAATGAAGCATTGTTTCATACATGGTAATTATAATTACAGCTCACTCCACACAAATTGGGCTTCTATCTCATTTGAAATCATTTTTCAATTTGTGTACGCTGGAAAGGTTCCAGGATTTTCTTTACTTATTTCTGTGCAAACCAGGCAGGGTTTGAACAAAGGCCAGGCCAGACCAATCCATTGCAGAACGAGGATTGTGTCTGTCAGCCCTTGCCTCAGTTGGGAAGTTTCATGCAGCTGGAGTCGGGAGGTTGTGGGTTCAAGTCCTACTTAAGAAGCTTGAGCACAAAACGTAGGCTCCCAGTGAGGGAGTGCTGCATTGTTGGAGATACTGTCTGTTGGACACGATGCTAAACCAAAGCACGATTTGACCTCTTGGGTGGCGGTAAAGGTCCCACAGCTGCTATTTCAAAGAAGAGCATTGGGAGTGCTGCCTGGGGACAAAGTTTACCTCTCAATCAACATGACTAAAAGCACAGGGTTATCTGATCATTATCCCACTGCCCTTTGTGGGAGCTTGCTGTGCACAAGTTGGCTACAACTTCATTGCTTTGTTGGCTGAGGTGCACTTTTGGGTGTCCTGAGATTGTGAAAGGCAAGTGCTTCCCCTTTAATGATGTCCTCCTCTCAAATCATCCCCTGGTTCTGGGTGTCCTCTTCTTTCGATGAAGAGCACTGTGCAGATGTTCTCGTTGTAAACATGTCACACAATCAGGTTATGGTTTCCAGTGTAGTGGGTTGATGATAAGCCTGGCCTGGGAAGTGCAGGCAGTGATGTGATGAAAAATGACAAGGAACTAATGTACTATTGCACTTTAACCCGCTCAGAAACCTGGGCAACTTAATTCTGCTGCAGCTGAAGGTGAAATGATTTTCCTACAAATTGATCTTTGCTCTCAGAGTTCAGATTCATTCTACCATTATAGGTCAGTCTCCGCTGTTTAGTTTATCTGAGGTTGGAACAGGCCTTTGTAAATAAAATGTATTATCATGGTTTGGGCAATATGAGATGTTGAGCAACCATCCTTGTTTACTGAAAAAGAAAGATTGCATTTATATAGCACTGTTCTCAACCTCAGGGTGACCTAACTCTCTTTACAGACAATGAAATCCTTCTGAAGGTTACATCACCATTGCAACTGAGGGACCCAATCTACACACAGAAATCCCCCAAAAACAGCAACATGATAATGACCAGATAATCTGTTTTAGTGATGTTGGTTGAGGGATAAATATTTGGCCAGGACACTAGGGAGAATTCCCCTGTTTCTCCTCCAAAATAGCGTATAGTATCATAGGATTTTTTGCATCCACTTGAGAGGGCAGATGGAACCTCAGTTTCATGTCTCATCCTAAAGATGACACCTCCAACTGTGCAGCACTCCCTCAGTACTGAACTTGAGTGTCAGCTTAGGGATTTTGTGCATAAGGTTCTGGACTGGTACTTGAAGACCTGACCTAGTGATTCTGAGGTTAGAGTGCAGCTCACTGCAAGGGGAATGGAATATAAAACTAGGGAAGTTGTGCTACAATTTTATAGGGCATTGGTGAGATACATCCAGAGTACTGTGTACAGTTTTGGTTTCCTTACTTGAGAAAAGATATAAATGCATTAGAAGCAGTTCAGAGAAGGTTCACTCGGCTGCTTCCTGGGATGGTGGGGGCATGTGTTACCTTATGGAACAAAGGTTGGACAGGTTGGGCCTGTATCCATTGGAGTTTAGATGAATGAGGGGTGATCTTATTGAAACGTATAAGATCCGGAGGGGACTTGACAGGGCGTATGCTGAGAGGATGTTTCCTCTTGTGGGAGAAACGAGGATCACCCAGAGAGCAATTGGAGGCAAGATTGTTGAGTTTATTCAAGGCAGAGTTGGACAGATTTTTGATAGGTAAAGGAGTCAAGGGTTAAGGGAAGTAGGCAGGAAAGTGGAGTCAAACCACCATCAGATCAGCCATGATAATATCAAATGCTGGAGCTGGATCGAGGAGCTGAATGGCCTACTACTCCTAACTCGTATGTTTTTATGTACCCCTGAAGCCACAGTTAACAAACACAATTCTCAGATTAATCCTTCTCCTACTGATTCGTCTTTATTCAAACATTTCCTGAGTTACCTGCAATGTCACACTAACCCTTCCGAAACTTTCCGAATATTGGGCTTGGAGATCGGTAAATGGCAGGTTCAGATTGCCACTCCACTCCTACTTCCCAACCTCGAAATCCAAGCTATCCTTTCTCAGAGTGTTGGCTGCAGGTTGGGTGTGAAGTGTATAGTACAGCTTGGTCCTGAGGCCTACAGTCGAGGGCTGGAAAGTCGGATGCAAGTAGGTCACTACTAGGGAGCAGCTGTTCCCCTTAGTTGAAGGGTCAGTCATGAGGGGACATAAGTTCAAGATGAGGGGCAGGAGGTTTAGGGGGATGTGAGGAAAAACTTTTTTACCCAGAGGGTGGTGAGGGTCTGGAATGCGCTGCCTGGGAGGGTGGTGGAGGTGGGTTGTCTCACATCCTTTAAAAAGTACCTGGATGAGCACTTGGCACATCATAACATTCAAGGCTACGGGCCAAGTGCTGGTAAATAGGATTAGGTAGGTAGGTCAGGTGTTTCCCACGTGTCGGTGCAGACTCAATGGGCCGAAGGGCCTCTTCTGCACTGTGTGATTCTGTGATTCTGCCCCTCTCTTATGGCACTAGCTGTCGTAAATTAGGTAAGTTTAAAGGTCCAGCCGCTTTCAAGCCAGGGAGAAAGTAGGTTTGAAAGGAAAGTGGGGACGATTGGGGCAGGAGGAGGGGTCAGATGGTCAGGGTGGTAGGATCGGCTGATCAGGGGGAGGGTCAGGGGAGGTTGCTTGGTGGGGGCGGGGGGTGGTTGGGGAGTAGTCAGGTGGTCGGGGGGTGGGATCGGGTGATTAGGGGAAGGATCGGGGGAGGGTGCTTGGGGGGGGTGGTCAGGTGGTCAGTGGGGTGGGATCGGGTGATTAGGGGAAGGATCGGGGGAGGGTGCTTGGGGGGGGGGGCGTCAGGTGGTCAGTGGGGTGGGATCGGGTATTTAGGGGAAGGATCGGGGGAGGGTGCTTGGGGGGGGGTCAGGTGGTCAGTGGGGTGGGATCAGGTGATCAGGGGGAGGGTCAGGGGAGGGTGCTTGGGGGGGGTCAGGTGGTCGGGGGGGGTGTGTCGGGCAGTTGGGGTTGTGGGTCAGGGCTCGGTGGTTTGGGCGGGAGCTCAGGCTGTCATTGGGGGAGTGGAAGGGTGGTGTGGGGGTCGGGAACTCCGTGGGTGGGGGAGCGTCGATCAGGGGTTCAGTCAGGGGGAGTGTAGTCGAAGAGATGGGTGCTGTTGCGGGGGTTGGGGGGGTGGTGCAGTCCGGTGTGTGCAGTGGGTTGGGGTGCAGTGAGAGGGGTGCAGTCGGAGTTGAGCTGTAGTCGGTGGGGAAGCCATCGAGAGGGGTGCTTTGGGGGGAGGGGGGGTTGCTGTCAGTGGGGATGCAGTCAGGGGGGTTGTAGTCAATGGGGATGGAGGGTGAGTGCAGTTGTGAGGGGTGCAGTCCAGGGTGAATGCAGTCTGGAGGGTGCAATCTGGTGTTGCAGTCGGAGGTGGTGGAGTCAGAGGGGGGGGCGGGGGTGCAGTTTTGGGGGTGTGGCAGTCAGGGGGAGTGCAGTCAGGGGCATGCAGTCGGGGCTGTGTATGCTGTCGGTGGGGGGGTAGTGCAGTCATGGGGGGGTAGTGCAGTCAGTGGGGGTGTAGTGCAGTCGGTGGGGGCGGGTAGTGCAGTCAGTGGGGGGGTAGTGCAGTCACTGGGGGTGTAGTGCAGTCGGTTGGGGGGGGTAGTGCAGTCATGGGGGGGTAGTGCAGTCAGTGGGGGTGTAGTGCAGTCGGTGGGGGGGGTGGATAGTGCAGTCATGGGGGGGTAGTGCAGTTGGTGGAGGTGTAGTGCAGTCGGTGGGGAGGGGCTAGCGCAGTCATGAGTGTGCAGTCTGGGGGTGCAGCTGGGGGAATAGTCGGGGGTCCCCATGGTGGGTCAGGGGGATGTAATGATGGGGTGGGAAGGGTGGAGTGTCCCAAGGGGGCAGTGAGGGGAGGACAGTTACCCAGAGGCTAGAAGTGGTTTTAACTCTTCTAACTTTTCCTTGGTAAGTATTGCAGTAAGACAGTCGGAACCATCCAGCGTTTGAGGCTTAAATCGGATGGTTCCTAGTTCAGGACAATTGCCCAGGGGATGTTTGCCCTCCCCAGGCGATTGAACCACCGTGAACCACCTGTGAACCACCGGTGGTAATTCCCCCAACGCATCTTTGAGACACCCCCCAAAGTACACCGCCCCGGAGCTCAGAAGTTATGGCCCATCATCTTCCGCTAGGTGAAATGGCAGCTACATTGCTCATGGTGGACCAAAGGTTAAGAATTAAACTTGCACATACGGTGCCACAATTTGTGCAGCCTTTTTACAAACTTATATACTAATAGCCCCGGGAATTCATTAGCCATCTCTGCTCTGACTCTCTGCAGGTCATTTTATGGGCATAAATCCTCAAATTAAGATGCTTGTGCAGCAGACTAAGAACTTTTCCATCTATCATGACCCCCATCTCTCAGGTTGCCGACCCTCCAAGGATGCCCTGGAGTCTCCAGGACTCGAAGATTAACCTCCTGGACATTGCTGCTGCTAATAACCCAGGAGAAAACTCAAAGAGGCATTAAAATTATTTTTTAAAGGGTTTTTAAAAACTTTCTTTGATCAATTTTGTTTGCTAGTTGGAAAAATGTTAAAAACGGGAAACACACGACAGATTGACTGACAATCAGGAACCATCCAATCAGATAATGAATAATCTACTCACTTTCCAATTGGCTGTAAGAAGATGGGGAACCGCAAGGATGGGCAGGTTGGGTGACCAATAGCGGGAGGGTGTGGGCAGGACAGATGGAGGTCGAAGGTCATCTCATGTCAACTCCAGGAATACACCCAATCAGAGTTGGCAACTCTACTTGTAGCCCTTCCCTGTACCGTTTCCAGGATGTGTGTATTTCCCTTGTGCGTCAGCATCACCATTGATCAGCAAGTTGAACCCCTTTCCCCATCACTCTGCCCCACTCCAAGTTACTATTTATATTTTGTGAGACTGAGACCCTGACCTACATGGACTGAGAAGGACAGCTCTCAAAATTTAAAGTCCAGATTGATAGGACCTGAATGTGGGCTCACTAATGTCTGAATCTATCCAAGTGCACATCTGGTATCAGCTGCAAGTCCATGAGGATTGTGAACTCCTTTATGAGTGATGTTTCACAAACACATCAGAGGTGAAACCATCCACCTAGTCCCCACTACAATCAGCGACACACCATCAGCTCCTGGTAAATCCAGGCCACCCTCTAGGCACAGATGCACTGTGTTGGAAGTGACAAAGGCTGTGGCCATCAACTCCACAACGCAACAAAAAAAGACAATAACTTGCATTTCTATATCGCCTTTAATATAGGAGAACCTCCCAGGCACTTTGTGGGACACCATGGGGATATGAGAGCTGACAGCCCCAGTCTTGGTCAACGAGAGAGATTTTAAGGAATGCCTTAAAGGAGGGGAGAGAGGTTAGGAGGCAGAATGGTTTAGGGAGGGCGTGACAGAGCTTAGGCCCCAGGCAGCTGGAGACACAGCCACCAATAGTGGGCCGATCAAATAGTGGGGATGCGGGAGAGGCTGGAATTGGAGGAACGCAGAGATCGATGAGGGTTGGCAGAGCTGGTGGAGGTTACAGAGGTGAGGAGAGGTGAGCCCACAGATGGATATGAAATCAGGGATGAGTCTTTTAAAATGGAGGCATTGCTTAACCAGGCGAAAACCACACATGACCTTTGGCCTGCGGTGTGAATGAAGCTTCAATACATCCTTATCTCGCCCATGTCCATCCAAGCTGTGTTTGATTCAAGGCCCTGAATATAATGCTTTACTAATTGAAGACCAACATCTATACATCACACCATGAGGGTAACAGCATTTTGTGAGTTAACTAATTTAGGCACAAGGACAGTGAGACTGCCTCATAAACCTTTAACTGCAACACTTGTTCATACATTTTGTATCTAATTATTCCGATAGCTTTCTGTGTATTAACAATAGTTGTAACCTTGCTTTCCCTGTGCTGTTAATTAAAGTAATGTTGGAGCTGTTCTGTCTGGCTGATTGGGTTTAATTTATTTACAAATTAGAGTGTATGATCCATGTGATGCTTGCAGACAGTAACCAAGGGCTTTGTTTCTTCCTGATATTAGTCACTGTAAGGTGATAGGCTCAAATTGCATGAGGTCAATAACTCAGTTGCACATATAAAAACAATTTTAAAAAGCAGCCAGGCAGAATTTTAATTAGCTACCTGGGATTTTTCTTTGGGAGTATGACTTGATGATGTCCCATGGTGCTTTTTAACCAATGAACCATAGTCACAGTTGTAATGTAGATAATGTAATGCAGCAGCCAAATTGTACACAGCAAGCTCCCATCAAGTAATGAGCAGAAAATCTGTTTTTAGTGATGTTGGTTGAAGGATAAATTGTCCAGGGTACCAGGAGTATTCTCCTGCTCTTCTTTGAACTAAAGCCATGGGATCTTTTACATCCACTTTGAGCGGGCAGACAGTGCCTCGGTTTAATGCTTCATCCAATCTGGATTATGGAGTCCAGATGTCTGGAGTGCGGGTCCAAACCCACAACATTCTGACTTGAAGACGAGCATTGCCAACTGAACCATGGGCTGTCTGATTTGAAATAGAGAACCATTCTCACTTCCTGATGCAAGCTCAAGTTACTGATGATTGACAGATCCAATTAACCTCACTTCTCCCCTCACCAGAAGTAGCCAACTCAAGTTAATATGCAAAGTGGTGAGTTGTACATTGTAGTAACCAAGGATATAGTTTCTCCTGGTGTCTAACTAGAGGTCATGTGATGTTCATGGAGGCTTCAACCAATTAGCCCTAAGTGTGGGTAATCCTGGGGGGTGGGGCTTCCTCATGAGAGCCCTGATCGAACAGGTAGCATCTGAAAAGCCCTCTGTAATAAAATTTATCTGTTTCTTGTTGAAACCTGTCCAGTACATTTGGTGATGAGGGTAAAACAGCTCCCTCGATGCATCTCACCTTGTTACCGTGAGTACATCAAATTTTAAGAAAAGAGAAAAGATGACTTACCAGTCATGCCGCTCCTCAACAGGATCGATCCTTATGCCAGTGTGTTGAGTGTCTTGGCTTTTATTTTATAACCACCTAAATTACTGTAAAGGAAAAGCAGAAAGTAAACTTTTCGAGTGTATGTGGTAGCAAGACACACAATCTCATCCACAGTCTGATGGCCCCAAATGCTCCCAATCCTAAGTCCTTTAATGAATTAGTGGACCTCATGAAAACACATTCCCAGCCGAAGCCATGAATAATAATGTAGTGGTTTAAGTTGAGTTCCGGAGTTAGGACCCCAGGAGAGTCCATCGCAACCTATATAGTGAAACTGAAGCAGTTGACAGGACACAGTGACTTCGGGGACATGCTCAGTGAGATGCTGAGGGACCGATTCGTTTGTGGAGTTTGCGATGAGACCATTCAGCACCGTTTACTCGCAGGAGTCGACATCGATTTGAAGCGCCCCCTGGAAATCTCCCTCGCCATGGAACGTGCTGCGAGGGACTCGCAGACTTTGTAACACATACAACATGGAGCTGGTCTTCATGTGGGGCAGGAACCTACCACCGGGTGTGGCTCAAAAACCCAGAGACACAGCATCGCAGCGAGAGGCAACGTCCACTGTTAGAAACAGGGAAAGGCCCGAGTAGAAACACTCCAGCAGCGACTCCGAGGTTAATCTCTAATAGATGTGGGGGTGACCACGGACCGGACGCCTGTAGATTTAAGGAGGCAGAATGTCATTGCTGCCATCAGAAAGGTCGTGTAATAAAGCAACGCAGGGTGAAACCCAAACAGCCTGTAACTCAGCAACCAACATGACTGAACTGAAAAATACACAGAACCTGAAGCTGCCGACACCGACATATATTCCCTGTATAAAACCGAATCTGTCACTGTCACAATCCAAGTTAATGGGAAGCCAGTAAGAATGAAGGTAGACACAGGAGCCTCAACAACAGTGACGGGAGAACAGGCATTTAAATATCTAAATGAAGTTACCCAGCCACCGAATCTGGAACAGATAACCACTAAATTGAAGACATTACACTGGAGAATCTGTACCGGTAAAGGGCATCACCACAGTACCGGTGTCTTATAGGCAACAGACAGCTCAGCTTCCAGTGATCCTAGTGACAGGAGAAGGACCCAGTCTTCTGGGCCGAGACGAGTTACAGAAAATCAAGCTTGACTGGTCTGAAACATTTCACCTGAGAAACAGGAGGAGTTCCTGAGGAAATACGACATTGTATTTCAGAGTGAGTTAGGAGAATTGAAGAACTTTCACACGCAGCAAGGATCCCTCCGATTCGAGTTGGTTCCTCTGGAAAATCAGGAGGAGAAGCAAAGTGAATTTAGCGTCAAGATAAAAACAAAAAAACTGCGGATGCTGGAAATCCAAAACAAAAACAGAATTACCTGGAAAAACTCAGCAGGTCTGGCAGCCCTAATTGGCCCGCTCGTGTAAAATGGCGGCACGGAGCCGATCGCGAGCGGCGATCGCCCGCACCCCCTCCTGCTCCGCCCCCTCGCCAGCCAGAATGTTCTGCCTCAAAGCGCTCTCTGTAAATAGAAGCTGTAAAAAACTAAAGGGGGAGGAAATATAGTAACTGAAGGCATGGCCTCTCTTGCTGTCCATTAGGGGTCACGTGATGTTCTTGCAGGCTCTGACCAATGAGGCCTTAGTGTGGGTAATCTGGGGGCAGGAGGTGCTTCCTGACAAGAGTCCCGATCGAACCTATAGCACCTGAAAAGCTCTCTGTGATAAAGTTGACCTGTTCCTTGTGTGAAACCCGTCCGGTCCATCAAGTCATCGCAAATACTCAAGGTACAGCCTGGATTTTCACTCCCGGGTCGGGTGCGCAACGATGGGAGAATCCCTGGCCCCGAAAACCTGACCTGTAATAAACGCCTGCCAGAACTTCTGATGTTCGGTCCAGCGCTGGACCAGGAACCAGGGAGGGCGGCCCCGGAAGTAGTGAGACAGTTCCGGTGTGGGTTGGGTGACTTGGGCACAGATAAAACGTTGGCCTTCGGAAAGGCCCGTTTCAGCGGTGGGTTATCAACAGTGAAGTCCGTGTGCCTCAGCAGAGATGCCATTGACTCCTCAGAGGAGTGTCAAAAGCTGTAAATGTCGTCCAGCTGTTACTGACCTTGGAACGGATGGGCTTTCCCTATGAGAGAATTGTCAATGTTGCTGCCTAATCAAAGCGTACCTTACTGAACAACTGGAAGGATGGAGTGGGTTCTCAAGACACAGCCATGGAGATGGCATCATCTTGCCACCACTACCTGGTACAGATATTACACGGTCATGCGGTTCGCTGACAAGACCCAGCGGGTGGATGAATGATCAACCGTGCCATGCTCATTAACCCAACCACTTGCCCTCTTGCTACCCATCTATCAGGATGCACCCTGTCAGGAAGAGATATTAATGTACATGTAATGTTATTGGAAATTATTTTTGTAAACAGAGGTTTAGTCTGTGGGTGTGTCTGTGTGTGTCTTAATCAGATTAAAGCCAGCTAGTCCGGGTGCTTTGATGTAGAAAAACAAAAAAATTGCGGATGCTGGAAATCCAAAACAAAAACAAAAACAGAATTACCTGGAAAAACTCAGCAGGTCTGGCAGCATCGGCGGAGAAGCATCTCCGCCGATGCTGCCAGACCTGCTGAGTTTTTCCAGGTAATTCTGTTTTTGTTTTTGCTTTGATGTATAGTTGTTTTGAGATGCAAAGAGTACAATTGCATTTTGTTGAGTAAACCATTCAAAGACTCGGGGTGAAATCTTGCACCTAACTAGGAGACACCAAGCAATGTTTATTTTACTAATACAGTTGATACTATGAAAGAGGTTCAAAGGGCCTGATGATACAATGAGAATTTGCATTCAAAGGGAAAGGCTGGGTATAACAGAAAGGAGTTTTGTGTGTGCAGAGCAGAGGCAATGTAACTTCAAAGCAGCTGTAAGCCTACAACAGTCTGGAAAAGAACCAAATTGAAAGGAACCTCATTTTGAATTCGTAATGTGAAAATGCTTTGCCTGGTGTCTGTTTAAGTCTATTATTGTTGCCTTAGTGGAGATTAATTTGGGAATTGATTAAAAAGTTATGATAGTTGTAATTTGGAGGCATATGCATGTGTTTAATACCTTGTTGTAAATTAAAAATGTTTCATTTAGTTTGATATACAAACCTCTGGAGGCATGGTGGGTTCATTTCTGAATCTAGAGCTGCATCTCAAACATAACAATTGAAAATGCAGGTTATGACAGATGTTTGAAGTTTCCCTCTGGGATTTTAAATAACAGCCTTTACCAACTGCTGTGTCATAACACACCCAAACTGTTGACCCTTGACCAGGTCCCTCACATCTGCACACTGTCACGGCTTAACAGTGTGACTAAGAGGATGTAAGTTGGTAGTGAGCGCTCGCAGAGTGCAGCATGCTACCTTGGAGTCACAGCTGCAACATGCATGGCACCAAGCATTCATGCAGAGAGATCTTCTCCACCAAACCTCCCCAGTAATCACTGATGATGTGGTTAAAGTGGTTTGCGTGTGTAAGCACACAGTAGCGAATGAGAGCATTATAATGTGGATGGCTCAGACCCTTTCCCTTTACATCTTTATTGATAGGAAGTCACTCAGAGGAGATGCGGTGGGGAAGGGATGGGTCCAGCTGCCCCATGCTTTTCTGATCAGGACCTGCGGGTTTTGGTGAAAGAGGAGACCAGGCCTCTACCCTGCTGGCTGCCAGTAATGAGCCCCTGCAGCAACCATGAAGTCCTGGGTTCTAGTGACTGCAGTGAGCCCCACAGGAGACCATCAGTGTTCATGGGATTCAGTGCAGGAAAAGGTTCAACGATCTGCTGTGTTCCAGCAAGGTGAGTAGCTTGGCTCATCCACACACAGCTCCAAGGGAAGGGTCAGATCTGCATGCTGCAGCTAAGGTGTGGGATCTGTCCCATACCTCTGTGCGTAAGTGTGTGCAGCTCATGTAGGTGCACGCTGTGATGCACAGACACAGGGAAGCGCAATATCCTTCCATGCGCTATATATCAGGATAACATTAATTCACGTGGCCATTACAGTTGAGAAGGGTGAAGGATGCCACGGAGATGGCCCAGATTGGGGGTAGGTCAGCCCGGCTGGGATGCATCCATCCCACGGAAAGCGTTGCCAAGGAGATTGCCAGGGTGGCTGTTGGTGATAGTGAATGGCCATTAGAAAGTGGTGTTAAAAATCACCAGGGCACATGGGGAGGCCATGATGTCACTTCACTGAGGACATTGGGACATTGGCATGAGACAGAGCACAAGGAGGGGATTGTGTCACACCGGCAGCGTAAGCAGGGTTAAGGCAATGATGTGCATCAGAGGGTGCATTCACAATGAAAAGGGTTACACCTAAATAACTCATTTTGCGTTAACAGGTCTCAGCTCTGCTCCCTCACCCACAGCCCCCAGCCAGATCAACCCCCAGGCATCAAGAGGAGGAAGCGGTGTCCGAGGAGGCAGCAGTCCATCTGATTAGCCCACACTCCACCATCTCAGATACCAGCACTTCAGAGGCATGGCGCACACATGTAGAGTTGGTGGCACAGGGTGAAAGTCACCCCACCAGAGTTTTTTAAATTTTTCATGGGGTGTGGGTGTCGCTGGCTAAGCCAGCATTAATTGCCCATCCCTAATTGCCCTTGAGAAGGTTCAGGAGGAGGTGTCAGAGTCGGAGACATCTGTGCACAGTCTCCCTTGGAGAAGGGAGGAATGTTACAGTGGTGCTCCAGTGGACAGGAACTTGGGGCTCAGGAGTCAGCTTTTGGGGAACAGTATTTGACCAATCAGGTGCAGATCTGACAGAGCTCAACTTCTCAAGCACTGAGATGCTTCTCGTATCTTTCATTATCCAACCAACTTGATTTTAAGGGAGGCTGAATGATCAGATTTCACCCGGAGATGCTGGGCAGCAGGTGCACCTCAAGCATGAGTACTGGGTGTGAGGAATTCATCAGCACTGCAGTGATACACATTGGCCAAGGTGTCGGCATCACAGCTCGCGGGGCCATGTATCATCCAGGTCATGTTGGTCGCCTGCTGTGCCCGCTAATTTGGCTGCACTTGCATTCCACGTGTCACAGGATGTGCTTTATGTGGTAAGCAGAGGGATATGGAAGCCAGGAATGTTACATATGGCACCCACATCAGAAACTAGTCCATTGGCTGAAATGGATGGTGCGTCAGTCCTTTCAAAGAGTTACAGGCTCTTCATCCACACGATACCTTATCTGCACGTGTGCTACAACATACAACCCTTTCAGCAAGTGTAGGGTTTGAATTCTGACATCGTGTCACTCTCAGCACTGTGGGCAGGGTCTGATTGTGGACAATTTGGTGGAATGGGCCCCTCACTGACGGTCATTGGTGTTCATGTGAGGAAGGCAGGTTGTGAATGGCTTATCGCCCTGTGTGTTTGCAATATGATGGGGCCCATGGTTGTGTTGGTGAGGATTTCAGTCATATGAATGCGACTGAGTCCAACTCATGGATGTTTATTCTCTCCTTTGCGGGGAATGGGCAGTCCCTTGAGTAACTGTGGAGACAACGTACAAGGTTCTTTAGGTGGAAGTGTGTCATCAGGGGCTGGCTGATGTTAATTGTGATATGGGAGGACCTTATGAGAATCTATTTTGCCCCCGTCTGGTGATGATCCTTCCTGCATAGAGTCAGTCCTGGCTACATATCCATGCCCCCCAGCTGCTCTACCATTGGTGGCCTGCTCAACCTCATCCATTTTGGGATCTTATGAATGGACAGGGGCTTCCTCCTCTTCCTCATCTTCCTCCTCCTCAGAGGTTGGAGCACTGCCCATGGCATCATCATCATCGATTTGTAGGCCCCTCCGCAGCACGATGTAGTTCAGCATGCAGCTCACCACTACTATTCTTGATACCCTTGCTGGGGTATATTGCAGACCTCCACCTGAGTGATTGAGGCACCTGAAGCGTCCCTTTAAATTGCCAATTGCCTGCTCAATGATACTCCTGGTGACAAAATGGCCACTGTTGCAGTTGCGCTCTGCCTCCATTTGTAGGCTCTTAAAGGGGTAATTAGCCAAGTTCTTAAGGGCCAGCCCTTGTCCCCTAGAAGCCAACCATGGATCTAGATTGATGGCTGAAATAGCTGAGGAACTTGGGAACTCCTTCGTATGAAGGAGTCATGGCTGCTACCAGGGAACCATGCAAACACATGAAGGAAGAGATTGTGGTGGTCACAAACTGCCTGTATATTGATGGAGTGGAAGGAATTTCGGTTAACAAAAGTGTCCGAAGGTTGAGTTGGGGCCTTTATGGCAAAATGGCTGCAACCAATAACACCCTACAAAAGCCAAGGCTCCCTACCTCTGAGACACCAAACCCATAGGGAGGTTAACGTGGATCCTCCCCACAAGCAAACAGGACATTCATTACAGCCTTGATACGGCTGTAACTTCCTGACTGGGGTATCCCCAACAGGTCTCCTGACGATCCCTGGAAAGATCTTGAGGCAAAGAGCTAGGGAGTGACAGTTACAGCCACTGGCAGAGCAGGGAGGTCGATGGGTTGTGGTTTGAGTTGCTGCTGGACCATGTAACATGCGTCTGACACCACCTCACAGCTTAGCCTCAGTGGTCTTCCACATGGGCCTGAATCTTCGGTTCGGTGAGTTGGGGGGGGTGGGGGGGGCGGCGGGGTGGGGCGGGGGGGATTGTTGAGGTGGGGGGCACATCATTTAGATTTTCAGTTCAGCCAGTCAGCCAAACTGTTAAAGGCTAAATATCAATTAAACTAAGAAACTGAGCTACCCGTCCAAACGTAAGGTCGGTGGGGGGTGGGGTGGGGTGGGGGTGGTTGGGGGGGTGTGGGGGGGCGGGGTGGGGTGGGGGTGGTGGTGGGGGGGGGTGGGGCTGTGTGGGTGGGGGGTGGTGGTGTTGCAGGTGAAGAGCCCAGGCGGCCTTTGCATTTTTCATGGAACCTCATCCACAGGCGGGATGAGGTTTCATGAAGTGTTTATAAACTGAATGAAATTTTTTATAAAAACTCATTGACATGTCCCAGCTCATGCGGCACTGTCACACGAGGGGACATGTCTTAACATATTTTCTTTGCTTTATTAAAATTTTGGGGACTTGGACTAAAATTCAGGGCTATTGTTTACTTAATGGGCCTTTTACTTGTCGGTGGGCACACTGCCAGCTGCAGCATGCTCCCGCCAATGGACTATCGCGAGAGTGAGCGTTGACGTCAACACGTTTGGCCAACGTCAGCTCGCTTTATTTCAGGCATGGGTGTGTAGGCCACGTGCCTGCACTGCGCTAAGCGTCATTTTCTGCCCCATGTGTTGGTAGAGACGTTTGGTCTCTTCAGGGATGCTTTGAGGACATCTCTATAGCTGCTCAGTGGAGGTGGCTTCGAGTGATCTAGTGCCTCGCTGCGGATCCTTGCCTGCTGCTCTCTCACTGGGGTTAAAGTGGCTCCTGCCTCTCACCTGCTGCGGACCTAAACAAAGACCAGGCTTGGGGGGGCTCCGATATGAATTAGGCGGTTGCAGAGTCAGCATCCTGAAGGGTAAAGCCATGTATTGGTTCACCCAAACAAGAGCCAAGGCAGGGTAGGCAATTTTTACTGTACTTGAGGGTACAGCAGCAATTTCCTTCGATGGCTCCTGTACCTCACCGGCAGCTCCTGATATCGAAGCCAGCTTACAGAGTGAAGAAACGGGCCTTTATCACAGAGATCAGCAGCTCAGGCTTCTCTGCGTTTTTCTTCCAAAATAAATTCTTGTTTTGGATATTCTTTCTTCAGAACTTTGCCTCTGGTTGTTTTTTTTTCCCCAAAGAATTGAAGTTCCCTCGAGTGAAAATACCTTTCTTCGCCAAGGCACCAATTGATTCACGGGACCTGACATTAGATGAACATTAAACGAGCCAACGCGCAATAACTTAGTTACTTTAATGACTTAAAAACAGGAACTGCAATGTAATTGGGAGACAGGAGCCCTGAAAGAGAAACAACTTTAAAATGAAACGGCGCTAAGTGAGGCAACTTAAAGTGGGGCGCTGCTGTATCTTAATCATTTACTCGTCCAATTAAGGGCTATGGGTGGGTTCTCGGAGCTGGAGGGCCAGTCCGAGGCTGTCCAGTTGCGAGCAGCAGTAGCCTGTGGTAGAGGGTAAGTAACTGAGAGGGGTGCTTCAACATGAACATTCCACCACCTCAGCAGCTTTCTTAAAAAATTCATTAAAAACAGAAGGAGCAGCCAGGCCAGTATTGTGGGGGGGTGGGATTGGCTAGGATTGGTGGGGGGGGGGGGGGGGGGTTGTCCCTCTTACAGGACGGCCTGTGGCTGCACCCACACCCAGGGAGGGCCTCTAGGCCAGAATGGAGCACTGTCCCCACCCCCACCCCCACCCCCACCCCTACCCCCTCCCTGCCGCTGAGAGCCTGCTGTAGGCCGTTAAACCGCCCCCTCGCCCTTCGCATCGCCAAACTGGAGCCCGTCACTCCTTCTGATGGCCCTCAATAAGGCTCTCAAAGAGCTTAAGTGGCTGCCCAATTCATGAGCACAGGTAGCTGGCCGTGCCAGCCCCCAACCCGCCCTAGCAACAGCTGGGAAAGGTGTGGAGGACACCCCCAGCGGCATCTCCAGGTCCTGTCCACCCCACTTCACAACCTCAACGGGGCCCAAAAATTCAGCCCTCGATGTCAATTTTATATGTCCCTTTCACTCTCGCCACATGACAAACCATTACCTTCCTGCATTGGATAATCATATAAATGTTGTGGCATGAGCCCATACAGGGAGAATCAATTGAATTATCAATAACCGTAAATTGTCCTTTGCTTTGTGAGCTGTTTCTCCAAAACAAAAACAGAATTACCTGGAAAAACTCAGCAGGTCTGGCAGCATCGGCGGAGAAGAAAAGAGTTGACGTTTCGAGTCCTCATGACCCTTCGACAGAACTGAGTGAATCCAAGAAAGGGGTGAAATATAGGCTGGTTTAAGGTGTGTGGGGGAGGGGGGGTGTTGGGTCGGGGGAGAGAAGTGGAGGGGGTTGGTGTGGTTGTAGGAACAAACAAGCAGTGATAGAAGCAGATCATCAAAAGATGTCACAAACAACAGAACAAAAGAACACATAGGTGTTGAAGTTGGTGATATTATCTAAACGAATGTGCTAATTAAGAATGGATGGTAGGGCACTCAAGGTATAGCTCTAGTGGGGGTGGGAGGAGCATAACAGATTTAAAAATATTTAAAAATAATGGAAATAGGTGGGAAAAGAAAAATCTATATAATTTATTGGAAAAAAACAAAAGGAAGGGGGAAACAGAAAGGGGGTGGGGATGGGGGAAGTAGTTCAAGACCTAAAGTTGTTGAATTCAATATTCAGTCCGGAAGGTTGTAAAGTGCCTAGTCGGAAGATGAGGTGCTGTTCCTCCAGTTTGCGTTGGGCTTCACTGGAACAATGCTTCTCCATTCGGCTAACTAGATGGACGTGACTTCCTTCATTATCCTGTCCAAAAACAAACAAAACGCCGTGGATGTGGGCAATCTAAATCAAAAGGGGAAACTGTTGGAAATACTCAGCAGATCAGACAGTAACTGTGGAGAGTTTAGGTCCTGGTGGAGCCAGTGCGGAGATGGGCGGACTTTAATTTGGCTGGTTTGTCAGCACCACCCACCCGAAAACTGTATTCCACCTCCACAATGGCGGCCCAGCTGTTGGGGGCCACTTTTAAGTTTAAAAGTGTTAAAGGGTTAGCGAGAGGACACCTCAAAATGGAAGAACCCTCCCTCTCTCTCTCTCTCTCTTACTTGAACTGCGGGACTCTGGTATTGGCCCTCCAGGTTTGAGAGCCCCTCCACTGTCCTTAAGCAGGTAGCAAGCCCCACCCCCTGACTGGTAATTGAACAGTTCAGCGGGAATCACTTCTGGGTGACCATTCCCCACGGAGTCCAGGGGGGTGGGTGTGACCACCCCCCCCCCCACCCCCCAAATGACTCCTGACATCGCGGTCCTGGCCTCAAGAGGAGGATTCCTGCCCAAAGTTAACCTTTCGGGTCGATGGCCTTTCATCAGAACTAGAAGATGTTAGAGACGAAGAGATCCTGAGCAAGTACCGGGTAGGGAAAATGGGGAGCAGGGAAAGCTGGATAAAGTCCTGTGATAGGGTGAGAGGCAGGAGAGAGGAAATGACAAACAGGATGATGGCGCAAGGCAAAAAGGAGCGGTAATGAGGCCAGAAACAAAAGATGGGTTCCAGTGGAGGTGCAAATAGGAAAAGCTGAATAGCAAAGGAGAGAGCAGCAAGGGAAATCTGACAAAGAGAAAGCTCCCGTGTGATAGAGAGAGCAGGGAGCTCCTAGGAAGTGTCGACCATCCATTGGCCTTGTACTGATTATAATTAATTATAAGTCTGTCGTTGTATTTGTATCATGGGTGCCAATTAACTGGAAGATGTATGGGCAGATATATTCCTTTACAAAACTGTTATCAAATAATTGAAGTTCTCTGAAACTTATTAGCCAGTGTGCAAAGGGATGTCTTTAATTAAATCTCTTATTACTTCCTTCTGAAACTGACCATTACTGCAAGTTCAGTTTTGGTGCAGCAGCCCCACTGATACTTTAAATTGACTTACACTGCTTAACAGGCACAGGCTAAAGGTTAACATTACTACACCATAAAGAGAAATCAATAGTGATATAACATCAGTCGACTTCAGGGCAGTCTCATTTACCCTTTCCTTATGTACTGAATCACATGAAAGGTCTCTCCAAACAAACGGGGCGGCAAGAGGACACCCTGGGTACTCTCATGCTCCTCTTCAAAAGACGGTATGAGATTTCAGTCTCAGTCTCGGGCCCAAACGCAAGCCCGAGTTAATCTCAATCTCCAAAATGGCATGAAAACATTAAAGAAAATAACGTCTTCCTTCACTAAATCTTCTACAGGGCCTCTTTTCTCTTGAAATGAGGAGGCTGAGGGATGACCTAACAGATGATGAGAGGTTTCGAAAGGACAGATACAGAAGGAATGTTTCCTCTTGTGGGGACCAGATAACTAGAGGCTGTCAATATAAGATCATCACCAAGAAATCCAACTGAAACGTCTTTACCCAGAGAGCGGTGGGAATGTGGAACTCGCTACCACAGGGAGTAGGCGAATAGCATAGAAGTTTTCAAGGGAAAGCTGGATACGCACGTGAGGAGAGAAAGGAATGCTGATTGATGAGAAAGGATGAGAGGTGCATAAAGACCACATGGATTGGCTGGGCTGAATGGCCTGTTTCTGCGCTGCATATTCTACCCTGATGTGAAGACAGTGAGTCTCCATTTTACCGATCCATCCTTTTTCTTCACTTCCCAACAAAATCATTCTTTAAATGTGGCCTTTAAAACCTGGTGGAAAATGGTTCCTTCAAATGTTTGTTGTTTCCGCATTTGGAGGTGCAGTTCCAAAATCTAGCAGAGGGCCGGGTCATCTAAAGAGTAGTAATGTCCCTGTCTGTGGAGGGATGTGCACTGGTGTGAAAATATCCTGACTGAGTGTAAAATGGTGAGTCAAGATCAAACAGAATGTTGTTTCTGCAGATTTCTATTTACCCCATTCAAGCTCAGGTGGTGTCAGGATTGACGCACTTTTATTCTTGCTGATCCAGCAGAAAATAATCATATCCCATAAAATTGTCCATTTAAAGAAGGAACCCTCACGCCAACCATTTTACTCACAGGTCATGAACTATTTTTTGTCACAGCTGGGTCATAATTTTTTGAACATGGCGTAGAAGTTAGCCCCATAATACCTTCATGGATAAGAATGGGTCATTAATAACAGATATTTGCTGAATAACCTGTGGGGTTTGTACGGGTTATGAGGTTGTGGTCCTTGTTTGTCATCTTACGTAGAGTACTTGCTCCCAGCCCCTACCAATATCCTCTCTAAAGCATCATCTCTCGAGGGGTCAGATCCCTGACAAGAGACCATATCTAATTTAAGTTGACAAGCCGTGATTCTGCCGCTGGCCTTTTACTATCTAAGATCACAGCATTGCCAGCCTGTGACAAGCCAACTCTGTAGGATAAGAGACCGGGTTAGGGCAGCATGTTGCTTTAGAAATCGTCTTAAATAGGCCAAGGGCATCATTGGACAAGGAACTGTGCTTCTGTTGCCTCGAGGCTGGACTATTCTACCGATCTCATCTCCTCCCCTCCCCCGCAATCTCCCACTGCCCCTCCTCCCCAACTCGCAACTTGAGTTCACCTAAACCTCTGCTGCCCTTACCCTGACTCGCATCAAGCCCCTTTCACCCATCACCCTTGTGCTTGCTGACCTACATTGGCTTCAGCAATGTCACAGTTTGAAAATTCACACCCTGCTTTTCAAACCCCTCTACATCACAGAAGTGATTAGCTTTCAAAAAGTACTTCATTATCTGAACTGAGGTGATGAGAGTCACTATATAAATGAAAGCCGCTACATAAAGGCAAGCCTGTCTTTATTTCTTCATCTGCAAAGTGATACTGGTTAGAACTTATAGGCAGCAGAGAATTTATTCACCCTTGATTACTCAGGGAAAACACAGGCCACAATCCACACAGGACTACGCTGTTCAATTATGTGTCCAATTATTTTACATAGTTAATACTAAATGGACCAATTCAGTAATCCCACCATGAAGCTGCACTTAAAGGAAGCACAGGTCAGATAATTAGTGCTATACTATCATTCCCCTGTCTCCAAACTGTGCAGCCAGCAGGTGTGACTCCCCCTTCCCCACTCAAGTTGCTCATGTAGATTGCTGAGGGCTTTTCCACAGCTAAACATGAGAACGAACCAATTATTGTGACAGCTAGTTGTTTAATGAGGCATGCTCATCGTTCAGAATTCACAATTAGCCTCAACAACAACAACTTACATTTTAGTAAAAGCAGTTTTAATGTAGGAAAACATCCCAAGGTGCTTCACAGGACTATTATAAAACAAAATTGGACACTGAGCCACAAGAAGGTACGAGGACAGTGACCAGAAGCCTGGTCAGAGAAGTAGGTTTTAAGGAGCATCTTAAAGTAGGAGAGAGGGTTAGAGAGGAGGAGAGATTCAGAGAGGGAGTTCCAAAGCTCGGGGTCCAGGCAGATGAAAGGCACGGCTGCCAAAGGTGGGGCGATTAAAATTGGGAATGCTCATTACAGCCTTGGTTCAAACATGGAGACAAGAGCTGAACTCCCGAGGTGAGGTGAGAGTGACTGCCCTTGACATCAAGGCAGCATTTGACTGAGTGTGGCATCAAGGAGCCCTAGCAAAACTGGAGTCAATGGGAATCGGGGGATAACTCTCCGCTGGTTGGAGTCATTTCGAGCACAAAGGAAGATGGTTGTAGCTGTTGGAGGTCAGTCATCTCAGCTCCAGGACATCACTGCAGGAGTTCCTCAGGGTAGTGTCCTCGGCCCAACCATCTTCAGCTGCTTCATCAATGACCTTCCTTCCATCATAAGGTCAGAAGTGGGGATATTCGTTGATGGTTGCACAATGTTCAGCACCATTCGTGACTCCTCTGATACTGAACAGTCCATGTCCAAATGCAGCAAGACCTGGACAATATCCAGGCTTGGACTGACAAGTGGCAAGTAACATTCACGTCACACAAGTGTCAGGCAATGACCATCTCCAACAAGAGAGAATCTAATCATTGACCCTTGACATTCAATGGCATTGCCATCACTGAATTCCCCACTATCAACATCCCAGGGTTACCAATGACCAGAAACTGAACTGGACTAGCCATATAAATACTGTGGCTACAAGAGCAGGTCAGAGGCTAGGAATTGTGCGACGAGTAACTCGCCTCCTGACTCCCCAAAGCCTGTCCAGCATCTACAAGGCACAAGTCAGGAGTGTGATGGAATACTCTCCATTTGCCTGGATAAGTGCAGCTTCCACAACACTCAAGAATCTTGACACTATCCAGGACAAAGCAGCCCCGCTTGATTAGCACCACATCCACAAATCTTACTCCCTCTACCACCGACGCACAGGGGCCGCAGTGTGTACCATCTACAAGATGCACTGCAGGAATTCACCAAGGCTCCTTCGACAGCACCTTCCAAACCCACGACCACTACCATCTAGAAGGACAAGGGCAGCAGATAGATGGGAACACCACCACCTGCAAGTTCCCCTCCAAGTCACTCACCATCCTGACTTGGAAATATATCGCTGTTCCTTCACTGTCTCTGAGTCAAAATCCTGGAACTCCCTCCCTAACAGCACTGTGGGTGTACCTACACCACATGGACTGCAGCAGTTCAAGAAGGCAGCTCACCACCACCTTCTCAATGGGAATTAGGGATGGGCAATAAATGCTGGCCCAGCCAGCGAAGCCCACATCCCATGAATGAATTAAAAAGAGGGCAGAATTGGAGTTTGGGGGAGGTGGGTGTGTGGGGGCAAAGAACCTGGAGGGTTGTAGTACTGAAGTGGAGATTACAGAGATAAGGAAGGGAGAGCTGACAGCCAAGATAAAAGATGAAAATCTTCTCAAGTGTGTCGCACTGATCTAAGGAGAGGTGAGGTGAGAAACAATGTTAACAAAAGATGCTCGCGTTTAAACAAGAATATATTCCACCACTTTGTAAAAGTGGCAACAGCTGGACCTTTCATGAGTTGTTGAAAAGACACAAGGAGTGACAGCACCTCATTTAAAAAGGTTAATGCCTGTGTTAACAAGGGTTTGAGACCGGCGCCATTAATCACTCCTAGGGAAGCCCCTCCTGTTAGAAATATATAGATCTCCAGACACTAAAACTCTGCGCACAGTGCCTGAAAACAAGGTGTGCGGTTTATGTCCGGCTGCATAACAAGTCCCCAGGTTGAAATTTTCGATTCATGCAGAGCAATTCAACATAATGCGTGGGAAGCTGTTTATTTTTAAAAATAATTGGCCGCGTATTACATTAAATCGACCAAAAATGCAACCAAGGCAGTCTCCTCCCCCCTCCAGGAGCAATCTCATATAGAGTGAGGCAAGTGCATGTTAAACCAGATGAAGCAATAGGCAGAACAATTCACCCTGGGCTGTTAAATCCAGCGGGTTTGTCAGCTTGCTGTAAAAGTACGTCCCCCATCCCCCCTCCACCCAGAGCTTCCCTGGAAAAATTGGGATTTACGGTGAGTTACACAACCCCCTGTCAACCCATCTCACCACAAATTAACTCAAGTGGAGTGGTGGGGGGGATTCTTAGAGCCCAGGATGGGGTTGAGGGAGGGGGAAATTATCATTGTGTTCGTCTCTCGGCACTAATGAAATGTAATCATCCTCAATCTGATGCTAAGGATCCAATACGGGCAGATTACTGCCCCCATCCCATCACCCAAAGAGCAAGTCCATCCTGGGATAAAAGCAAAGAACTGCGGAAGCTGGAAATCCAAAACAAAAACAGAAACGGGAAATACCTGGAAAAGCTCAGCAGGTCTGGCAGCATCGGCGGAGAAGAGCACAGTTGACATTTCGAGTCCTCATGACCCTTCAACAGAACTAAGTAAAAATAGGAAATTTTACCCCTTTCCTATTTTTACTTAGTTCTGTTGAAGGGTCATGAGGACTCAAAACGTCAACTGTGCTCTTCTCCGCCGATGCTGCCAGACCTGCTGAGTTTTTCCAGGTATTTCTGTTCAAGTCCATCCAGAGTAGTGTTACGGGTCAACAGTGCTGTGAGAGCACACTGGTAAGAGGATATACATGGTATTTGCACGTATTGCAAATTCAATCTCTGCAGGCAGCCAAATAGCACCTCTAATAAATCCAAACGTGATTGAAGTGGCTGATGCACTTTCTCTTTTGGGTGGGGTGTTAACCAAGGTCCCACTGCCCTCTTGAGTGGATGTACAAGATCTCTTGACATGATTTTGAAGAGGCGTTCTCCCTGTTGTTCTGGGTCCAATATTTATCCCTCAATCAACATCACTAAAAGCAGATTGCCTGCTCATCACTGCATAGCTGTTTGTTGGAGTTTACTGTGTACAAATTGGCTGCTGTGTATCCTACACTACTCCAATGATTACATCTCAAAGTCACTTCATTGGCTGGAAAGCACTTTGGGATGTCCTGATGTGATGAAAGACGCTATTTTTCTTGTCAAGCCATTCTTTTCCTGGCTCATCCCACGGGAGAGCATTAGAGACAGCGGAGCGATGATCAGTTTCTAAGCAAGGAGTAGCTTGAATTTAAACATCACCTTTCTGACTGCCAGGTTTGTCAAGCTGCATTATAGTCACTGTTTTTTTAATGTAGAACAGACAGCTTTAATGTTTCATTTGAAATATGGTAGCTCTGATCGTGCAGCACTTCCTAAGCACTCAGACAGGGAATGTGAGCTTTGGTTTTGTGCTTTACGCTCTTGGATTCAGATTTGACGCCCATAATCTTCTGAGTTAGTTACAAAGGAATTAAAAACTAAAGAGTGAGGGCTGAAACATCCGGCTGAGTTTGGCGGCCTCCTGACTACTAGGCCTGTCTCCGAAACTTGCTCGTTAAAGCGCTAATGGGGACACTTGAAACTGCAGGGTGGCTCTGATGTCTTCATCCCGCCCAATCAATGCGGGAGGGCAGGGTGTCCGGCCTCCGTGACCTTTGGCCATGATCCAGAACGAGGTCGTGGCCAGTAATTTAAAGGGCCCCCCCCGGCACGGGGCAGTGTCAGGGGGAACCCAGCAAATGTTGGGGCTGTTCAGTGTTGGGAAGCTCGTTGTGACTTCCCTTGTGCTGGCTGTTGGGGTCAGGGTGCGTTTATTTGAGTTCTGCTGGGCCTAAACTTTGCCTCGGAGCAGGCGAGGCTTTATTTTTGAGCCTGAGCAAGTTTTCCACATCTTCACGCGGAGGAGCTGTCTAAGTTGTTGCGCGTTCCCCTCCCAAGACGTCTGAGCTTTTGGTGCGAGGGGAGAGAGACAGGGGAGAAGGGCCACACCAGCCCCTCGATTTAACGATGGCTCCCTCAGAGTCCTCCCCCTGTGCGGAGTCAAGCTGATGTGAGCAGCCCGACGCTATCCAGCGGGGAAGAGGAGGAACACGACCAGAACACCTGCTGCCCGGGAGCCGGTGGCCGGGTAGGTCAGCAGGTGTTGGGCTGGCGAGGAGAACCGGGTCTCGATGCCAGAGGAGGGTCAATGACCTCATGAGGGTGGCCAGGGTGAGTAAGCCCTCAGTCTGTATTATTTTGTGCCAGTACGCTGCAGGCTCCATCGCAAATGCAGGAGGAATGTGACATTGGCCGAAGCAACAAAGACATTGCTGTCAGCGATGATGTCAACGTGCTCTTAAAGCTTTGCTCCAGTTGGATGGTTGGGGGGGGGGGGGGGCGGGGTCAGGGGTGGGGTTGGGGACGGGGTTGGAGGGTGGAGTTGGGGGTGGGGTTGGGGGCAGAGTTGGGGGCGGGGTTGGGGGGCAGGGTTGGGGGCAGGGTTGGGGGGTGGGGTTGGGGGGGTGGGGTTGGGGGTGGGGTTGGGGGCAGGGTTGGAGGCGGGGTTGGGGGGCAGGGTTGGGGGCAGGGTTGGGGGGTGGGGTTGGGGGGGGTGGGGTTGGGGGCAGAGTTGGGGGCGGGGTTGGGGGGGCGGTGTTGGGGGTCAGGGTTGGGGGCGGGGATAGCGGACTGTACAGATGAGGGATGTGCACATCAGCATCTAGGCTGCGAGGCACTAGGCTCATAATGTGTTGGTGGCTTGCCACGAGACAAGCTGACAGTGCTAGTGAACGTAACGTTACACATCTTCTCAGGAGAAGCCAGCCCACGATGGCCCAGAGTGAGGCTGGACCGGGGGGGATGCCGACTCCGCTCGAGGAGAATGTTTTGATGATCCCAGAGTCCGAGTCATCCAAGTCCATTGGCTGAGGCAAGGCTGGAGGAATCCTGGGCCTGGTGAGATGGCAAAAGGCAGAAACCCGACAGAAAAGGGGAGAGGGCGATTGGGAGGTGGATGGGAGTTTGGCAACGATGTAATGAGACTCATTAATATAGTTCCGACACTGAAAGCTTCAGATGTTTGTTACAAGTGCGTTTGAGTCTGCATAGTCTCATCTCTCATGTTGGACATGACTAATGTTGCAGAGCTTGAGTAACTTTTAGCTGATGCGCTGAGGCCTGTGATGACCACTAAGCCTTTTACTTTTGTCTCTCTGTCCCAGGTGAAGCCTGTTCCGTAGACCTTCCCCTGGTTGCCGGGCCACCACTCCCCTCCGAGCAGGAGGGGGAAGAACCCTCGGAGGATGCAGCCTCACACCCTGTCTCTGCACCAAGCGCCATTGCAGGTACTGGCACCTTGGCAGGGAACAGGGCATGCACAGCCTGGTGAGGGCACTGCACGTTCACACATGCAGCTGCAGGAGAGTGTGGTGGAGCCAGGCTCCGGGCAGTCAGAGCAGTGCCCGGGGTGATCTGGGGATTGATTCCTGGTCGGATGACGAGCCTCTGGAGTTATCCGTGAGGCGGCTGATGCTGGATTTCCAAGGCGAGGTCCGTGGAGATTGGGCAGGTAGACCAGAGGGGGGCGTTGCACATGCTCTGGTACGTAGTGTGGGGGTGTCCATTCAGGCCATGTGTGCACTGCGATCATCCACTCTTCGGAGCGCAACGCTTCCTCCATGGACAGACTGGTGACTGCCATGAAGGGGCAAATTGAGAGTATTGCACAGACATTCATGGGCATGCGCTCTGACCTGCACACCATCATCCTGACTCTGAGCTCAGGGGCCTAGAGCCAAGGCAACAGGGGGACGGAGACTCTGGGCACAGGCCTAGCTGCTAGGGACTCAGGGGAGGCAGAGAGGACCTCTGCCCTAGCGGTGGAGGAGGAGCAGCAGCTGCCCCCAACTGGAAGCACCTCTCAGGGCACCATCTGATGGGGACAACATCTCCGCCCATCCACCATTGACACAGTCCTCGCTCAATGCTGTGGTGACTGAACGTTCTCCTGCCTCTCAGCAAGCGTCTTCCAGTGTAGCAGGCCTCAGCCACACAGAGAATGCCCACCAAAAGTCATCCAGGGCAAGGGAGGTGGCAGATAAGCAGCCTCTCTCCAGTGGAGCAGCCAGTGAGGGGGGGGAGCACTGCACCAGAGTAAACAGGTCAAAAATTTCACGGTAGTCATCAAGAGGGACACGTGGGTGCTTTCCTTACGCCTGTGAATGTTACTAATCACTGCACGTTTGTAAATAAACCCACACCTCATTGTCCATCTTTAACGCTGGGTCTTTTGAGGCTATTGATACCTCTGCCTTATTAAGGTATCCCTGGTGTCACAGCCACTCTGCAATCATCGCCAGGGCCTTCAGCCTGAACATTGCCAAGTTCCCCCACTTCATCCTCACCCTCATCTTCTGATGAATGGCCCCTGTCTGCTGTGCCCTCATCCTCCAGGGCATCCCCTCATTGGAGAGTGAGGTTATGGAGGGCACAGCAAAAACTACAACCATGAGGGAAACACGTGAGGGAGCGTACCGCAATGCCCCTCCAAATCTGTCAAGGCATCCGAACCTCATTTTCAACCAGTCGACAGTCTGCGCGACGGTGACCCTGCGGATTCTATGGCTGCCGTTGTATCTCCTGCCCACTTCTGTTCCGGGTGCCCTTACAGGCGTCATAAACCATCTCTTCAACAGGTAACCCTTGTCACCTGTAAGCCATCCATCCATCCAGGGCCACTGAATAGGTCTGGCACCTGTGAGTTTCGGAGAATGAAGGAGTCGTGGCAGCTGCCCGGGTACCTGGCGATACCCGCACGATCGGTCAATGATGATTGCAGGCCAGCTGGACGGTCACCAAGTGGAAGCCCTTCCTGTTGATGAAGGTGCAGGACTGTCGGACAGGAGTCCTTATGGCAATGTGGGTACAGTCTATGGCTCGCTGTACCCAGGGAAAACCTGCAACTGCCACAAACCCTCTGGCTTTATCTAGATGACTCTGCTCTTCCAGGGTGAAGGAGATATCATTTCCTGCCCTTTGAAAACACGGCATCAGTGAGGACCTCGATGCCGTGGTCTGCAGCGGGCTGCACTTATGCTATTGAGGTCTCCACACGCAGCCGAAAAGTAGCCTGTCACAAAGAGGTTGAGTGTGACAGTGACCTTCAGCACTACAGATATGGTGTAGCCCCCAGTGCAGTTTGAGGAGATCTCCCCTGTGAGCATGTCACAGAGAGATGTGACTGTGGCTCTCGATACCCTGAGCCTTCTCGTCCATTGTGTCTCTGACATCTGCAGATAGCTCAGCCTCTGCCTGTGTGCTGAAGGGGCTACCTAAATCCTTCTATGCCTCCACTGAGGTGCATGACACCTTCATTACCCTCTGTGTTTGGCACAGCTCTGGCCCCCTCATGCACTGCCTGTGCATCATGGACCTCTCCCTCTGCCCTTTGTCCTCTCGCTCTCCCCCCCTCCTCCTCCTCTTCAATGCCCTCTCCTCCCTACTGGAGGTTGTGTCTCCCACCGATACTGCAATGCCCATTTTTCCCAGCTACTTTAAGGCCTGGGGTGATGGACAGGGACTAAGTAGAGCATTCAACAGGAGGATTAAAGGCCTTTAGTTAATATAAGCTATAAATGTAAACTCTGCTCCTTGAATGAAGCACGCCCAGCAATTAAAGAACTCTGAACTGCTACGATGAGTCTCAGGGCTCGGCTGAATCATGTAAACCCACCCACCAAGCTTCCTCATAAAAAAAGGGAACGTCACATGCATAAGACAGGCTCTGCTAGTGTATTATTGCTGACACAACATATTATTGCAATCAGTTGGGTCACTACTGACCTTAAATGCCTAATACCTAAATAAAATCCGAATAACGCAGGTGGGCTCCCGATTTTTAAGTCCGCCCACCTGCTGCACTACGCAAAACTGGTGTAACGATGTCGGGAACATGAGCCAACATTATCAAGCCCGATAATATGTTAGCAGAGAGGCTGGTTGGGAGGATGGGGGGGGGAGGTGGGTGTGGGGAGCGGTAAATTGGGAGCATTTTATTCAGTCCTCAGGAGTTCTAACTACAGTTATACAGGGCATTGGTAAGGACACACATACTGTGTGGAGTTTCAGTCTCCATTTCCAAGAAAGAACACATTGACCCTTGAGGGAGTTCAATAAGAGTTCACTAGACTGGTTCCTGGGATGAAGGGATTGTCGTATGAGGAGGGATTGAGTGAGCTAGGCCTGTGTTCTCTGCAAGTTAGAAGTACGCAAGCTGATCTAATTGGAACATAAAATCCCTAAGGGACTTGGCTGTGTAGATGCTGAGATAATGTTTCCCCTGGCTGGGAACTCGAGAATACAGCAATACAGCATCCATACAGGGGTAAGGGGTCATCCATTTAGGACTGAGATAAGGAGAAACTTCTTCACTCAAAGGATTGTGAAACTTTGGAATTCTCCACCCCACCCCCCCACCCCCCTCCCACTCCCGCAGAGAGTGGTGGATGCTCCATCACCAAGAGTACTCAAGGAGGAGGTGGATAGATTTGAACACAAAGGAATTTAAGGGACATTGAGATAATGCAGGAAGGTGGAGTTGAGGTAGAAAATCAGCCAAGGCCTTGTGAATGGTGAGCATGCTTGAAGGGCTGAATGGCCTACTTCTGCTCCTTTTTTTTTATATGTTCTTATGTTCTAGAGACAAAAGTACTGAACAGCAGCCAGGTCTGCTACTATGGAATGCTAGGCTTCACAATCGTAACTCTCACCAGCAGAGTTTTATTGCACGCGTTCCAAGTGGCAAACCGAATGGGACATTTTATCAGAATATTTAATATTTTACAATTTGGGAAAGACTATAAAGCATAATTTGTCAGTTTATGTGGTGATTAAACCTCAAACTGTCAATGGGCTGTGAGGGCTGGCCGCGGAAAGGCACATCTTGAAGTGATCACAGTAAATATTTGGCCACCATCTGCTCCTCAGCCTATTTTTGCCAAGACATATTGGAGCCCAAGTCCTTTTCCAACCGTCTGTCTAGACAGCCATGCAAAAGATTTCAAACAAGCAAATATACTTAAGAAACCTTGTTTAAAATGCTGCAGCTTTTCCATCCAGCTGGTGCTGGTTTGTAACTACACTTTGAAGAACATTGAAGAGTGTTCTCATCCCCTACGGGACACTTTTCATTGGGCAGCACTGACTGGCCTGACTCGCAGCTCGGTCTACCTGCGGTATAGATTCTGGCCCTGATTTTCAATAACATCTCGCAAGAACTGGACGTGCGGGGTACAGGGCAGCTACAGTTAGAATGGGAGGTGTGACGTACCTCTCCCCTTCAATCCAGCTGCATTTTTTAATATATTTGTTCATGGGATGTGGGCATCGCTGGCTTGGCCAGCATTTATTGCCCTTGCTCAGAGGGCATTGAAGGGTCAACCACATTGCTGTGGGTCTGGAGTCACATGTAGGCCAGGAAGGACAGTAGATTTCCTTCCCTAAAGGACATTTGTAAAGCAGATGGGTTTTTATGACAATCAATTCATAGTCATTGTCACAATTCCAGATATTTATTGAATTCAAATTCCACCATCTGCCATGGTGGGATTTGAGCTTGTGTCCCCAGAACATTACCCTGGCTCTCTGATCCAGCGACAATACCACTACGCCATCACTTCCCAATTTGATCACTGCACCATCAGCAACTGTGCATTCAGTTGTTGGACCCTAGGCTCTGGAATTCTGTCCCGAAACCTCTCACTATTACTTGCAAGCTAGTGGGATAGCTGCCTCAAGCTGCCAGGGTCCTGTTTAAAAATGGAGAGCGGAGCTCAATGGTGTAATGTTAGCCGAATGCCTGAGCAGACGGAGCAGTGATGCATTTCCTGTTCCTGCCTCTGCACACCCCCCAACACTTCCACATTCCCCGTTGCCCTCAAACGCCAAGGTCAAACACTGGAACCAAGATCATGGAGCAGATAAGGCCCAGGAGGAAAGGTCTTTGACGACTTCAATGATCAGGAATATTCCTCTAAGCTGCACAAGGACACCTTGGGGTTCTCACCCTGCCTCCTCCCTGCCACAGGCATCAGGTCCAGAGCCATCCATAATCACCCTGGCAAAGGTAAGGTGTGCTATGTGGTGTAGGTACACACATAGTGCTGTTAGGGAGCAGGTCCCAGGATTTTGACCCAGCAACAGTGAAGGAACGGCGATATATTTCCAAGTCAGGATGGTGAGTGACTTGAAGAGGAAATTGCAGATTGTGATATTCGCCTGTGTCTGCTGCCCTTGTATTTGCAGAGGTCACAGGTTTGGAAGGTGCTGTCAAGGGAGACTTGGTGAGTTTCTGCAGTGCATCTTGTAGATGGTACACACTGCTGCTCCTGTGGGTTGGTGATGAAGGGAGTGAATGTTTGTGGATGTAGTGCCAATCAAGCGGGCTGCTTTGTCCTGGACAGTATTGAGCTTCCTGAGTGTTGTTGGAGCTGCTCATCCAGACAAGTGGGGAGTATTCCATCACACTCCTGACATGTGCCTTGTAGATGGTGGACAGGCTTTGGGGAGTCAGGAGGTGAGTTATTAGTGGGGGATTCAGCAATAGTAATGTCACTGAATGTCAAGGGGCGATGGTTAGATTCTCTCTCATTGGAGATGGTCATTGCCTGGCACTTGATGACTGGCCTCCAACAACCACAACCATCTCCCTTTGTGGTAGGTATGACTCCAACCAGCGGAGGGTTTTCCCCCTGATTCCCATTGACTCCAGTTTTGCTAGGGCTCCTTGATGCCACACTCGGTCAAGTGCTGCCTTGATGTCAAGGGCGGTCACTCTCACCTCACCTCGGGAGTTCAACTCTATTATCAATGAGCCAAGGCTGTAATGAACTCAGGAGCTGAGAGGCCCTGATGGAATCCGGCGTGAGCATTAGTGAGCAGGTTATTGCTGAGTAAGTGCTGCTTGATAGCACGGTTGATGACACCTTCCAACACTTTGCTGATGATCAAGAGTAGACTGATGGGGCAGTAATTGGCCGGGTTGGATTTGACCTGCTTTTTGTGGAAAGGACATACCTGGGCAATTTTCCACACCAAAATAAAAGCAAAGATGTTGAAGATCTGAAAGAAAATCAAAAAAAGTGGTGGAAAGTCTCAGCAGGTCTGGCATCAACTGTGGAGAGAAGAAACAGAGTTAACTTTTTGAGTCCAATATCACTCTTCTTTTGAACTATGTCAGACCTGCTGCGTTTTTCCAGCACTTTCTGTTTTCATTTCAATTCCAAACGCCTCTGGGTAGATGTCAGTATTGTCATCATTGTTGTCTGTCCCTCAATTCAAAGATGATGTCCACTCAAGGCCATGAGTTCCTGCAATGGGTCTTCATCTGACTGAACAGGTTAATGCTTGGCCCCTTGATCTTTGGGCACATAGGGCAGGACATCCCAGGAGGCAGTGGGGTCCGGAGTGCAGGATTTGCTTCCATTTCTTTCCTTCTCTCCCATTGCTCTGCCCCATCGTTAAGACGTTTGGACTCACAGCGTGATGCAGCTCGATGGACAAGTTGTCACTGTTTTGAACGGTTGGTAACAAGCTCCTCCCAGTCATTAATGTCAAAGCTGCTGCTCTTCAAGAGGAGCTTCAGAGCATCTTTGAAGTGTTTTCTTTGTCCTCCCCTGGACTGCTGTCCACCTGAGAGTTGAGAAAACAGAACCTGGCTGGGGAGATGCTTTTCAGCCAACCAGACACAGTGTCCAGTCCATCGAAGTTGATTTTGCAGCAGTTTTGCCTGAGGGCTTGTGGAACTGGCTTCAAGAAGGATGTTAGCGTTTGTTCAACGGTCCTCCCATTGAATCCAGAGGATGCGACAGAGGCATTGCTGATGGAATTTCTCTAGCGTTCTAATATGTCACTGATACACACTCCAGTCTCACTGCAGTACAGGAGTGTGGTGACCACAGCTGCTCTGTACACGAGGACTTTGGTTGATTTGCAGAAGTCTTTGTTGTCAAACACTCACTGCTGTAGTTTGTAGGAGGCTGAGCTGGTGCAGCTGACCGGGTGTTGGATCTCCTGGTCAGTGGCGGCGTTTTGAAAGAGGCAGCTGCTGAGGTATGGGACATGCTCAACATATCCCAGAGTCTCTCCTTCAATATATATGGGAGGTGGAATATATGGCTGATCAGGTCTGGGCTGATATATGAGTTTTATTTTGGCAACATTCAAGGGCAGGCCGAGTTTCTTGTGTGCAGAATTGAAGAGATCGTGAGGGGCTTGCCAATCTGGTACAAAATGGGCAACAACACTGCGGTCACTGATTCAGTGTTGCAACTGTACTGGAACAGCTTGGTTAGAGGCGCAGCTAGTTTCAGAGCACAAGTCTTCAGCACTACTGCCATGATGTTGTTGGGGCCTGTGACCTTTGTTGTATCCAGTGCCTTCAGCCATTTCTTGGTGTCATGTGGAGTGAATCGAATTGGTGGAAGACTGGCATCTGTGATCTCAGGGTCCTCAGGAGGAGGCTGAGATGGATCATCCACTCTGCATTTCTGACTGAGGATGGTTGCAAATGATTCAGCCTTGTCGTTTGCACTGAGGTGCTAGGCTCCCCCATCATTGAGGATGGGGATATTTGTGGAACCTCCTCTACTGTCCACCACCATTCATGACTGGATGTGGTAAGGCTGCAGAGCTTTGATCTGATCTGTTCATATGTGATCGCTTAGCTCAGTCTATCACATCCTCCTTCCGCTATTTAGCATTTGAAAGGAGTCCTGTGTTATAGCTTCCACCAGGTTGACACCTCATTTTTAGGCATGCCTGGTGTTGCTCTCCTGCACTCTTCACTGAGCCAGGATTGATCCCCGGCTTCATGGTGATGGTAGAGTGGGGGATATGCTGGGCCATGAGGCTACACATTGCAGCTGAATACAATCTTCTTGCTGCTCTTGGCTCACAACAAACAGTTTTGAGCTGCTAAATGTGTTGTGAGCATCACATCACAATGACATGAAGGCTGGGCCTCATCTCCATGAGGACTGTGCAGTGGTCACTCCTACAAATAATCTCATGGACAGGTGCAAAGCTGGTAATTCCAGTCCTTACGTATACAATCTTAAGGAAGAAAGAACTTGCATTTATATGGCACCTTTCACAACCTCGGGATTTCCCAAAGCGCTTTAGCACCAATAGAACACCTTTGAAGAAGGGCATCCACCTGAGAGAGCAGAAGGGGGTTTAGTTTAACATGTCACCTGAAAGACAGCACCTCTGACAGTGCAGCACTCCCTCAGTACTGCACTGGGGGTGTTGGCCTAGCTCATTGTTCAAGGCTCTGAAGTGGGACGTGAACCCAAACAGTGTCTAAGGGGAAAGAGAGATACCAATGTGACACTAGCAAGACCTGGAAAGAGGCTGTGTTTACTGGCTGGAAATGATGTGTGAGTTGTCAGTGGATGGCATGCATCAACCAGCCAACCAAAATTCTGTCACTATTGTCTGGTCACTATTACCCAGTCACTTTTTTTTTAATTTTCATGGGATATGAATGTCACTGGTAAAGAAAGCATTTGCTACAACGAAGTGGATGGCTAGACCATTTCTGTTTCAACTAGTAGCCAAGCTTGGTTTTGCCCAACCAGTACCCATCTCATCCTCTATCTCACCTCCTCCATTAAACCTTGGTAACTGACCCTGAACCAACAGCCTCGTCCTCTGACTCATTGATTCTTATTCTTTTTGGCAAATGGGTTGCCTATTGCCAGGCCCATTACCACCAGCAAAGCTGGCTGGGAGCCGAAACCTCGAAAACATGGTGGCCATGACACCTGTTGGTTATGTGATGGAGCCACTGGGGTGATACATGGGTCCAAGGCTCCTCAGACAGCACCTTCCAAACACACCACCACCTAGAAGGACAAGGGCAGCCGATAGATGGGAACATCACCACCTGGAAGATCCCCCCCAAGTCACTCGCCATCCTGACTTGGAAATATATCGGCCGTTCCTTCACTGTCGCTGGGTCAAAATCCTGGAGCTCCCTCCCTAACAGCACTGTGGGTGTACCTACACCACATGGACTGCAGCGGTTCAAGAAGGCAGCTCACCACCACCTTCTCAAGGGCAGTTAGGGATGGGCAATAAATGCTGGCCCAGCCAGCGATGCCCACATCCCATGAATGAATAAAAAAAAAGATTTGCGTTGGCAATATCAAGAGCTGACCAGGATTTCAGAACGCGGCAACAAAAGCAACAACAACATGCATTTATATAACACCTTCAATGTAATGGAACATCTAAAGGGGCTGCATGGGGGCTTTCTAAAGCTGAACTGAATCACATGAGAAAGTATTAGGACAGAAGACCAAAAACGAGGTTAAAGAGACAGGTTTTAAGGAATGTCAGAAAGGGGGAAAGAGAGGAAGAGAGGAGGAGAGGTTTAGGGAGGGAATTTCAGAGCTTAGGGCCCAGACAGCTGAAGGCACGGCCGCCAGAGGGGGAGGCATTATTATCGGGAATAAAAGAAAAACACTGTGGATGTTGGAAATCTGAAATAAAAACAGAAAATGCTGGAAAAACTGATCCTGAGAAAGAGTCATAGAGACTCAAAATGTCAACCCTGTTTTTCTCTCTCTTTCTCTCTCTCTCCACAGATGCAGTCAGACCTGCTGAATTTTTCCAGCCATTTTCTGTTTATATTTATTTTAACTGGGGCTGTGGAAGAGGCCTAATCTGGAGGAAGACTAGAGATTTTGGAGGATGGTGAAGCGAGGGGAGATTACACCAGTCGGAAGAGATATGAAGCCAAGAGATGTTTGAAAACAAAGATGAGAACTTTAAAACTGAAGTGTTGCCAGACCGGGAGACAGTGTAGGTCAGCGGGCACAGGGGTGACGGGTGAATGACTGAATAAGCTATTCTGGGTCTTCAGTAAAGCTCATTGATGCCCCCACAGGACACCAGCAGCAGCTTTGAGTGTATTCCTAAAGTGCCTTTAATGCGATAGTATGTTAATGGGAATTTGAGTCCTTTGAGTGCCACTTAAAGGACAACAATGAATGGGGTAAAATATATCGTAGACTTTGATAAAACAGGATTTGGTTTAGCAGAAAATTAATGAAGTTAATCATGCAACGCAGGACACATTTTTAAAAATTAGTAGCAGATAAAATCTGATTAATTAACAGTTAAATTGGCCCATATGGAGCAGTAATCCCAACCTCTATGTACTGAAGCATTACATTCCTTGCAGGCTAAACATTGTTCATATAAATTAGATCATTAAACACATCATTGTAAGTTCAGGCTCAGGTTGAGTAGGAACTTCAGGCCGTTCCTTATAAAATGTGCCTGTCGGGTCAGAATGTTTATCCGTCAAAACTGACTTGAGTGGATTATTTATAAAGTCAGAGCAAATACTAGCTGAGCATCAATGGCACAGTAATAGTGACCGGATAATAGTGACTAGGTAATAGAGGGTAACAGTGACCAGGTAAAAGTGACTGGGTAACAGTGACTGGGTGATGGTGACTGGGTAACAGTGACCAGATAATAGTGACCAGTTAATAGTAAGACGGTAATAGTGGCTGGGTAATAGTGACCAGATAATAGTGACTGGGTAACAGTGAGAGGGTAATAGCGACTGGATTATAGTGGCTGCGTGATAGTGGGAGAGTAATAGTGAGAGAGTAATAGTGAGAGGTTAATAGTGAACTTGTAATAGTGACTGGGTGATAGTGACTAGGGTAATAGTGACCAAGTAATAATGACTGGGTAACAGTGACTGGCTTTTTGTGAAGGGGTAGCAGTGATCAGATAATAGTGACTGGGGTAATAGTGACTGGGGTAATAGTGACTGGGGTAATAGTGACTGAGTAATAGTGACTCGGTAACAGTGACTGGGTAACAGTGACTGGCTATTTGTGAACGGGTAACAGTGACCAGATAATAGTGACTGGCTAATAGTGACTGGGGTAATAGTGACTGGGGTAACAGTGACTGGGGTAACAGTGACTGGCTAATAGTGACTGGCTAATAGTGACTGGCTAATAGTGACTGGCTAACAGTGACCGGGTAATAGTGAAAGGGTAATAATGACTAGCTAATAATGAGAAGGTAATAGTGACCAGGTAATAGTGACAGGGATAATAGTGACAGGGGTAACAGAGACCGGAGTAACAGTGAAAGGGTAGTAGTGAGAGGGTAATAGTGACTATGTAATAGTGACCGGGTAATAATAACTGGGGTAATAGTGACTGCCTAACAGTGACCGAGTAACTGTGACCAGGTATTACTGACGGGATATTAGCGACAAGGTAATAGTGACTGGGTAATAGTAAGTGGGGTAATAGTGACCGGGTATTAGTGTTTGGGCTAATAGTGACCGGGTAATAGTGATTGAGATAATAGTGACCGGGTAATGTTGAGACAGTTTCAGTTGGTAGGTTGATGTGTACCACACTTTGACAGTGCACACATCACTCCCACGCTAGCTGAAGCCTGTTCCTGGCTCGGCTGTGATTCACCCACTAATCTGCCCTCCCCCATCTCCATCTGACAGCTGGACCAACAGGTAAAAGAAAGGACTTGCATTTGTACAGTAACCTTTTCATGACCTCGGAGTATTCCAAATAGGGTTTTTAATTTATTCACGGGATGTGGGTGTCGCTGGCTGGGCCAGCATTTATTGCCCATCCCTAGTTGCTCTTGAGAAGGTGGTGTTGAGCTGCCTTCTTGAGCTGCTGCAGTCCATGTGGTGTAGGTACACCCACAGTGCTGTTAGGGAGGGAGTTCCAGGATTTTGACTCAGCGACAGTGAAGGAACGGCGATATATTTCCAAGTCAGGGTGGTGAGTGACTTGGAGGGGAACTTGCAGGTAGTGGTGTTCCCATGTGTTTGCTGCCCTTGTCCTTCTAGATGGTTGAGGTCATGTATTTGGAAGGTGCTGCCGAAGGAGCCTTGGTGAGTTTCTACAGTGCATCTTGTAGACGGTGCACACACTGCTGCCATTGTTCGTCGGTGTTGGAGGGAGTGAATGTTTGTGGATGTGGTGCCAATCAAGCGGGTTGCTTTGTCCTGGATGGTGTCAACCTTCTTGAGTGCTGTTAGAGCTGCACTTATCCAGGCAAGTGGAGAGTATTCCTTTACACTCCTGACATGTGCCTTGTAAATGGTGGACAGGCTTTGGGGAGTCAGGAGGTGAGTTACTCATTGCAGGATTCCTAGCCTCTGACTTGCTCTTGTAGCCACAGTATTTATATGGCTAGTCAGGTTCAGTTTCTGGTCAATGGTAACCCCCAGGATGTTGATAGTGGGGGATTCAGTGATGGTAATGCCATTGAATATCAAGGGGTGATGGTTGGATTCTCTCTTGTTGGAGATGGTCATTGCCTGACACTTGTGTGGTGTGAATGTTACTTGCCACTTGTCAGCCCAAACCTGGATATTGTCCAGTTCTTGCTGCATTTGGACACAGACTGCTTCAGTATCTGAGGAGTCGTGAATGGTGCTGAACATTGTGCAATCATCAGCGAACATCCCCACTTCTGACCTTATGATAGAAAGAAGGTGATTGATGAAGCAGCTGATGATGGTTGGGTCTAGGACACTACCTTGAGGAGCTCCTGTAGTGATGTCCTTGAACTGAGATGATTGGCCTTCAACAACCACAACCATCTTCCTTTGTGCTAAGTTTGACTCCAACACCAGCAAAGAGTTTTCCCCCTGGGAATTCCCATTGACTCCAGTTTTGCTAGGGCTCCTTGATGCCACACTCGGTCAAATGTGGCCTTGATGTCAAGGGCAGTCACTCTCACCTCACCTCGGGAGTTCAGCTCTTTTGTCCATGTTTGAACCAAAGCTGTAATGAGGTCAGGAGCTGAGTGGCCCTGATGGAACCCAAAGTGAGCATCAATGAGCAGGTTATTGCTGAGTAAGTGCCGCTTGATAGAACTGTTGATGACCCCTTCCATCACTTTACAGATGATGGAGATTAGACTGATGGGGCAGTAATTGGCCGGGTTGGATTTGTCCTGCTTTTTGTGTACAGGACATACCTGGGCAATTTTCCACATTTGCTGGGAAGATCCAGTATTGCATCTGTAGTGGAACAGCTTAGCTAGGGACAGGTGGGTGGGGGTGGCATTTACCTGTGCCAACTGTGATTAAATGTATTCCTGGAGGTTCCATCACATGACTTGCCCCCACACTCCAGCCAATAGTTGGCCACACATGCACCTTGTGACATGCGGCCTTCCTACGCCAATTGGAAAGCAAAATGACTCATTACCCAGTTGGATGATGTTTGACTGTCAGCCAAATAGCCTTTTCTTCCCATTTTCAATATGTTTATCCCTTGTCAAGCAAAATGTTCAAAGAAAATTTTTTTAAAAATCTATCTTTTACAGCGTCCAAAAGATTTTTCTCCAGGGTTGCACTCAACAGTGTCCTGGAGATTGATCTTCCTGCAGACCCCAGACCAATCCTGGAGGGTTGGTCACTCCAATCCCAAAGCACTTTGCAACCAAAGAAATGAGTCAAAGTGGAGTCACTGTCGTAGGAATGTAGGAAATGTATCTGCCAATTTGCACACAGCAAGATCCCACAAGCCATGATGTGATAATAATGTGATGTTGGTTAAGGGATAGATGTTGACCAGGACGTTGAGGGAAAACTCCCCTGCTCTTCTTCAAAATTGGCCTGTGGTCTTTTACATCCCCCCTGAGAGGGCAGACAGGGCCTCTGGTTTGATGTCGCATGAAAGGAAGCACCTCTGATAGTGCAGAGTTCCTGTAGTTATAGTCTCTCACTGCACTGCTGGAAATGCTCTTGTTCGGATGTTAAACTGGGCCCCCATTTGCTCCCTCCAAATCACCGCCTCTTCCTACATGAAAGCATTTCTCAGAATCCAAAGCAAGAGCCTTAACCATGAATCTCTTTGACTTAACTTATCTGTCCACATCCTTCCATCGAGCTGATGGACACGCAGCAAAAATCTTTGGAGATGGGATAGCTTCTTATGGATGCGCTTTTGCTAATTCTGAAGAGACCAATCCGTGAAAGGCAGGTTCTAAGTGTCACGTATAAAGTGGTTATCAGGTGACATTCTGGGCTGTCCTTGTCGGTGTTGGTGCCTGTTGCCAAGCCGCTGTAGCCACCGATCGCCGTGGTGGTGCACACCGGCCCACAGGTGATGTCACCATTTCCCTCTGTGATTGGCGAGCGTCCCCGGTGTGTGAAAATCCATGTTTCACATCACGTTTGGCCAGCATCCTGGAAGCGGAGCTTTGGGTGTCTCACGGGTTGTCTGGCTCCCGCTACCTCGCCAAACACAAAACCCTTAGGTACGCGAGCGTCTTCCATCCTGCGAACCTGCCCGAGCCAGTGAAGCCGCCTCTGCCTGATGAGCGCCGACGTACTTGGGAGCTTCGGCTTTGAGAGGACCTGCCCCAGGCGTGTTTCGTCCCTCCGTGAGAAGCTGAGAATGAACCGCGGACAATGAAGTTGAAGATTGTTGACCCTCCTTTCTTGATAGCTGTAAGTCGCCTTGTACCACAAGCTATACCACAGGCCTCATAAACCAGAATCTTACAGCAACATTTGGTAAACGTGAAACCTGAAACAAAGGCCGGTTTGAGACCTTTTCAGCGGAGAGGACTTAATCTATAAACTGTTTAAATTGGAGGGCACTTTCCTTGTGTACATTGGTTGAATGTGGTTAAGGACAACCTCAGAGGCCAGGAAATAGTAATGCAATTTGACTAAATAAAGTTCATGAAAGGAGAATAATTATTGACTGCGCATAAAAGACATCTGGTAGATCAATGTCATTTCTCTGCAGACTTCATTTTAGAGTCTAATAAAGAAGCAGCCACATTCACTCTGACAGTCTCATTCTGGCATTCTTAATGTTATTGAGGCATCAGCGATGACTCAGTGGGTAGCACTCGTGTTTCTTAAGAAAAGAAGATTATGGTTCAAGTCCCACTCCGAATGTTTGAGCACCGTTACATGTGAACTAAGAGCAGGAGCAGGCCACTTGGTCCCTTTAGCCAATCAATAAGATCATGGCTGATCTGGCTGTGACCTCAGCTCCAGGCTCCTGCCCACCCCCAATAACCTTTCACCCCCTTGTTAATCTAGAATCTATCTGGCTCTGCCTTAAAAGTATTCAAAGACTCTGCTTCCATCGCCTTTTGAGGAAGAGAGTTCCAAAGATTCACTACCCTCAGAGAGAAAAAAAATTCCTTCTCATCTCTGCCTTAAATGGGTGATCTTTGATTTTTAAACAGTGTCCGCTGGTTCTAGATTCTTCCACATCCGCCCTGTGAAGATCCCTCAGGATCTTATATGTTTCAATCCAATCACCTCTTACTCTTCTAAGCTCTAACAGATACATGCCTAGCCTGTGCAACCTTTCTTCATAAGACAAGTCTCCCATTCCAGGTCTTAGCCTAGCTAACCTTCTGAACTGCTTTCAATGCATTTACATCCTTTCTTTAAATAAGGAGACCAATACTGTACACAATACTCCAGATGTGGTCTCACCAATGTCCTGTACAACTGAAGCATAACCTCCCTACTTTTATATTCAATTCCCCTTGCAATAAACAATGACATTCTATTAGCTTTCCTAATTACCTGCTGTACCTGCATACTAACCTTTTGTGATTCATGCACTAGGACACCCAGATCCCTCTGCATCTCAGAGCTCTGCAATCTCTCACCATTTAGATAACAAGCTTCAATTTTATTCTTCCTGCCAAAATGGACAATTTCACATTTTCCACTTCATACTCTATTTGCCAGATCTTTGCCCACTCACTTAGCCTATCTATATCCCTTTGTAACCTCCTTATGTCCTCTTCACAATTTACTTTCCTATCTATCCTTGTGTCATCAGCAAATTTAGCCACCATTCCTTCATTCCCTTCATCTAAGTCATTTATATAAATTGTAAAAAGTTGAGGCCCCAGCGCTGATCCCTGTGACACACCACTCCTCACATCCTGCCAACCAGAAAAAGACCCATTTATGCCAACTCTGCTTCCTGTTAGCTAGCCAATCTTCTATCCATGACAATATGTTAACCCCTACACCACGAGCTTTTATTTTCTGCAATAACCTTTGATGTGGCACTTTATCCAATGCCTTCTGGAAATCTAAGTACAGCACATCTACCAGTCCCCCTTCATCAACACCACATGTTACTTCTTCAAAGAACTCCATTAAGTTGGTTAGTTGGTTAAACATGATTTCCCACACTCAAAACTCTGCCTGATGATCTTGTATTTTTCTATGTACCCTTCCATAACATCTTTAATAATACCTTCCAACATCTTCCCTATGACAGGTGTTAAGCTAACTGGCCTTCATTTCCAGCTCTCTATCTCCCTCCCTTTTTGAATATAGGAGCTACATTCGCTCTTTTCCAACCTAATGGGATCTTCCCCGAATCTAGGGAATTTTGGGAAATTAAGACCAACGCGTCAACTGTCAGCCGCAGTCACACTCTCCTGGCCCTGATTAGTGAGCAAATCAGATGACCCCATCCTAAGGGGTGTGACCTTCTCCTGGTACAAAGTGTCCAGGTAACTTGACTCAGGTAACTGATGTGTCGCAGTGTCTGCAGCTTGGCCTCCAGCTCATTGACTCTGAGCCGAAGATCCTTGAGTCACAAAGATTTGCTGCTAAACATGTGTGTCCTGGATCGCAGCAGAATCCAGGAGCTCCCACATGCTGCTGCCATGACATATCCCCTGTCCTGCCCTCCTTAATGTGTTTTAATTCTCTACTTAATTATATTATTCAATTATCTACTTTCCTTTTTTTTATGTTTTATAAACCTGACCAACAGTTCCTGTATTATTTTAACCTTAGGGATGGAATAGACCATAACCACTTACCAGATACTTACCAGAACTCACCAAAAAGCCAGCTTCTTCCCCAGCCAATCAAACTGCATCTTTGCTGTGCTGTCACTGTTTCTTTTTTTCTACTTTTCTTTCGATATCAGTGTAAAAGCTGGTTCCGAGCAGTTGACTGGCGTGGCCCCTCTGACTCCCAGGTAATTGTAGGCCTCGAGCCTTGGTCCCAATGTATACCCTCCCACTCCGGGTTGCCTCGTCACAGCTCCGCTGCCTCTCCGAATCCCAGGTGATCTAAAATGTCTCCGCGTGCTGTACAGGGATGATTATCAATCGTCAATTCACGCTGAGTCACACGAGAGGAGATTAGGACAGGAGACTGGAACCCTGGTCAGAGATTGTTTTTTTTTAAGGAGTGTTTATTCAGGAGGATAGAGCGGTGTAGGAAAGAATTCCAGAATCTCGGGGCCTAGACAGTTGAAGGCACAGCTAGCAATAGTGCTGTACGTTGGGAATGTGTAAGATTCGGAGGAGTGGAGGGTTTTAGAGCTGGAGTAGGTGACAGAGATAGGGAGAGGGTGAGGCAACGGAGGGTATGAACGTGAGGATGTGGATTTTAAAACTGAAGTGATGCCAGGACAGGAGCCAACCCAGGTCGGCAGACACAGGGGTGATGGGTGAATGGGACTTGGTGAGTCTTAGGATATGGACAGCAGAGCTTTGGGTCTATTCATGTCTACGGCGGGTACAAGATGGAAGCACAGCCAGGGTATTTGTGGAATGGTCGAACCCAGAGATAAGTAAAGCATGAATGAGGGCCAGATTATTCCAGACTGATCATTGCCTTAATGTTAGGTCCGTATCCCTACTGTGTAATTAATGTGCATGCATCCCATTGACCTTGTGTTTATTGACCTTGTGTTTGCTGACCTATATCGGTTACTGGTCCAGCAACTCCCCAATTTTAAATTTCTCATCCCGATGCTCGAATCCATCCATCGCTTCACCCCTCTCTATCTCTGCAGCTTCCTCCAACCCCACAACCCTCCAAGATCTCTACATTGCTCCAATTCTGGCCTCTTGAGCATTCCCTAATTTGATTGGCTCCACCATTGAGAGCTGTGCCTTCAGTCGCCAGGGCCCTAAACTCCGGCATTCCTTCCTGAAACCTCTCTGCCCCCTCCTTACCCCTCTCTGCCCCTTCAGACGCTCCCTAAAATCTGCCTCATTGACCAAGCTTTTGGCCACCTGCCTTAATATCTCCTGATGTGGCTCAGTGTCAAATTTTGTCTCATAATCGCTCCGGTAAGCTGCCTTGGGAACTTATAATACATTAAAGGCACAATATAAATGCAAGTTATTCCTGTTGTTTGTACTCACTAAAAACCGTTCTGCTGACTACTTCCCCTTACTTGGAAAGAGATTGTCCAATTTTGGCCCAGAATCAATATACATCAAGCATCAATGGCCAGCCTGTTGAACTCCAGCTGAGGCCTAACCAACGATTTATAAAGGTTTAGCATAACAAGATCTGTTTCTGTCAGAGATTTGAGATTTATGCAAATTTATGGGGACATGAATTTGAATTGAGACGTGTTCGCTAAGCCTTCATGTTAGACGCCTATGGGTCCAAAATGACAAAGGCCTAAGCCCTTCCTGGGTTACTCAGTCTGGTTCTAAAAGAATAACCTCAAAACGAATCAAGGTAATCACTGACTACAAAGGAAATCCTTCCACATCATTTTCACCAGAAAACTCACCGGGTATGTAATCTCCATTTTATGGAAAAAGATATTCCTTCTATATATCTTTCCAGCTGTCCTTTCACCCAGTTGGTTGTCTCTTGACTGACAACAGGGGGATCAAGTGAAGAGTTACATTGAATTCACAGCACAGAAACAGGCCATTCGACCCAACTGGTCAACGCTAGTCTATTCCACATGATTCTCCTCTTCCCCTCTTCATTTCACCCTATCAACATACCCTTCTATTCTCCCTCATGTGTTTATCCAGCTTCTTCTTAAATGTAGCCTTGCCATTTGCCTCAACCGTTCCCTGTGGGACCGAGTTTCACTTTCTCACTGCTCTCTGGGTAAGGAAGTTTCTCCTGAATTCCCAATTGGATTTATTAGCGGCTATCTTAGCAATTATGGCCCTTGGTTTTGGATTCCGTATGAGTGGAAGCGTCTTCTTTCTGTTTATCCTAGTTTGAGTCCTTTCATGATTTTGAAGACCTCGATCGGGTCTCCTCTCAGCCTCCTTTTCTTCGAGAGGAACGAGCCCCAACCTCTCCGATCTGGCATTATCTTTGTCAATTGTTTTTCACTTTCCCCAGTGTCTTTTTTGAAACTGTTCACAGTACTCCAGACATGGTCTGATCAAGTTCTGCCGAAGGGTCTTGAGGACTCGAAACGTCAACTCTTTTCTTCTCCGCCGATGCTGCCAGACCTGCTGAGTTTTTCCAGGTAATTCTGTTTTTGTTTTGGTCTGATCAATGTTTGAAGCAAGTTTAACATAATTTCGCTGCTTTCCAATTCTGTTCCTCTGGAAAGGAAGATGTAATCATGATGAGTTGAAGAGAGGCTTAAACTGAGAAAGATGAGTGACAGGGTCAAGGGTCAAAACACAGCCCGATCCCAAGGCTGAGAAGAACAGGAGAGAAAGCAAGACAACTGACAATTTAGTGACAGCATGATGGATGAGGAGGTTTTAAAAACCTACTGACTGTAGAAAGATGAGGGTGTCTCGCACAGAGTTGAGGTCCCAGGTAGGAATAGGTTAGCAGATGAGATTGGACACATAGCGTTTAAACCCAAGAAAGAAAGGGTTTGCATTTCTAAAGCACCTTCCACATCCACTTTACAGCTGACGAAGTACTTTTTGTCACTGTTGTAAGGCAGGAAATGTGTCAGCCAATTTGTGCACAGCAAGCTCCCACAAACAGCAAGATAACAATGGCCAGATCATCTATTTTAGCGACGTTGGTTGGGAGATAAAAATTGGCCCACGGTGAGAGGGTAGACGGAGCTTCACTTTAGTGTCACATCCGAGAGATGACACCTCGAACAGTGCAGCACTCCCTCAGTACCGCTGCCGAGAGGGTCAGCCTTGAATTTTGCAGTCAAATCTCTGGACTGGGGATTGACAATCTTGAGACTTAAAGATGAAAGTCTTACCTACTGAGCCATGTGTGTTTGTTCCTGGCCAGGCGATGTTCGGTGGGTAGGGTTTCAGGAGTTGCTGTTGTCTGCTGGCTTCAGGCAGGGGTGTGGAGGAGGGCAAGTGTAATCACAGTGAGAGAATTAGATCTCACAGCTAAGAGCCTCGATGTAATAATGCTGTCAGAATGGAAGAACATGCTGTAATCGTTGCTGTCGCCTCACTGAACACAGCGGTTTGGGCTGGTTTGGATTTGCCTGTCTACTTCTCTCCCATTGCCCTGTGAGAACCCAGGAAGCTGCTCGTTTGCCAACACTCTTTGTGCAAAGCACCACTCGGGCATGGAATGTGCTGCGATTTGCTTGCAGCCTAAATAAGGATGGTTCGGTTTTTTAATATTAAAAAAAAGGAGATTGCTATTCTTGTGAAGCCCTCTAGGTGCCACTGTGGTCGCACATTTAATAACCAGGCCTCGCTTAGTAACCAGGACAATTGCCAAGAAAGTCTCATTGGTGCAATTGCCCACAATCTCCAAACGCTTTGAGGTCATGTTCAAATATTTGTGGATCTTTCCTAATCCCATAACTAGGGAGTGTTGCTATGACAATGGAACTATTTTTGTGGTGAATGAAAGACCTTGCGTTTGCACAATATTGTGTCCTCAGGACAACACAAAAGCTTCCCAGTCAATGGGTTACTATTTGGAGTGTAATACAGGAAACGTGGGAGCCAATTTGCTCCTAGCAAACTCCTATAAACAAGCCCGAGATATAAATGACCAGATAATAAAGAAAAAGCTCTTGTATTTATATAGAACCTTTCACGATGCACAGGACATCCCAAAGCACTTAACAGCCAGTGAAGCACTTTACTGAAGTGCAGTCACTATCGTCGGGAGGTCTTGTGGCGCAGTATGTAGCATCCCAGCCTGTGGGGCAGAGGCTCTGGGTTCAAGTCCCAGGGGCTGATGGCCATGGAAGGTGCATTCATCATGTGGCCAAACAGGTTGATTATCAGCCTGTAAATCCCCGCAATGCGCCTGATGACAGGCGGTAAGAGTGGGAGAGTTCCTGATGACAGGCGGTAACAGCGGGAGAGTTCCTGATGACAGGCGGAAACAGCGGGAGAGTTCCTGATGACAGGCGGAAACAGCGGGAGAGTTCCTGACGACAGGCGGAAACAGCGGGAGAGTTCCTGACGCCAGGCGGAAACAGCGGGAGAGTTCCTGATGACAGGCGGTAAGAGAGGGAGAGTTCCCTGGTCAGTCATACTGCAGAAGGTAGTGGGAAACTACTGCAGTAACTCACTGAGCATAATCATGGACCAATCCAATGAAGGTCCATGGTCGCCAACACCCTCTTAAGGTATGGTACCCGAAGGAGAAGGAGTCACTGTTACAATGTAGGAAACTTGGCAGCCAATTTGGGCACAACAAGATCCCACAAACAGTGGCCAGATTATTTGGTTTTGGCCGAGGGATAAACATTGTACTGACACCAGGGAGAACTCCCCTGTTCTTCTTCGATATAGTACAATGGGATCTTTTACATTCACCTTCAGTGGCTCCTGCTTTCCTTCCACAATGTTACCCCTAGTGCTCCCCCACCACCCCCCACCCACCCCTTCTCATTGACATGCTGCCTCTCAGCCTCTGTAAACACAGGATCAGTTGATACGTGTACACTGGCAACACCCAGCTCCACCTCAGCACCTCTCGATTTCTCCACGGCCTCTAGATTATCGGACTGCTCTCAACATCCAGGACAGGATGAGCCGAAATTTCCTCCAATTAAATATCAGAAAGACTGAAGCCTTTGCCTCTCAGTCCTCAATACAAAGTCATTCCCTAACTCTCCCGGGAAACTCGTTTAACCAGCTTATCCGGATTCTTGGTGTCACACTTAACCTCACGATGAGCGTCCCACCATTTATCTGTTCTGTCACTCGGCCCCATATAGTTCCACCATCATCTACAGATCCCCCAACTCTGCCAACTTTAAGCCACTCCTTAGAATTTAACTCTTCAGCCAAGCTTTAGTCACTGTCCGCATATCTCACTCTGTGACCCGGTGTCAAATGTTGTTTTTATTTAAGGTCCAGTGAAATGCCTTGGGAGGTTTTACTATCTTAAAGGCATTTTGTTGCTGTAAGTCCAAGGAGTGCCCTTCCTTAACTAGACATTAATCCGGACGGGATGTGAAGTGAGATTTGATGCAGCTGAGGTAAGGTGTGTGCGTTTGATAAAAGGGTTTTGCTCAGGTGAGTGTGCGGTGATACTGCCCAAAGACAAAGCCAAGACAAAATGATGGATAGTCAGCACGGGAGGGGTGGAATCTTCTAGAGGCGCCAGCTGGAGAGCCAGTGAGCGTCCTGCGTCGTCTCTTTTTGGGAAGATCCGCTACTTCTCGTGGCGCCCAGGTACTTGACAGGCCAGCAATGGGCCTTCCCCCTGAGATCAAAGACCCCGGCGGCACATGTCCCTCCTGCCAAGAGCTACCAGCCAATCAGAGGCTGGCAGGTCCTCCGTTCTCAGCAGCACCACTGGCTATTGCTGGTTTGACACCCACTCGAGGACTCAGGTCAAGGAGGGGACCCAGGCCCAGGTGAGTATTAGTGGGGAGGGGGGTCAGTGGGGGAGGGGAGGATATGGGGGTTGGCAGCATGGTCAGCAGGGGTGGATCTCAGCAAGCCCCCACACCCCCACCGCCACTTCCCAATGCAGGGTTCCTCAATCAGGCACCGAGTGCCTTTGAACAAAGAAACCGCCTGGGAACCCACAAGCAAACGCACCAGGGTTTCCTTGTGGTGCTTCCCGCGTGGCAAGTGTCCTGCCTGCCCTCAGTTTAGTGCCAGCGACTGTGGTGTGAGGCCCTTAAGCGGGCAGCGGTGTGGGAGAGCCAAGCATAGGCCTCCCGACAGGAACTTAACCGAGGTGAATGCGAGGAAGGTGGCAGCAAACCCACCACCCCTACCCCACCCTACCCAGCTTCCAAACCCACCACAGAGGAGGGCACAAGATTCCAGCCCGTTTCACATGGATGTACGGGACCAGTGACATCCTGAGGTTGTGACAGGTGCTGTAGAAATATAAGTGCTTTTCTTCTTCCTTCATCTGCAGAGAAACCGCCAATTTCACTGATACGTGTATCACAGTTGCTTACAAGAGGGTGGATGGACAGAAGGGATTTTAACTCTCCATCACTGTTGGTTTGTTTGGTTATTCAGAAGGTACTACATTGACTGCGAAATGTTTTGGACATCCTGTTTAGATACAAGATCTCACTTTCCAAATTCCAAACTGGACAGATGAAGTAATTTACAAAACAGCATCTCAACTCATGGCCCTGAATTATTACTCAAGCCTCCAGCCCAGTGGGCCTTTCTTCATTCGTTCATGGGGATGTGGGTGTCGCTGGCTGGGCCAACATTTATTGCCCATCCCTAACTGCCCTTGTTTCGAAGGGATTTAAGAGTCACCCACATTAAAGCGGGTCTGCAGTCACATGTAGCCAAGACCAGACCAGGCAAGGATGGCAGATTTCCTCATCTAAAGGACATTATGTTGAACCAGATGGATTTTAACAAAATGGTTTTATGCTCATCATTAGACTTTTAATTCTAGATTTTTATTGAATTCAAATTCCACCATCTGCTGTGGTGGGATTCGAACCCAGGTCCCCAGAGCATTTCCCTGGGGTGATCCGGATTAGCAATCCAATGCCAATACACCGCCACCACCTCCTCTCAAGTCACCTTCCTCGATTCTTCCTCAGTTTTATTTGAGTTCAAAAAAACGTGTGAGAAATACTTCCAGAACATGCAGTTTTTTGACATATAAATCAGTTGGATGGTGTAGAATTGCTGATCTTCTGAGATATGACAAGCCTTAGATCAATAGCCTCAGGCTGGCCAGTTTCTACCCCCTTGTTGCTGTCTGAGTCACTGGGATTTCACTGGGACAGAGGTGGGAACCAATGGTTTTTCTCTGTTTCATTTCCTGTTATTGACGGATGTAATGGTAACTGAAGCAACACTTGGGCCGCTGTCTGCAATCAAAGAATTGACATTCGCCTTGCATACCAAGGAACAAATGAACCACCGTGTATTCTTCAGATGCCAGGGTTATCGGAACTGCTCGGTCACATACTCGGGGTCACATTATTCAAACGGTTATGCAAAATAATATCTGAAAGAACTTGCATTTCTGTAGCAATCTTCCACAACCTCAGCACTTTACAGCCAATGAAATACTTTTGAAGTGTAGTCACTGTTGTAATGTTGGAAATTTGGTAGCCAATTTACATAATGCAAGCTTCCACAAACAGCAATGTGATAACAACCCAAGAGTTTGTTTTTAGTGCTGATTATTGAGGGATGAATCTTGGCCAGGACACCAGGGAGACTCTCCTAATCTTCTTCAAAATGGTGGCCATGATTTTTTACACCCACCTGAGAGGGCAGACAGGGCATCTGTTTAAAATCTGATCAGAAGTACAGCACGTGTAGTGTTGGTCTGTAACTGGTACTCAGGTTTCTGGAGCGGGATCCAAACCCACAACATTCTGACTCAGTAGGACTCAGCCATGGCTGAATTAGCCCAGCTCTATCGTCTTCCTTTTTCCTCAACCAAAGATTCCCCCACTGTGGTTCACAGGGCCCTCAACCATGTCCGATCCATTTCCCGCACTTCTGCTCTTACCCCTTCCCCTCCCTCAACCGTGATAGTGCTCTCTATGCCCTCACTTTCCACCCCACCAGATTCCACATTCAAAGGATCATCCTGCACCATTCCCGCCACCTCTAGCATGATACCACCACCAGGCATTTCTTCATTGGTTGTAAAGCATTTTAGGATGTCCTTAGGTCAAGGAGTTATACAGATGCAACCGGTGTGTCACCCATGATCCGGTTGGTTACACTTTTGCTTTCGAATCATAGGTTTTGGGCTCAAGTTGCACTCCCGGTACTTGTGCAGAAAAATCCAGGCTGACACTCCAGTGCATTACTGAGAGGCTACTGCACTGCCGGAGGTGCTGTCTTTTGCATGAGATGTTAAACCAAGACCCCTTCTGCTTGCACAGGTGGATGTGAAGACAATAGTTTGAAGAAGAGCAGGTGAATTCTCCCCGGTGCCCTGGCCAATATTTATCCATCAATCAACATTACAAAAAAAAAAGCAACCTGGTCATCGTCACATTGCTGTTTGTGTAAAATTGGCTGACACGTTCCCTACATTCCAACAGTGAGTACACTTCAATCAAAACTTCATTGGTTAGGAAGCACTATGAGAGCGTGAAAAGTGCTATATAAATGCAAGCCTTTCTTCCTTTCTTCAAAGGATCTTTGTTCAATCTCGTGTGGGGTCTCCAAGAGTCCTTAGCCAAATGGGGACCATCTCTTTAGATTTACCCACAATCTAGAGTTCACTCTTCTGCCTTTATATCGCTCTCTCCCGTTCCCGGTCAGGTGGTGGGAGTCTGTGTCATTGAACTTAGAGAAACCCAGTGCACCCTTCAATCACGAATCTAATTTGTTTTCTGGATGGTTTCAGAAGCTAATGTGAACCATTATCCTGCGTTATTTAATTCCTCAGGAATCAGGGGCCTATTTGGTGTTAGATTGTAACAGATGCTATGTTGTGAAGAGAGGAAATTAGCAGGAAAGTAAAAGTAATTTTCCCCCTCTTACGAGGGGCCTTTTGATTTGGCACACTCCACCTTGCAACATATGGAAATATTTACCATAATAATAAATAATACATTTTTGGTTGAAATTGTAGGAGGGAAGCAGAGCAAAGACTTGGGTTGATGACTGTGTGCTTTGTCCAGCACTGACTGGAATTATTTGTAATTAGAACAGCTATAAAGATTCATTAACAATTGGCCACTTGTCAGAAGTATTCCTTGAAAATGCGCAGCTTTGCGAGTGCTGTTTGAAGTGGTTTAGAAAGACCTTGTGCAAAAGGTAAATCTGTAACTTCCCGAATTCCCTCCCTAAACCTCTCTACCGCTCTACCTCCCTCTTCCCTCCATTAAAGTGCTCCTTAAAACCTACCTCTCTGTCCCAATATCTCCAAATCTCCACAAATAGCATTTTAGGATTATGGCACACCAGTAATTTGAGACCTGACGTGTGGTGAGTGGAGTGTGCTGGGGAGGGACAGGTGAGTGAAGTGTGCTGGGGAGGGACAGGTGAGTGGAGTGTGCTGGGGAGGGACAGGTGAGTGGAGTGTGCTGGGGAGGGACAGGTGAGTGGAGTGTGCTGGGGAGGGACAGGTGAGTGGAGTGTGCTGGAGAAGGACAGGTGAGTGGAATGTGCTGGAGAAGGACAGGTGAATGGAGTGTGCTGGGGAGGGACAGGTGAGTGGAGTGTGCTGGAGAAGGACAGGTGAGTGGAGTGTGCTGGAGAAGGACAGGTGATTGGAGTGTGCTGGAGAAGGACAGGTGAGTGGAGTGTGCTGGGGAGGGACAGGTGAGTGGAGTGTGCTGGGGAGGGACAGGTGAGTGGAGTGTGCTGGAGAAGGACAGGTGAGTGGAGTGTGCTGGGGAGGGACAGGTGAGTGGAGTGCGCTGGAGAAGGACAGGTGAGTGGAGTGTGCTGGAGAAGGACAGGTGAGTGGAGTGTGCTGGGGAGGGACAGGTGAGTGGAGTGTGCTGGAGAAGGACAGGTGAGTGGAGTGTGCTGGAGAAGGACAGGTGAGTGGAGTGTGCTGGAGAAGGACAGGTGAGTGGAGTGTGCTGGAGAAGGACAGGTGAGTGGAGTGTGCTGGAGAAGGACAGGTGAGTGGAGTGTGCTGGAGAAGGACAGGTGAGTGGAGTGTGCTGGAGAAGGACAGGTGAGTGGAGTGTGCTGGAGAAGGACAGGTGAGTGGAGTGTGCTGGGGAGGGACAGGTGAGTGGAGTGTGCTGGAGAAGGACAGGTGAGTGGAGTGCGCTGGGGAGGGACAGGTGAGTGGAGTGTGCTGGAGAAGGACAGGTGAGTGGAGTGTGCTGGAGAAGGACAGGTGAGTGGAGTGTGCTGGAGAAGGACAGGTGAGTGGAGTGTGCTGGGGAGGGACAGGTGAATGGAGTGTGCTGGAGAAGGACAGGTGAGTGGAGTGTGCTGGAGAAGGACAGGTGAGTGGAGTGTGCTGGGGAGGGACAGGTGAGTGGAGTGTGCTGGAGAAGGACAGGTGAGTGGAGTGTGCTGGGGAAGGACAGGTGAGTGGAGTGTGCTGGGGAGGGACAGGTGAGTGGAGTGTGCTGGAGAAGGACAGGTGAGTGGAGTGTGCTGGGGAGGGACAGGTGAGTGGAGTGTGCTGGGGAGGGACAGGTGAGTGGAGTGTGCTGGAGAAGGACAGGTGAGTGGAGTGTGCTGGAGAAGGACAGGTGAGTGGAGTGTGCTGGAGAAGGACAGGTGAGTGGAGTGTGCTGGGGAGGGACAGGTGAGTGGAGTGCGCTGGGGAGGGACAGGTGAGTGGAGTGTGCTGGAGAGGGACAGGTGAGTGGAGTGTGCTGGGGAGGGACAGGTGAGTGGAGTGTGCTGGAGAAGGACAGGTGAGTGGAGTGTGCTGGAGAAGGACAGGTGAGTGGAGTGTGCTGGAGAAGGACAGGTGAGTGGAGTGTGCTGGAGAAGGACAGGTGAGTGGAGTGCGCTGGGGAGGGACAGGTGAGTGGAGTGTGCTGGAGAGGGACAGGTGAGTGGAGTGTGCTGGGGAGGGACAGGTGAGTGGAGTGTGCTGGGGAGGGACAGGTGAGTGGAGTGTGCTGGGGAGGGACAGGTGAGTGGAGTGTGCTGGGGAGGGACAGGTGAGTGGAGTGTGCTGGAGAAGGACAGGTGAGTGGAGTGTGCTGGAGAAGGACAGGTGAGTGGAGTGTGCTGGAGAGGGACAGGTGAGTGGAGTGTGCTGGAGAAGGACAGGTGAGTGGAGTGTGCTGGAGAAGGACAGGTGAGTGGAGTGCGCTGGGGAGGGACAGGTGAGTGGAGTGTGCTGGAGAAGGACAGGTGAGTGGAGTGTGCTGGAGAAGGACAGATGAGTGGAGTGTGCTGGGGAAGGACAGATGAGTGGAGTGTGCTGGGGAGGGACAGGTGAGTGGAGTGTGCTGGGGAGGGACAGGTGAGTGGAGTGTGCTGGGGAGGGACAGGTGAGTGGAGTGTGCTGGAGAAGGACAGGTGAGTGGGGTGTGCTGGGGAGGGACAGGTGAGTGGAGTGTGCTGGAGAAGGACAGGTGAGTGGAGTGCGCTGGGGAGGGACAGGTGAGTGGAGTGTGCTGGAGAAGGACAGGTGAGTGGAGTGTGCTGGAGAAGGACAGGTGAGTGGAGTGTGCTGGAGAAGGACAGGTGAGTGGAGTGTGCTGGGGAGGGACAGGTGAGTGGAGTGCGCTGGGGAGGGACAGGTGAGTGGAGTGTGCTGGGGAGGGACAGGTGACTTTGGACCTATGGCTCCCAAATCTCTCCCCCACTTGGGGTTTTTTCTCACCTCATGTCTGGCTCTGTTATAGTCTCATTGATAGAGATTGATCCTTGTGATTGAAGAAGAGTTGAATTTCTATAGCGCCTTTCATCATGTCAGGACATCCCACAGCACTTCACAGCTAATTGAATGTTTTTAGGAAAGTAGTCACTATCAGAATTTAGAAAATGGAGCAGCAAACTTGTGCGTTGCAAACTGGTGCATTGCAAGATCCCACAAGCAGCAATGATCGGGTAACCTGTTATAGTGACGTTGGTTGAGGGATAAGTATTGTCCCAGAACACCTGGGAGAACTCCCCACTGCTCTCCTTCAAAATAACAACCATGCAAGCTTTTATGTCGGTCTGATAAATGGCACCTCAGACAGTGCAGCACTCCCTCGGTACTGTACCACGACTGTCAGCCTGGATTGTGGGCTCAGGTTTATAAACTGTGGGTGCTCAGCATACATTGTAGTTACCCACCAGCAGCCAACAACTGCTAATCAGCAGAGTTAAGACTTAAAACAACTGGTATGATCTGAATTGACTCTGTTGGGAGATGATAATTAGCATGAGTTTAGGATTTGCAAACATGCGGTGTCATCAGTTTGATGATCTGCTTTGTGGCGTTTAGGTAAAAGGAGTTAATGAAATTTGCGGAATTGGCTAACAGCCAACATCGACCCTCCATCGAGCTCACATTTAACATTCTCACCTTTGTGTTCAAATCCCTCTATGGCCTTGTCCCTCCCTACCTCTGTACTCTCTCCCCAGCCCTACAACCCTCCGAGATCTCTACGTTCCTCCAATTCTGGCCTGCGGGCATCCCTGATTTTAATTGCTCCACCAATGGAAGTCATGCCTTTAGCTGCCGAGGCCCTAATCCATGGAATTCTGTCTCTAATCCCCTCCCCTGCTCTACCCCTCTCTTGTCCTTTATGTTGCTCATGAAAACCTACAACTCTGACCAAGCTTTTGATTTCCTGTCCCAATAGCTCCTTCAGCATGCTCAGTGTCAAATTAATATTTTATAACAATATTGTGAAATGCCTTGGGATGTTTTACGATGTTACAGGTGCTAGGTAAGTGCAAGTTGTTGGTGGTATAACCGTATCGATAAAAAACATCTACAAAGACTTGTTTCTGTGTGAGTGCTAAGAGAGATCTTTTTTGGGCAGTTCATTTATGTCCTTGGTGTAGTTGATCCTGTTGCCAACTCTTGTGTCAGGCAGTTTAGAGTATCAGGCTGATTACCCGAGCTGATTATTCAGTGCGGTGCTGAGATACTGTGCTGATTCATGAAGGTGAGTTCCTATCAAGCCAATGACTTAAAATATTCTAAAAACGAGAATGAGCATTCTCCCCAGTGCCCTGCTCAATAACCGTCCAACAACGTTCACCACAAAATAAAGATTATCCGTTCATTCTATCTGCTTCGTGTAAATTGGTGCCATGTTTACTCATAAGACAGCAGTGAGTGAGCTTCGAAAGGAACTCCTTGGATATGAAGCTCGTTAGATCTTCCTCAGACTAAATGTAAGTGAACTCCATCCTTTTGTTGGGATAAAGTAATGCATGGAAAGAATTTATTTTTCTAAAATTCATCCTTAAGATGCGGACATTCATTGTCCAGCCCAAGGTGGTCCTTGAGAAGGTGATAATGGGCTTTCCTCTTGAACTGCTGCCATTTGTAGGTTGAAGGTTCAGAGGAGATTCACTGAGCACTGTCGCTGCATCGGCGAGATTTAGAACCTCTGCTTTGTTCCCCCATTGCAATTCCAGCCTTATAATACCCACCCGCTTTGACCTGATACCCGGGGCAGGATTTTGAGACCCTAATATTGGGATCAAGTGCAGGTCCCGGCCGGGCACAGAGTTGGGAACAGCCGCCTGGCGATGAGTTTGCCTGGATTGGCCAATAGAGGCCAGAGGGTGTGTTCAAGGAAGGCAGTCAGGCTCTCGAAGCCAGAGGGTCCATACGAGGCCTACTGCACAGAAGGAGCTGCAGCCTGCCTTTCCCGGGTAAGGGAGAAAGAGAGAGAGAGAGAGAGAGAGAGAGAGAGGGTGACTCCATCTTGAGGTGCCCTCTCATCGGCTTTTTAAAAACCTGAACTTAAAAAAAAATGGCTGAGTCCCCATGATGGAGGAGGGACCCCACCGCAGGGTGGTCTACGGCCATAGCTGTGGCCAGGAGGGGAGGGAGGGTCGGGGGGGTGGGTGGTGGTGGGGGGTGGATGCAGAAGCGACTGAAGGTCAGCCTGGAGAGCTGGCCCTCCCACCCCACCCCCCCCACCCACCCCCACAGCCCCCTGTCAGCCCCCAGGCTGCCCGCTCAAGATAGCCGCTGCTCCCTCAATGCCACAGGGAGCCGAGAAGTTCACTGGAAAATTCCAGTCGCTATCTGACCCCTGGCCTGAATCGACCTTTTAATTATTTGAACAAGCTACCTGCCACTCGCCTTTCCACCCTGATCCCACCTCCAGGTAAATGGATCAGATGGCACCAAAACCGGCGACGCAAAATTACACACCCTGTTCCTGCCCCCATATCAACGAAAATCCTGTCCCTGGTGATTACTCAGAGGGAGGAGGGATAACATCTCCTTTCAATTAACAGGAAACATTTGAATCGAAGGCCTGAAATGTTTGTTTAAAGGAGGAAATATTCCAGTCAGAGACTAATTGAGTGATGATTGAGGAAAGGGACTCTGTTTTAGTAAAACGGTGTTAGTATTCCAGCCGCTGCCAGCCCTCTGAATGTCACGTCGACCGTGAGTCATCGGGTAGCTCTGGGGTCAGAGGTTCGTGAGTTCAAGTCCCACTCCAAAGACTTGAGCACAAGGTCCAGGCTGACACTCCCAGTGCGGTACTGTGGGAGTGCTGCACTGTCTGAGGTGATGTCCTTTTTGGATGAAAGGTTAAGCCGAGGTTTTGTCTGTCCTCTCAGGATGGGCATAAAAGATCCCATGGCCACTACTTGGAAGAGGAGCAGGGGAGTGCTCCCTGTCTCCCAGCCAATATTTATCCCTGCATCACTAGAACCTGATTATCTGGTCAAACCTTACTGTTTGTGGGGGCTTGCTGTGCACAGATTTTCTACATTACAACAGTGACCACACTTCAAAAGCACTTTATTGGCTGTAAAGCGTTTTGGGACATCCTGAGGTGATGAAAAGGGCTGTGTAAACACAAACTTAGTCTTTCTTCCACAGCATCGTGTCACCGAGCGCTGGAACCAGTGATCATTTCCTCTCTAATCACTTCACCATCGATCTTCAAAACCTGTCGTTTTGTTAAAGAAAAAATCCATTACTTACTGATCTTCCTGTTATCCGGAGCTTTGTCCCTGTTAATTCACAGAATCGTTTACTTTATTCTTCAGATTCTGGGCTGGAACTAATCAAATCCATCACACAAAGCCATTCCCAACATACTTTGGCAACCATCCCACACAAGCATTGAACATTTGAGTTAACTATAATGCAGCAGATGTGAAAGAAAGTATCAGAGGCTCATAGGGGATTATAAATGAACTATTAAAATAAATTACTAGTTGCAATAATGTTTTTCCAATGTACTTAAGGAATGATTACAAATCCACACTGCAAACTTTAAAAGATCATAAAATTGTCACGGTGCATCAGAGGATAACAACACACAAGGGTGGAGCTGCCTCTTAATGGGAAGCAGGAGAACTGCCTCCGTTTTGAAAATAGGAGCAAGAGGAGGCCATTCGCCCCATCGAGCCTGTTCCACCATTCAATTAGATGTCAATCTTGAGTATACCCCAAAGCTGAGCATCCACAATGTCCTGGGTCAGCGTCCGGGAGAGCGAGGTGCAGACAGTGCCAAACACCGGGGTCCCGGGGCTAAGGGGGGGGACCCTGGGTCTCAATGATTTAAACTGACTTCCGTGTGGCTCATCAGACCCTAAAGACCAGCTCTAAGAGACTCATAAGGCTGAAAGCTGTAGTTTATTATTTTTTTTTAAAGCCAGTCTGTTAGGTTTCACTGAGTTCACTGAGTTGTTGGGCTGCTTCTGATCTTCAGCCACCTTTTGAGATCTTGATTCTCTTTTTTTTGTTTAAAACTGACCTGATACCCATGAAACTGTCCGAAGATGGGAAGCAACACCAGCAACGGAGAGTGTTCTTGATTGAAAAATGGCCCGTGAAATCCCTGCAATTTTAGAACCAATTGTATGATTTGTATGTGTGGGGTTGGGAGGGTGTGTGGGGAAGAGGTGAGGGTGCGGATAGCAGAGGGTGTGGGGGGAGACGAGGGGTGTCGGGGGTGAGGTGGGGTTGGAGAGCGATGGGGGACATTGGGGGCATGTGGAAGGTTGGGGAGGTTGTGGGGGAGGTTGGAGGGGTGGGCTGGGAGGTTGGGCGGAGGTGGGAGAGGGGGTTGGGGGGATGAGGAGAAGTTGGAAGGGGTTGTTTGGGAGGCTGGGGGCATTTGGAGGGGGTGGGGAGGGTGATGGGGCCGGGGGGGGGAGGTTAGGGGTGATGGAAGAGGTGACTGGTAGGAGTGGGGGTGGGTTGGGGGATGAAGAGGAGGTTGGAGCGGGGTTTGGTGGGGTGATAGGAGGGCTGTGTCAGGTGGGGAGGGGCTGTTGCGGGTTGGATGGAGATAGGGAGGGTGGTGGAGGATGTTGGGGTGGGGAGGAGGTTGAAGTGGGGTTGAGGGGGTGTGTGGTGGGTGGAGAGGGGACGTTGGGAGTGGGTGGGGGTTGTGGGGGATGGGCAGGGGCTGGGAGAATGTTGGGGTGGGGTAGGTTAGGGGAGATGGGGGGTGTTGGAGTGGGGCGGGAAGATATTGGGGGATGTTGGGGGAGGTTGAAGGGGCGTCTGTGGGGAGATTGGAGTGGGGTGAGGTGGAAGGTTGGAGGGAGGTGGGAGGGTGTTGGAGGGAGTAGTGAGAGGTTGGGGAGGTGGGAAGGGCTTGGAAGGTGGTGGGGGAGAAATTAGGGGGGTTGGGTGGGAGGTTGGAGCATTTGGAGGGGATGGGGAGGACGGTGGGGTCATGGGAGGTTCGGGGAGATAGAAGGGGTGGTTGGTGGGGGTGGGGGTGGGGGTAGGCTGGGGGTGAGGAGGAAGTTGGAGCCGGGTTTGGTGGAGAGGTTGGAGGGGAGTGTGGGGGAGGGGGAGGGGCTGGGAGGAGGTTGGAAGGTGGGGTAGGTTGTGGGAGGTGAGAGGTGGAGTTGGATTTGGTGGGTGGAGGTGGGTAGATGTTGAAGGGGAGGTTGGATTGGGCTATGGTGGGTGTGAAGGGGGGTTTGTGTGTGGCGTGGGGGCTGGAAAGGGGGCTGAGGGTAGATGGGGGTGTTCCCTTTTACAATTTAGTACCACAAAATTAAATACTGTACACTTCTCTTTTGAATTTACCAGCACATAAATAACAATCTAAATTTTCATTCTGCCCTAAAGTAGACACAATGCTGATGACATACTGTGTTGATGTACTGGAGGCTTGAGAATCTTGGGCCACATCAAAATAAATGTAAGAAAATAAAAAAACAAAGCAAAACAGGCTGTTGATTCATTATCACCCATTTTATTACCCTTGCAAATTCTGGGAATGAAATCCCTATTTGTCACTAGGAGGTTGCTTAAAGAAAGGTTTTACAAATCTCTACTCTATCCTAGTTTCACCCCAGATAGTCTGTAAATTCACAGTGTGCAACCGAATTTGTACAACAGCTTCTGGGGGAAGGTGAAACAATCCGGTTCTTGAGTTAAGGCCGTACTGAGTTTCTATCACTTGTATCATTCTTCATTGAAAAATTCAGATCAGCAATTCAATCTACATTCTTCCTCAACTGCTGATAGATGTCTGATTGGCAAATCCTGGGCATAGTGTCATTGGAAATATATCGCCATTTCTTCACTGTCGCTGGGTCAAAATCCTGGAACTCCCTCCCTAACAGCACTGTGGGTGTATCTATACCACAGGGACAGCTGCGGTTCAAGAAGGCAGCTCACCACCACTTTCTCAAGGGCAATTAGGAATGGGCAATAAATGCTGGCCTAACCAGCGATGCCCATATCCCATAAATGAATTTTTTAAAAGGAGTAGATGCCAATTATGGTACGGTGTGGGTTGGTGCCAGATAAGTCAGAATGGGAAGGTTGTATTAGCTACAGAGTTTAATTGTTTTGTAACTGCAGTGATTTCTTTGTAGTCACTGTCCTAACATCAGTTGATTGCTCTGTGATTAATTATCCTCAGACAATCAGCATTGGGCCTCCAATTTCACCATTGCTACTGTCACCCTGCCCACTGCATGTGGGTGTAATGAAAGAAAGGCTTAATATACATTTATACAGCATTTTTCACGATGCCCAAATTGCTTTACAACCAATTAAATACTTTTGAGTTGGAGTCACTGGTATAATGAAAGTACTGTTATCAAATGGCTGAGCAGGCTCAAGGAGCCAAATAGCCCACTCCTGCTCCAAATATTTATGTTCATATGTTATTCTGGATGAATGCGTACACCCAACTTTTAAAAAATATTCTGCTTTTCTATCCTTCCTACTGAAGTGAATAATTTCACATTTCCCGACATTATACTTCACCTGCCACCTTTTTGCTCACTCTCTTAATCTGTCTATATGCGTTTCCAGTTTCTCTGTATCCTCCTCACAGCTTACCTAGTTTTGTCCATATTCATGACAGCCAGCAATGTGGGACTGCTGTGGATCCCTGGGATTGTCTTTAGTTCTGGAGCAGGTTGGACATTCTCCTTGGGTTTTATACCTCCCAAAATTAGAAATATTCATCAAATGATGAGGAGGGACTTAAATTGTATGAATTTCTCTGACACACAGCACAACTGCTAAACAGCAATGAAGTTTTCTTTTATGCTTTCATGGGATGTGGGCTGTGCTGGCTGGGCCTAATTGGGCCTAACTGCCCTTGGGAAGGTGGATAGTGAGCTGTCTTCTTGAACCGCTGCAGTCCCTGTGGTGTACCCACAGTGCTGTTAGGAAGGGAGTTTCAGGATTTTGTCCCAATGACAGTGAAGGAACAAAGATATATTCCCAAGTCAGGATGGTGAGTAGCTTTGGGGGGTGGGGGGTTGGGGGGGGGTGGGGGTTTACTTGAAGGTGGTGGTGTTACCATGCATCAGCTGCCCTTGTCCTCCTTGGTGGCAGAGGTTGTGGGTTTGGAAGGTGCTGTCGAAAGAGCATTCGTGAGTTGCTGCAGTGCATCTTGTAGATGGTACACACACTGCTGCTACTGTGCGTCAGTGGTGGAGGGAGTGAATGTTGAAGGTGATAGATGGGGTGCCAATAACATTTATGAGCAAATCATCTGTTTTATGCATTGGCGAGAATACCTGGCTAGAATTCCACTGGCATCTGCCTAAAACAGGCCTGAGGACACTTAGATATGCAGACGTAAGGCCTAAGGCATGTTAGGCCCATCTGCTAGATTGGCTGGAGCTCAGCAAAACCAGGCCTGCTTTGTTCAGGAATTTTCAGTGGTTGCTACAGCAAAGCAACACCTGGCAACAAGAAAGCAAGTAAATTTTGTTCCTTAAAAATGCAGTTTGATGTGGAGACAGAAGGAGCACAACTGTTCCCCTTTAGAAGTGTTCCTGAGGCCTGTGGGTATGCCCCCTCCCTACCCACCTGCTCAGAGCTGACACATATTGAGCCTGTTTCAGCTAAACAAAATAAGTGACAGTAATTCACTGACTCATTCCTCAGGGCAATGCCTTGACCAATCAGGGTCAAGCTCCCTGGTTTAAATTTCAAGCAATACTTGGCAGTTAACTGTCAGTCACCATCACTGGTGCATTCTCTATGACAATGCCTCTACCAATCAGAGTCCACTTGTCAACCAATCAGCACTCTTAATATACAATGTAGATTGTTGTTTTTCCCTTATATCGGTATCCTTGTGAGGTGTCCTGATGAGTGCAAGACGAAAAGCTTTGACATGTCTCTTTTTTCATCAATACTCAAGTTCTGTACTACCAAATGACTACTGCATACTATACTCCCTCATGCAAACTTCTCTTTGTTTCTGTAAATTGTGATGCTTAATGATCAATAATTCCATATGTCACCCTGATTTTACACCACTTGATCTGTCACATAATTGGAAAATTAACATCTGGAGGAGAATCTTGCGATTTTGCCCAAAGCTTTGCCTGTCCGCGGTCCGCGCATCAGAAATTCCAACATCTTGTTCACAATCTTGTTCATAGCGCACCGTTCAGAATTTACGACACAAGTTCCCAGTGGACGTGGCTCCCACCACCACTGTAAACTCAGGAAAGTTACCTCCTTTCAAATACGTTATGGGAATGAATGAATCAAGGCAGTTAGTGATGGGGGGTGGGGGGGTGGGGGGGTTTGAGAATTTTGGAGGTGCCAACAAGCGCTACACTGTGCCCCTTGTGACATCCGTTGAGCAGAGCAGTGGCTCCTGGTGTTGATCCATACCATGGAAGGATTCAGGAATACCATGAAGCATCCTGAGCTCACTGTGATGAATCTGAAAATGTTCCAGGCTGAACACTTATTAATTATGCTAGCATTAGAGAATGTTATAGTACTGTGCACCAGTGGTTCAATCAATAACCCACAAATATTATTTGTGGTTTTCACCACAGAGGAATAAGATCTCACAGGCACAACAAAACATAAACCGGAGCAATTCATTTTTCTCTGTAGGTTTTTGTAAGAAACCTTTCCCATTTTTGAAACAGCTGGTGCGGCACTCTCAACAACAACAACTTACATTTATAGAGCACCTTCAACATAGTTAAATGTTCCAGCTCACCACCACCTTCTCCAGGGCACTTAGGGATGGGCAACAAATGTTGGCCCAGGCAGCAAAGCCCACCTCCTGTAAATGGACGTGCAAACAAAACTGTCCATCTTCTAACCAAAGTCGAGTGGGAACCCGTTCCAGTCAGTTCTACACTTCCATTGGGATTCAGTCTGTTTAATGGCATTTGGATGGAAAGGAGTATCAGAACAAGTAGAAGGGCTAAAAGACTTCCTGGAATGGCGAATTATATTTTGTTGGGATCCTGTTGATAATACAACCTTTTCAGGTGTGATCGGAGACAGGAGTGATTGTAATGCTAAGGAGGAGGGAAGGAAATTACTGTTTAACTGTTAACAATTGCAATTTATTCCTGCTACATCTTTTGGCATGATGACATTAGTCGCCTGCTTTGCGAAATGATTGTCACTCTAAAGGATGATTAATTACATAGAATTGTGTCACTATAATTATCAGCAGGTTCTTTTCAGTGGAGTCAAGCATCATCTAGGATCTCATTCCTGAAAATTGGGAAGAAAGGATTATGTCTTTATCTGTTTAAAAGTAAAATCAATTAATTTGCTTTTCCGTGGCTGTAGCACTTAACAGCTTCTCATATTCTAAAAGGTTGTGAGGAACATTAAATGGATTCTTGGCTGCATTCCCAGTATGTCTCGGCTGGTTATCAGTAAAGGGCTGAAGATCAAAAGGTCACTGCCTGATTTTCTTTCCTTATTAGAGGCAGGAGGGGCAAGTACAGGGCTGGCCATTCGTTGGCTTTGGAGGAGGAATCTGTCAGGTTCCACAGATGTAACAAAACATGCCAAGCAACTGAGAAAAGAATCATTTATATAGCACTTTTCATGACCACCAGCTGTCCCACAGCACTTTATAGCCAATGAGCTTCTGCTACTGTAGTTGTGAAGGAAACACAGCAGCCAATTTGCACACAGCAAGCTCCCACAAACAGCAATGTGATAACGACCAGCTAATCTGTTTTTTTTTAAATATTGATTGGGGGATAAATATTGGCCAGGACACTGGGAATAACTCCTGTGCTCTTCTTCAAAATAGCACCATGGGATCATTTACATCCACTCAAGCTGGAAGATGGAGGCTCGGTTTAATGTCTCATCCTAAAGGCAGCATCTCTGACAGTGCAGCACTCCCTCAGTACTGCAATGGAGCTTTGTGCTCAAGCATTGGAGTGGGCCTTAGAACCTGGACCCTTGAGATTCAGGGTGAGAGTGCTACCAGCTCCGCCACAGCCGACACTAACTGCACAGCTTTGGTGCTGGAGTAACACTGTAATGTAAAGGAAACTTCAGGGTAGAACTTGGACCTTAACATGGGAACGTGGACCAATTTATTGCCACAAAGATGCCTGAGATACAACCGAAACCTTAGTCAGATTTTATAGGTGTCCCTGGTGACTGCCTACAACAGGCTCTCGGCCCTTGGCATATATACTGTGGAGGCCTAATGGCTCCTTTAGCAACCCCTTGCTGCTTTGGTTACAACAGACAAGGAGGCCATTTGGCCCATCAAGCCTGCTCTAGCCCTCTGAAAGAGCAATTTGACTAGTCCCATTCCCCCACCTTGCTCCCAGTAGCCCTGCGATTTTTTTTCTCTTCGGCTGCTTATCCAATTTCCCTTTAAAGGCCGCGATTGAATCTGCCTCCAGCACACTCTCAGGCAGAACGTTCCAGATCCTAGGCACTCGCTACGTAAAAGAGTTTATCCTCATGGTCTCCATTGCTTCTTTTGCCAATCACCTTAAATCATTGTCCCCTGGTTTTTGATCTTTCCACCAAATGTAAAGTTTCTCCCAATTTACTCTGTCCATTCCTCTCATGAGTCTGAACGTCCCTTGTCAAATCTCCTATCAACCCCAGCTTCTCCAGCCTACCTTGGTAACTGAAGTCCCTCATCCTTGGAGTCATTCCTGTAAATCTTTTCTGCACCTTCTCTAACGCTTTCACATCCTTCCGCAGGTACAATGTCAAAACTCCAGCTGCCTGAAAAACAGGATTGTCCAAAAACGGGACATTTTCCCTCAGTTGGTCTGGGTGCTGCTCCCAGAATGGAGTAAGCACAGGAATGAAGTAGCCAATCTCCGGCTGATCCCAGAGGACAGAATCAGTGAGAGTCGTGCACACACGCAGGACCAGAGTCCAATGCAGCGTTTTAAGATCTCCATCCCAAACCCCCACCCCCCCACCCACACTCCCACTCGAACCCTCCCTATTCTCCAGACGCCAGCGGGATAGAGTCGAGAATTCTCTCCGCGCTTCCGATTGCAACATGCCTGGCTGCTCTTGGGGTGGGGGGGGGTGGGGGGAGAGGATCAGAAGTCAGTCATTTCTCTCCATCCCCGTGAAGCCTGGTCAAAGGCGTTGGTTTGGTAATCCAAAATCTAGGAAAAACCCAAATGCGGCACGGTCCCAGGGATGCCCGGATTTTGGACGCTGGAACCGGAGCTGTTTTGTGAAGGTTCAATAAAGGGCCCGCCAAGGAAAGGTGAGTCAACTCTTGGCTCCACAGCACTGCCAAGGATTATGATCGTATTCCCTCTCTCCCCCCTACCCACTGTCCCCCCACCTCCCCGGGGCTCACCTGAGGATTCACTGCGACAACACAGGGAGGCCCGGGTCGAATGGGTTGAAATGAATTATTACAAGCGAAGCCTGGTTTTGGACTGTAGCGTCTGTTATGCCCTCACAGCGAGTTTCAGCCCCTTCGGGGGTGTTTCCACGGTTACTTATTTAGATAATGACACATTTAAGATAAATTTGGTAACTAAGGCCTGAACTGTTCAGTCAGGTGGGCGGGCTCAGCGAGGAGGATGGGAACCCGACCACCGCCTGCGTTTGGGTGTGCGCCGCCATTTGAATGGTCCGGGTGTCAGGCATGCACAGTAACAGTGTAATGACGTCAACTAATGACACGTCCTTGTTCTTCCTTTCAGACTCACCAGATCACCCTCCGGTCTCAGGAGCCCAAAGGACCACCAATCACCCCTGAGGGCAGGGATGATCTGGACACACCAGCGCCACACCCTCTCAGCTAGGCAGGCACCAAAGCAGATACCAGCACCCCGGTGGACATTAGATCATCGGATTGTATTTCAGTGCTCAGAAGTGAGGACACTTCACATTCGCTTGAGGTGCAGGCAGAACCAGAGACTGCCCAGGGCACCAGCAGTTGGAGGACAGCGGGGGACCAGGAACATGCTCAGTCGGTGGCTGATGATGAGCCTCTGGAGTCGTCCCTGAGACATCAGATGCTGGATGTCCAGCAGGGTGTGCGGGAGGATCTGGCAGAGACACATGAGGGAACGTGTGCCATGGTCTCCATGATGGAGGAGTCCGTGCGGAGCGTGAACAGTGCAATGACCCTTATGGCCGAGGGCACTGCCTCCTCCATGGAGAGAGTGGTGACCCCTGTGGAGAGGCTGCTCCGGAGCTGAATCAGGGCTTCCTGGGGATACACTCGGACCTGCAGCCCTCACATCCACAGTGACCTCAGCTGGTCAGTGCCAAAGTGTGAGATGGGTGGGGCACCCAGTATCCCAGCCAGGCGACCATCCATCAGTGGGAGGTCCAGAGTGACCTCACGTTGGTGCAGCAGCTGCCTGTCGTCTCTGTGAGCTCCCCTCAGGGCGCTCCAGATGAGGGCATCAGCTCCTCTGCCCCTCTGCCAGTGACCGTGGGATCCGATGAGGCTGTGGCAACTGGGGAGGTGCCAGCTGTGCCACTGACCGCTCCCTCCCAGGTGGGGCCAGCACAGGCTCCACAGGTCAGAGGCCGACTGCCAAGGTCATCAAGGCCAACAAGACAGCAGGGTCAGCAGGCTGTCTCCAATGCTGGTGCCAGCGAGGGAGGAGCACCAAGACACAGCACCCGGAAACTTAAATCACCTGAGGCACATCACGGGCTTATCACTAGTGTTTACCTTTTGCCCCACGTTTCAGTTGTTTTTAAGTTGGTGTGATGTTGAACACCTTTTCATTTAGATTTCTGTATGCCAGGTTGCAAGGTAGTAATAGTTTTGGTTCTCAGCAAACCTCTGGGTGCTTCATTAGTTCTGCAGGTGAAGGGTAACCCATGATGTTATGAGTAACTTGTTCGTCATTGAGCTTTATTAAAAATGGCATGGTTCATGTTCCTAACCAGTCAAATGTTGCTCTCAGGTATCGAGTGTGGAACCTGCAGCCCTGGCATGTTGTAGTGGTTCAGCTGTGGTGTGCTGGCTGAAGGTTCATTGGGTTAAAGCCTCCCAGGTGTCCCTGCCTCCCTGGAGTATGCCCGGGTCAGCGTCTACCCCTTCAGTGTTCTCCTGTGTGTGCTCATCCTCAGACTGACTGCTGGACTCATCGTGTGTATCTGGAGCAACTGCATCTACATCTTCATCGTCCACTGCATCACCCCTTTCCAATGCCAGATTGTGGAGAGCACAGCATGCAACCACTATCAGCGACACACGACCTGGGGGGTACTGGAGTGCACCCCTGAATGGTCCAGGCATCGGAAGCACATCTTGAGAAGACCGATGGCTCTCTCCACCACAGCCCTTGTGGAGCTGTGGTTCCTGTTGTACCGCTGCTCAGCTTCTGTTCTGGGATGGCGAAGAGGCGTCATGAGCCACCTTCTGAGGGGATAGTTCTTGTCACCCAGCAACCATCCATCCAGCCGGGCTGGAGCACTGAAGAGCCTCGGCACCTGGGAGTGTCTGAGGATGTAGGCGTCGTGGGAGCTGCCTGGGTACCTTGCACAGACTTGTAGAATCAGCATCCTGTGATCACACACTATCTGCACGTTCATGGAGTGGAAGCCCTTCCTGTTGATGAAGGCACCGGGCTCACCTGCTGGCGCCTTGATGGTCACATGTGTACAGTCTATAGCATCCTGGACATGGGGGAAGACAGCAATGGCCGCGAAGCCTCTGGCTCGCTCTCTCTGGCTGGCCCATCCATGTGGTAGTGGATGAAAGTTAATGCATGTCTGAACAGAGCTTTGACAGCTGTGGACAGCTGATTGGGACACTCCACAAGAATTACCCACCGATCTCTGGAAAGAGCCGGAGGTTGAGGGCCACTGTGACGTTCAGAGCCACTGGCATGTGGTGTCCACTCACACAGTTGGAGCTGATCTCAGGTCTGATTATCTGACAAATGGAGGTGACCGTTCCCATTGAGACCTCAGACATATTGAGGTAGCTGCATCACTGCCTGTAAACCCTGGCAGCAGCTTAGGGGCGTCTTCTGCAGCCCCTTCCACCTTGGACTTCCTGTTGGCCCTGCACTCCTTTGAAGATGTGACAAGCAAAGTGGATAATGGGGATCCTGTAGATGTAGTATATCTGGACTTCCAGAAGGCCTTTGATAAGGTGCCGCACAAAAGATTAATACACAAGATAAGATCACACAGAGTTAGGGGCAATATATTAGCTTGAATAGAGGATTGGCTAACCAACAGAAAGCAAAGAGCCGGAACTTTCCTCGATGGCAAGCTATAACTTATGGGGTGCCACAGGGTTCGGTCCTTGGGCCCCAGCTATTTACAATCTATATTAATGACTTGGATTCAGGGATAGAAGGTACTATAGCTAAATTTGCAGATGACACCAAAATAGGTGGGAAAGTAAGTTGCAATGAAGAAATAAGAAATTTACAAATGGATATGGACATGTTAGGTGAATGGGCCAAAAGTTGGCAGACGGAGTTAAACATGGATAAATGTGAGGTTATCCATTTTGGTCAGAAGAATAAAAAGGCGACTTATTATTTAAATGGAGAGAAACTTCAGAATGCTTCAGTGCAGAGGGATCTGGGTGTCCTGGTGTCTGAATCGCTAAAAGCTAGTATGCAGGTACAGCAGGTAATAAGGAAAGCAAATTGCATTTTGACATTTATTGCTAAAGGAATAGAGTATAAAAATAGGGTAGTGTTGATGCAACTGTACAAGGCATTGGTGAGACTGCAACTGGAGTACTGTGTACAGTTTTGGCCCCTTACTTGAGGAAGGATGTAGTTGCATTGGAGCCGGTTCAGAGGAGGTTCACTAGATTAATTCCAGAGATGTGGGGCTTGTCCTATGAGGAGAGATTGAACAGTTTAGGCCTATACTCGCTAGAGTTTAGAAGGATGAGAGGAAATCTAATTGAGGTATATAAGATGCTAAAGGGGATAGACAAAGTAGATGTGGAGTGGATGTTTCCCCTTTTGGGGCATTCTAGAATGAGAGGCCTATTTTTAGGCCAAGGGGTGGTAGATTTAAATCAGAGGTGAGGAGGAATTACTTTTTTCAAAGGGTCGTGAATCTGTGGAATTCACTACCTCAGGGTGCAGTGGATGCCGGGACACTGAATAAATTTAAGGAGGAGATAGACCGATTTTTAATTAGTAATGGGTTGAAAGGTTATGGGGAGAGGGCGGGAAATTGGAGTTGAGGCCAAAATGAGACCAGCCATGATCGTAATGAATGGTGGAGCAGGCTCAAGGGGCTGAATTGCCCACTCCTGCTCCTAGTTCTTATGTTCTTATGTTCTTGTGCCTGGCGTCTGTCCTCCAACAGATAGCTCCCCTGGGAGCTGCACTGGGACACCTGGCCTCCTCCCCCTTCTGGCCTCTCTTCCTCCTCAGAGGAGGTACCTCCAGCGGAGACCACAATCCCCATTCCCAGGGTAACAGAAGGCTGTCCAATACCTGGAAGGCTCCAAGTGGTATGACTCCTCCAGAGTCCTGAACCGAAGCCTGTTATTTCTGTCAAAGCAGCTCTGAAGAGACATGAAGTTGTCCTGTTGACACTAGCAAGTAGCAGTAAGTAATAATCTAAAGTTCTAACAACTCGCATTCGTGAGCCCACTCACCCCTCTTATCCCGCCCATGGAAGAGGTTTTTGAAAATGTCGCCTGTCTGCCTTAGCATTGTCCTGGAAATCACACAACCTGCGCAAAATCGTCATCAATCGCTGCCTCAAGGGCCTTAACTAACCCGTTAATTAATGGCGGGCGCGCCTCCGGACTCATAGCGAACCCACCTTTCCAAATACCACGATGGCGCGTGGTGAAGTCAGGACCAACGCCCAACATCATCGCGCGTCATTTTACACATAGGCCCAGCCACACCAACTGTGAAATTCTGCCCTAAGGCTTAGAAATTCTCATGGAATAAGTTACCCCTGCGGGAGTCCGGTGGGATTCGACCTTTCTCCCGCCACTATGACGTAGCCCAGGCTCCACCAGAAATTGCCTGGGGGGCCTATTGAATATTCTGCAGTGAGGCAGTGGGAGAAAAGAGGAGAAAGGGAAAGACTTGGCACTTTGCAACTTCAGGATGCAAAGTACTTTACAGCCAATGAAGTGTGGTTTCTGTGATGATGTAAGAAACAGAATAACCAAATTGTGCACAGCAAGTTCCCACAGACAGCAATTTATAAATAACCATATAATCTGATGTGATCTCGTTTGAGAGATAAATACTAGCCAAAACACCAGGGAAATCTTCCCAGCCCCTCTTTGAAATTGCTTCATGGGATCTTTTATGTCCAACTGAGAGTACAGACAGGGCTCAGTTTAACATCTGAGTTGAAGACGGCACCTTCGACAGTGCAGCACTCCTTCAGTACTGCATTGGCTCTATCTTCTACCACTGATCCCAATCCCTGACTCAAACCCTAACCCCAAGCTATAACTCAAATCCTAAGTCCTAAATCAGGCATTGTCAACTGGCCAATATAGGTTGTCCTGCTGCCAAAGTCATTATGGCATCAGCAATGATGCAACCAATCACATTATGAATGATGTCATTGATGATGCTGCCAGCCGTGCGGTCAAAGGTCATTATGTTGGCATTGATGATGCAGTCAGCCACAGGGTCGAAGGTCATTGCAGTGTCATCGATGGTGCAGCCAGTCATGGTCTCAATGACCGTTATGATGTCACTGACAGCTCAGCCAGCCATGGCATCAATAGTCACTAATTTATCTATTTACATTTAAATAAGCTGGAGCGAGCAGTTAACTATCCTCACAGACTCCTACATATGTAAATAGGATATCCAAACTTACAGCAGTGGAGGTTTTTATTTATGAGGAAGTGACACAGTTTCTCTACACCACTTTCTCTGCAGTGTCAAACATCCTACATCATGCAATATCAAAGTACTATTGAGAAAGGAAACTTTATCATGGGATGTGTCTGAAGGCACAATGGGCTGGATCTTGCTGGCGTGGAGTCTCTGATTACTCATGCTATCAATTAAAAATGTTCCCCTCATCTTTCAGCCCTGTGAGTAACTTTGTGAGTTGCTAACAGCACTGCAAGAGAAATTGGGCATCTGTTGCCTCGGTAAAGGGCAGGATCAACAGCTGTTCTCATTAACCAATGAGATTTAATGATTGAAAATGAAAGAGAGAAATACTAGAGAAGAAACTTCGACAGCACCTTCCAAACCCACGACCACTATCATCTAGAAGGACAAGGGCAGCAGATAGATGGGAACACCACCACCTGGAAGTTCCCCTCCAAGTCCCTCACCATCCTGACTTGGAAATATATCGGCTGTTCCTTCACTGTCCCTGGGTCAAAATCCTGGAACTCCCTCCCTAACAGCACTGTGGGTGTACCTCCACCACAGGGACTGCAGCGGTTCAAGAAGGCAGCTCACCACCACCTCCTCAAGGGCAACGAAAGATTGGCAATAAATGCTGGGCCCAGCCAGCGAAGCCCACAGCCCGTGAATGCATTTTTTAAAATCAGGTAAATTTGAGTCATATCTGGTCCAGAAAGAGAGAGAGAAAGGATAAGAAAGACAAATTATTATTTTTTTTTAAATTGTAAGTTCATTTATAAAATATTTAGAAAGAAGTTACTACATGCTGAAATGTTAATTAATAGTTTAAATTGTTCCCTTTCTGTACCAGAGTGGTTGATCAGCATTGACTTATCAATATTGCATCCTTGGAAGTGTACTTATATTCTTCTTTACCAGCCCTAACTTGTTGCCACAACTTTAATGGGTAATTACTGTGTAAATGCAACAATTTCTTCAAAATGATGGGGAGGCTGAGGGCGATATGAAACAAGCCAAAAAAATTAAATCGACCAGTAAGTTCTGGCCACTCACAACTCATATTGTATTATCCCCCAGACTTGGGCTGATTTGCATATTAATAATGGAGTGCATCTTTAATACAGTCACATTTTCCAGCGAGGTTACTGTCTCCACCTGTCTCTGAACCTTAGTTATTAATGTGTTTTGAAGCGCCATTAAACAGGAACGATTTTGGCCCAAATTACAAACAAAAATAAACTTGGCAATGTATTAATCAGGGGAGCGTAGGAACAGAGCAGTCAAACAGAACAGCTTGGCTCTATTGGTAGCTCACTTGCCTCTGGGTCACAGAGTTTTTACATAGGATATATGGCAAAGGAGCAGGCCATTTGGCCTAGCCAGTCCATGCTGGTATTTATGCTCCACTTGAGCCTCCTCCCATCCTTCCTCATCTAAATCTACCATTGTAACCATCTATTCCCTTCTCCCTCGAATGTTTGTCTAGTCTCCCCATAAATATTTCGATATGATTCACCCCAACCGCATCCTGTGGTAGTGACGTCCACATTCTCACATTCTCTGGGTAAAGATGTTTCTTCTGAATTCCCTATGGGATTTCTTGGGGACTGTCTTATATTGACAGCCTCTGGTTCTGCTCTTCCCCACAAGAGGAAACATTCTCTCTGTATCCACTCTATCAAAATCTTGCAGAGTTTTAAATATCTGTATTAGGTCACACCTCAACCTACTTTTTTCTAGAAAAAAGAGACCCATGTTGTCAATCCTTTCCTGGTATCTACACCCACATATTTCTGGTATCAGCTTTTTAAATTTCTCTGCCTCTCCTGTAACGCCAAATCATTTTCATAATATCACGACTAGAACCACGCACAGTACTCTAAACGTGTCTGACCAAGGTTCCAGGAGGTTATTTGTTTAAATCTAACTCCAGAGAAATGGCACAAAATCCAGGCTGAGGCTCCCAGCATAGTACTGAGGGAGTGCTCCTCAGTCAGAGAATCACAGAATCACAGAATCTCATGGTGCAGAAGAGGCCCTTTGGCCCATCGAGTCTGCACCAACACGTGAGAAACACCTGACCTACCTGCCTAATCCCATTTACCAGCACTTGGCCCATAGCCTTGAATGTTATGACGATGCCAAGTGCTCATCCAGGTACTTTTTAAAGGATGTGAGGCAACCTGCCTCCACCACCCTCCCAGGCAGCGCATTCCAGACCTTCACTATCCTCTGGGTAAAAAAGTTTTTCCTCACATCCCCCCTAAATCTCCTGCCCCTCACCTTGAACTTATGACCCCTCGTGACTGACCCTTCAACTAAGGGGAACAGCTGCTCCCTATCCACCCTGTCCATGCCCCTCATAATCTTGTACACCTCGATCAGGTCGCCCCTCAGTCTTCTCTGCTCCAACGAAAACAACCCAAGTCTATCCAACCTCTCTTTGTAACTTAAACGTTTCATCCCAGGCAACATCCTGGTGAATCTCCTGTGCACCCCCTTCCAGTGCAATCATCTCAGAGGTGTCGTCTTTCAGATGAGATGCTAAACTGTGGTGCTGTTGACCCTCTCAGGTGGACATAAAAGATCCCACGGGGGTTAACTGAAGAAGAGCAGAAGAGATTCCGCTACTGCCCTGGCTGACATTTTATCCTTCTACCAACCTCCCAAAAATAGATAATCTGGTCATTATAAAATTGCTGTCTATGGGATCTTGCTGTGCACGATTGGCCGCCATGTTCCCCATATTACAACAGTGACTACACTTCAATAAGTACTTCATTGGCTGTGAAGTGTTTAGATGTGACATGAAATACACTATAGAGACGCAAATCTTTTTTTTTGTTTTCTATATCACAAATGCACATGAGGCTGAATATCATTAATAAAACTCCACAATAGCAAGAAGGATTTACATTTATATGACGCCTTTAATGTAGTAAAAATGCCCCAAGGCCCTTCACAGGAGTATCAGCAATTTGTCACTGAGCCACAAAAGGAGACATTAGGGCAAGTAAGCAAAAGCTTGGTCGGATAGATAGGTTTTAACGAGTGCCTTAAAGGAGGTGAGAGAGGTAATGAGAGACCGAGATTTAGCGAGGGAATTCTGAGCAGGTGAAGGCATGGCTGTCAATGGTGAGACAGACAAAAAGCCAGAATTGAAATTATTAAAAATACCAACATCTCTTTATTTGTCATCCTCTCGACTCCGTTCTCATCACTAAATATTTACCTGTCTGTTATGTGCTTTGGACCCTTGTTTACCTGAAGTACCTTGATAAGAATGACCTGAGCAAATCTCTAACCTCGCAAATCTAAAATAGCTGTACGTCCTCCATGCTTATTATAGACTCAGTAACTTGTGAAAACATTTCATGACTCTGTCTATTAATAATGCTCTTGTTGGACCAGCGTTGGAGTTTTCTCACAAAATTGACTCCCTGCTGTGTTTATTTTGTGGTGTATTGCGATAGTGGTTCTGGTGAGTTTGAAACATTGCCAATTCAAACACTTTGGATATGTAACACTCTCAATTCAGGTCATCTCAGCTGTACAGCATGAGGAAGAATCCGCAGTTTTAAAATACCTCTATCCAGGGGCATACTGATTATTATCAGGCTGATTATTCATTGCAATCAGATGATCAATCTTACTCTGAAAGTCTCAACTTTAATCAACATTATTTTAACTGCTATTTCTTCAGCAGCCCTCCTGTAACTCAGGCTGTCAACTAAGTCCCTCACGTGAAGACTTCCCTCTGTTTAATTAACTTAAACAGGTTGGGCTTTCTGCACTGCAAGTTCAAAGGAGTGCAGCACTGTCAGAGGTGCCGTCTTTTGGATGAGACATTAAAAACTGAGGCCCCCATTTGCCCTCTCAAGTGGACGTAAAAGATCCCATGGCCACTAATTGGAAGAAGAGCATGGGAGTTCTCCAGGTGTCCTGGACATTATTTATCATTCATCCAACATCACTAAGACAAATGATCTGGGTATCATCACACTCCTGTTTTTGGAATCTTGCTGTGTACAAATGGGCAGGCGTTTCCTATTTTACAGCAGAGGCTACACTTCAATAAGTGTTTCATTGGCAATAAAGCACTTGGAGCACCCTGAGGTCGCGCACAGCGATACATGAAAACAAAGTTCTTTCTTCCTTCTAAAGTGGCCACCCTGCTCTTCCTAGAAAGATGGACGACTGACCTCTTGGAACAACCTAAGTTCACCTCTTAAACCGTAACGCAGCTTATCTCGTCTTTACCCAGCCGACAGCTTCGGCATATAGATAAAAACAAAGAACTGTGGATGCTGGAAATCCAAAATAAAAACAGAAATACCTGGAAAAACTCAGCAGGTCCGGCAGAGAAGAAAGGAGTTGACATTTCGAGTCCTCATGACCCTTCAACAGAACTAAGTAGAAATAGGAAAGGGATGAAATTCACCCCTTTCCTATTTCTACTTAGTTCTGTTGAAGGGTCATGAGGACTCGAAACATCAACTTAATTCACCCCTTTCCTATTTCTATGGCTGTATCCAGCACCAGGCTGATACAAGACCTTCCGTTGCCAATAGTCCCGGAAAGCATAGTGCCAAAAAAGAAATTAGCTTTTTTTTTGTTGTGGAGATTGAAAAAAAAGCTACAAACAGTCTGGCTACAGCAAAATGTATAGTTAAAAGATTATGCGTCAAAATGATTTTCTTTCCCTCGGTCTACAGTAGCCTCCCTCTGTGGCCTGTAATTATTCTGCGCGATTCTTATTCCACTGTGAAATATGCTCCCATTTTTCTTATTACTAAGTCACTTTCAAAGGCCATAAAACATGAAATTGGATTACACCGAGCATTCCTTCGCACAAACCTCCATATGAAAAATGGTGCCTCTTTAACTGGCTCACATAAACTGCCACACACACTTATAAACGGCACTGTCCCTTCACCTGATTCTGCTCTTCTGTAATGGATTGCAAGCCAATCCATAAATTAGGCTGCTCCCCAACCCCTGCCCCCCACCCCTCCTGTTGGAAAGCAGCTGCTATGATTGCATTTTGAGAGTTTCCCTTTCACGCTGTCAGTCCCACTCCAATGCTGCCTTCACGAGTAGAGTTAGTGTGGACGACCCTGACTCAGGAGAGGCTAAGAGCAGCAAGTGCGTCAAGCTGAATGAAGGTCCTTCTCAAAGATCAGGTGCGGACTCTGTTTAACATTCCGGTTTTCGGGAACGGTTTGCGATACGGCAATCAATCCGATAAGAGCGATTGGTCGGAGTCCAATGGGAATCCTGGAGAAAATTCCCAACTTAATTGTTAAAGGTCGCCTAGCCTATTAAAGGTGATTTACTCATTCCCCCCCAGAACAAACATCAATTTAGGGAACTGGGTGGGAGCCTCTCCTGCCTTGTAGGATCCAGTCATACAGCTGCTGGGGTCCTGCAATTCTGCGGGGGTGAATTTTCCTCCCCAAACAGTGTTGTTCACAGCACGTTTGAAAAAAAAACCTTTAAAATGAAGATGGATCCCCTCTTCCCACCCCCCCCAACCCCCACCCCCACCAACTCCCCCTTCCCCACACCACTTCTTCCCCAATTTTGGCAGGGGTCCTTGTTGTTTTCTAAGTTCAAAGTTCGGGACGCTGCGATCTGGCAGTTTTCTGGGGGTAAACAAACTTTTATTTCTGTTATTCGTTCATGGGGTGTGGGGGTCGCTGGCTGGGCCAGCATTTGTTGCTCGTCCCTAATTGCCCCTTGTGAAGGTGGTGGTGAGCTGTCTTCTTGAGCCCCACAAGAAGAACTGGACAATTGTAACTGCCCCAGCTGCCCAAACCCCTCAGGCTGAAGAAAGGGTTAAATTTACCCCCAGAGCGTTTAGACAGGGCTTTGTATTGTGGGTCCGGGTTAAATGGGGCTCAACCCCATTTGGGTGGGGGGGAAGTGATTTTCCCTGAATAGTGTCAATAGGACACCCTTCAGAACAAGAAGAGCAGCCGCCCACAGTTCAGGTAATAGAGAGAGCGAGGGGGGGAGGGGAGGGGAGGGGGGGTGGTGGTGGTGGGGGGTGGTGGCTGCCTCCATGTTGAAGCTCCCTCTCTCCGACTTTTAAAACGTCCCCAATTAAAAACATCGCCTCAGCAGCCGAGTGACGATCGTGGAATGGAGCCCCCTCCACAGGGGGACCCATGGCCGGAGATGAAGCCAGACATGCGGGTAGGACCTCCAAACCTGGCTGGATCACTGCACCCCGCACCCCCCCCACCCCAATCTGCCACTGCAGGGGACGGTTGGGGTGGTGGGGGTGGGGGCGGGAACGCTTCCAGGGAGATAGCCTCGTCCCTATATAAAAACAAAAAACTGCGGATGCTGGAAATCCAAAACAAAAGCAGGAATACCTGGAAAAACTCAGCAGGTCTGGCAGCATCGGCGGAGAAGAAAAGAGTTGACGTTTCGGGTCCTCACGACCCTTCAACAGAACTGAGTGAAATTAGGAGAGGGGTGAAATATAAGCTGGTTTCTGAAAGCCTCTGAAAGCCTCGTTCCCTTACGCCTCAGGGGGACTCGAAGTCCAACAGGAAAATTCCAGTCAGGGCCCTAACCATAGGCCTTAACCATAGGCCTTAACCATAGGCCTTTTAATCCCCTGACTGGCTGCCCACTTCTGGCAGGTGGGCAGCCCTTCAGCACTGAGGCGCTGATCCCGCCTCTGGAAAGCAGGCCAGAGGTGGGATGGTGCCAGCAAACCGGCACGCTGGGCTGTGGCGTGAATTTTCAGGCCAGTGGGCCTCCATACGCATCCCAACTGAGGGTGGAAATTCCTGCCCTTGCTCTTTCTCTGCGAATCAAGTGGGCCAAGTGGCTGCAGCATCACCACCAACCATCCAGGGGCAACGATAACCCGCCAATTCACCCCAGTGTGCCCTGGGGCCAGGGCTTTACAGCCCCTCTTGACCGGCGCGACATTATGGCTCCGCCGAACCGAATGGAGGTTTAAATGTCTCGCCCCCCCACCCCCCATCCAACGCAGCAGGGCCCTAAAATCCTGGCCTCTCCCGTTTGCTACCGTAACTTCACCGAAATGTCACCAAAAGTCACATTTGCCTGGATTGTACGGAGTCCAATGAGAATCTGGAGGAAATTCCCAACTTAATTTTTAAAGGTCGCCTAGCCTACTAAAGGCGATTTACTCATTCCCACCCCCCCCCCAAAACAAACACCAATTTAGGAACAGCACAATGGGGGTACATGTGCCACGGTTACCCCAACAGCTGGACATCAACTTCTCAAGGACAATTAGAAATGAGTGACCAATATTGACCAGGGGCAACTCCCCTTCGCTTCGCTGAAATAGTGACAAGGGATTAACTACATCCACCCAAGAGGGCAGATAGAACCTCAGCCTTCTAAAGGACAGTGCCCTGAATTTTTAACAACACCTGAGTTCCTCTCCACCATTGCAAAAATGATGGAGGAGGCCGAAATCTCAAAGTCCAACTCTCCAAACATAGCACCTACCATTTTCGTGGGGGCGAGAATGGGCCCGGCACATTCCACAGAGCCCATGTATAACTGCATCTGCCTCCAGCTACTGTCAAGCTGAAGGCATTTAAAACCCCTGCCCTTTAAATCTTTGAATAAAATGTGCGAAGCAGTTTAAAAACATTGCTTGCTATTTCATTCTGATTGTTGACATAAGTCTAATGATTATCATTACTGGATTTGTGCCGCGTGACTGATTTCACATCTTTCCATTATCACAGTGAGGCACCTTACATTTCACAGTTTGATTCACAGCTCCAAATGGTTATGGACTCTTTGAAGTGGGATTACAAATTCCAATGCTTATTTTTATAAGGGATTAATCACTTGAAGAAAGGCCAGGGTGACAACAAGGCAGCATTTTACCAGAGTGTGGCATCAAGGAGCCCTCACAAAACTGGAGTCAATGGGAATCAGGGGAAAACTCTCCACTGGTTGGATTCATACCCAGCACCAAGGAAGATGGTTGTGATTGCTGGGGGTCAATCATTTCAGTCCAAGGACATCACTGCAGGAGTTCCTCAGGGTAGTGTCCAAAGCCCTACCACCTTCAGCTCTTCATCAATGATCTTCCCTCTATCATAAGTTCAGAAGTGGGATGTTTGCTGTTAATTGCACAATGTTCAGCAACATTCAGGACTCCTCAGATACTGAAGCAGCCCATATCCATATGCAGCAAGACCTGGACATTATCCAGTCTTGGGCTGATAAGTGGCAAATAACATTCCCACCAGGCAATGACCATCTCCAGTAAGGGAGAATCTAGACATGTCCACTTGACATTTAATGGCATTACCATCACTGAATCACCCACTATCGACATTCTGGAGATTACCATTGAGCAGAAACTGAACTGGACCAGCCAGATAAATACTGTGGCAACAAGAACAAGCCAGAGGCTGGGAATTCTGCACCAAGTAACTCACCTCCTGACTCCCCAAAGCCTGTCCACCATCTACAAGGCACAAGTCAGGCAGATTGCCTGATGAATGCAGCTCCATCAATACTCAAGATGCTTGACACCATCCAGGACAAAGCAGCCCACTTGATTGGTGCCCCATCCACCACCTTCAACATCCATTCCCTCCACTACTGGTGAACAGTGGCAGCAGTGTGTACCACCTACAAGAGAAATTACAGCAACTCACCAAGACTCCTTTGACAGCCCCTTCCAAACCACAACCTCTACCACCTCGAAGGACAAGGGCAGCAGATGCTTTGGGAACACCACCACCTACAACTTCCCCTCCAGACTCACCATCCTGACTTGGAAATATATCGGCCGTTCCTTCACTGTCGCTGGGTCAAAATCCTGGAACTCCCTCCCTAACAGCACTGTGGGTGTACCTACACCACATGGACTGCAGCGGTTCAAGAAGGGAGCTCACCACCACCTTCTCAAGGGCAACTGGTGATGGGCAATAAATGCTGGCCCAGCCAGCGAAGCCCACATCCTGTGAATGAATTATTTTAAAAAGGGATTATGAATCTAAAGGAATAATAAATGTAGTGAATGAGTTTTTATGAATGAGAGTGTTTATTTTTTAAGAAAAAATCTGCAATATGGACACTTAGTGTGGAATTTTCCAGAGGCAGGTCCCCCCTTGGTGGTACCAGTGAGCCATTGAAATCTCCATTCACATCAGCAGGACTGGAAGATTCCAGCCTTAGAACTTTATTTCATTTTATCTCAGCCTGGCTCCCGAGGTCTGCCCATGATCGATATTGGGTGAGTTGGCATGGTAGGTGTAAGGGCAAAGGGTGATGTGTGGGGGACAATGGGTTGGTGCTAAGTTGGCATGGGGCTACAAAGGCCCATTGGGGGGTGTGTGAAGGGCCATAGGTTGGCACGGAGGGTCTAGGGGGTTATGGGTAGTGAGAAGAGGGGCATGGGTGGGCTTGTAGGTTATGAGGGGCCATGAGAGGTGGGTAGAGGGTATGAGGTGGCACAGGCTGGCATAGATGGGGCATGGGGAGTGTGTAGGCATGTAAGGGGGTGTGAGGGCTGTTTTTTGTTTAAATGCCTTTTTTAAAAATCTTTGACAAAGTGCTGGTGCACCAAGGCAGACCTTCTGCCCAGCTCTCCTCCACACTCACTCCAGGGTTGCCCGGTCCAACTCCCAGAGAACCCTAACACCCCTGAACATTAATCCCAACTTCCAGGGCACTTTCTCCTGGGTGGGAGTGCATAGCCGGGAAATGCCCCAATTCTGCCCCCCTCGAGTCAGGAGTGAAAATTCAGGCCAGCATCTCTGACAGTGCAGCACTCCCTCAGTGCCGCAATGGGAATATCAGTCTGTACCAGGCGCTCAAGTTTTTTTTTGAGTAGGACTTGGACTCACGATGTTGTGACTCAGAGATGAGGGTACTACCCGCTGAGCCTCAGCTGATACCCTAACTCGCCAACTCCCGTGATAACGATAAACCAAATTAACCGGGGAAATGCCATTTCTGGGGACAGTTAATCCACCCTGAGATATTATTTTAATCTGTGTCGAAAGTTGCTGATTTGAATGAATTTATCTTCGCCACAATGATTTTCACTTTCATTGAAACCGAGTAAATTCCCCACGGCTGCTCAAATATTTATGCTCTTCTCTCATCAGTGAAAAAAAAATATGCAGAAATTTTTTAACCTTGAATCATTAATGTGGGGGTGGAGTCAGAAAGTTTTAACAATCTCCCTGCCTGATCAGTTCAACTGAATCACTTTCATCCAGCTAAATGTGTTTTACGTCCAATTAATCTCAGTAGTTTGTGGGTGCAGTTGTTAATTTAATTCTCCTGTGTTGTCACAGATAAAATAACCCACTATAGTAATTGTGTTGCTTACTGTTGGTGTTAGCAAGCGGTTAAAGGGGCAGTCCTGTCCACATTCAATTCCGGTAATTGTTTCAATATAGCTCATTTCCCTCGATGGATACAGGGCACTGGGATTGTTAATGTTACTCCACCAAAATCTGATTTATTTAGGAAGACTTGCATTTATATAGTGCTCTTCATGGCCACTGGGCTTAAAGCACTTTACAGCCAATAAAGTACTTTTGGAATGCCTTCACTAACTATGGCAATTTGTGTACAGCAAATTCCCACAATCAGTAAAGTGATAATGACAATATTTTTTTTTAATGCTGATGGAGGGATAAATTTTAGCCAGGACGCTGGGGGATCTCACCCGCCCTTCTCTGAAATAGTGCTGTTACACCCAACCGAGCAGACAGATGAGGCCTCAGCTTGATGTCTCATCCAAACACTGACATCTCCAACAGCGCAAGCACTGGAGAGGTGGCCTTGATTTTTGTGCTAAAGCCCTGGAGTGGGTGTCAAATCCAGCACCTTGTGATTCAGAAGTAAGTGAGCTACCCACTGAGCCACAGCTGACACTCGGTTAGCCTTGCTCTTTCCAGAGGCGGCAGGTTGTGGGTTCGACCTCCGCTCTAGAATTTGAGCGCATCATAACCTAGACTCACATCTCATTGTAGCACCAAAGGAGAGATGCACTGCCTCTGGAAGAGGTGTTAAACCAAGACAGTGTCTGCTTAAAGAGTGGATACAGCAGATTGCTGGACATGATTTAAAGAAGAGCAGAGAATTCTCCTGGTTGCATTTCGCCCTCAACCACACCAGCAAACAAACATGGTGAGTTACCTTATTTGCTGTCGATGGGATCTTGCTGTGCACAAGCTGGCCGTCGCATTTGCCCATGTGACGACAGTGACTACACTTCATAAGTAATGAATTGGCTGGGAAGCACTTTGGGACATCCTGAGGATGGGGATGGAGTTATATGAATGCAAGTTCTTTCTCTCTTCATGTTGGTGTACTAGATATTTTGAACTTGTCCCTTCATCCAGCAGCCATGCACCCCCCCCCACCAACCCCACCCCACCCCTCCCCACCAACCCCACCAACCCCACCCCCCCATCAACCCCGCCCCACCAACCCCACCCCACCCCACCCCCGCCCCACCAACCATACCCCACCCCCCCACACACCAACCCCACCCCACCCCCCCCACCAACCCCACCCCACTTCCCCCACCAACTCCACCAACCCCACCCCCCATCAACCCCATCAACCCCCCCATCAACCCCACCCCCCCGCCCCACCAACCCCACCCCACCGCCCCACCAACCATACCCCACCCCCCCACCAACCCCACCTCACCCCCCCCACCAACCCCACCCCACTTCCCCCACCAACTCCACCAACCCCACCCCCCATCAACCCCATCAACCCCACCCCCCCCGCCCTACCAACCCCACCCCACCAACCCCACCAACCATACCCCACCCCACCCCACCCCCACACCAACCCCATCCCACCCCCAACAGTCACCAAAACGCTCAGCTCAATTCTCAGTTCTAATTCGCCATGTGCCGATGTAAGATTGCTAATTTGGAAAGTAGTACTTGCCCTTTCTGTAGCGCCCTTCACCTCAGTGCTTTACAGCCAACGCCACATATTTGAATTGTAGGCACTCTCCTATTCTAAGAAAACAGTACAACATTAAGCAACTTCCTAAAAAATAAAAAGTGACACCTTTAACTCTCCCTCGTACCTTTCAGTTTGCATTGACGTTCAACCTATTTGGCACACACACTGCAGCAGCTCAAGAGGGAAACCCAAAGCTATTTGATTATATTAGCTGGTGGTGAACAGCAGACTATCTCCCCAGAAACTTAACGTTAAATTCATGCTGATAGGCAATGCAGCTAACAGCGTCATTCCCAGCCGTTTAAATGCTGGGTGAATTTTTAGAAGATATCCCCTCTTCTGCACCAGGTTGGTGAACTCCTTGTGTGAACTGACTTAAGGCAAAACTCCCGCTGTGCAGTTTGACTTCGCTGTGCCCCCCCCCCCACCCCCACAAAAGTACCAACCTCTCCTGAAACTCGTGTCCGTCAGCCAAAATTTTTTGGGGGGACAGAAATTGCGAGACGACCAATTGCGGTCCAGATGGGGTAGCATCTTGATTCGTGATTTACTTGTGAATTAATGAGGAGTGGACAGGGGTTTGGCTGATTTGATCTTAAGGCCTTTTCTCCTCTGAAAATAAGTTCAGTGCAAAACACGGGGTGGTGGTGGGGGGGTGGCGGGAAGTGAAATGAAACTAGAAACGTGCCAGACACACGTTTACCCTCGTGTCTCGTTGCTCTGAGACTGAGAGGTGGGTCTGACCAAGGGCACCGTGCAATCGCGAGCTCATTTTCAACTGGCCTCGCTCGCAGTGAAATCCAGCATTCCAGTGGCTTTGTTTGTTGTTGATCCACCGGGGATTTGGCACATCAAGTGCTGAGCCAACACGACGGTACTGTTTATACAGGGCTTCTGAGATTCAATGGAACTGGGACTATGTGGATACAATTCGACACTATAAACGCACCCACCCCCCCACCCTGGCACACAGAAGACGCTGAAGACTCTTGTCGTCTGCCCTGCTTTCGAGGGGGCCATCTCAAGAGCTTTGGTCGCCCACGGCCCCTGCTGGACTTCGGTTGATCCTCCGGAGTGGGTCATCGCAGTTTCTCCTAACGCTGACGCCAGTTCCCAGTTGGGCAAACTTAACGTTATCTCGACCGTCGTGTTCTCCGCGCAATACTGCCAGACATCCTTCAGGACTAAACACTTCATTTAGATAATGCCTCCAAAGAAAGTAAAAAAAAAAAACAACACCCAAAGACATTTCGCGGGGGAGGCAAGTCAGGCAGGATTTGACACGGAGCCACATAAGGAGACAGGGAGGGATGGGATAGTCAAAGAGGTAGGTTTTAAGGAGCATCATACAAGAGGAGAGAGAGAGAGAGGAAGAGAGCTGGAGAGGTTGGGGGAGAGAATTCCCAAATTCCTGAGTTTGGCATGTTCAATCCACTTTGCAACATTCTAAAACTAACAGCGACTTATTTTCCTTATCGTTTCTCTTGTGGTTTTGGCTCCTCCTGGGTCATTGGCCTTGGGAGATGGGTGGGGGGGGGGTTGCGGTTGGGAGGTGGTGCTGATGGGTAAGGATGAGGAAGGAGGGTGAAGTGTCTGCACGCAGTGCTGCAGGCATCAGGAAGTGTGGAGCAGGATTGAGAGACAAGTTGGCTTTTCCCTATTTGTCAGTTTGTGTTCATAACTGAGAATCTTCTGGCTCGGAGACAGGAGTGTCACAGGCTGAGCCAAAATGCGCTGCAATGCCTACCTTACCAAACCCTTAGGGCAGGAACAGGAGAAGGAGGGCAGCCACATTATCCCACCACCCCCCCCCCCCTCCCCACTGCCCCCCCCCCCCCCTCATTGAGATTGCATTTCCCCCACTCTAGTTGATAAAATCTCTCTGCAATAAAATTGGCCAAATGTTACATAAAGGCCAACACAGAGCACTCAACATAGCAAAAGGTCACTCTGCTGGAAGTGCCAAGCTTTACTGGGGCAGGATTTCCAAGTAAGAGGGGTGGACACCTGGTCAGGAGGAACGTCGTGGAGTTTTAACCCCACAACGTTCAGGTTTTGCCCCAGAAGCTATTCTGTTGACCAGCTTGTCTCCCTATCAGGTGGGGAATGCTTGGGTTAGTGGTACAGAATGGTCTGGAAGATGGGGACAGGGTAGTGACCACAGTGAGATGGCGGTCAGAGATGAGGAGTCGGGAGAGTCAGTGACCGCAGTGGTTGGGGTGGGGAGGTGGGGGGGAGGGGTGGGGGAGGTGTTCTAATCACCGGGTAAGTTAACGCGTTAATTTGGAACGCTAAAGGCAAAATACTGCAGATGCTGGAAATCTGAAATAAAACCAGAACATGCGGAGAGAGAAACAGAGTTAACGTTTCGAGTCCGGGTGACTCTTCCGAAGAAGAGCCATAATTTGGCAGTCTGCTTGGCTGGGTTGGGGGGAGGAGATCTCGTGCTCCTCCTGACCCAAAAACAGTGCTGGAAAGACACTGGCTTCTTGCACGCAGCAGCTCTCACCTCCCTTTGGCTGCCGGTTTCCCTGAGGTCCGGGAATCCCAGCCAGTTAGGGTTAAAGCTGGAAGAGAGGTAAAATCTGAGGTAGGAATCCTCATTATAATATTTAAATAACCAAGTCACTCAGTGCTGCATGCAGGTTGCTTGCCTGCTCCAATATTCCCCCCCCCCACACCTGTTAAAACTGGATGTGGGTGGGTTCGAGGTGGTTTTAGATTGGGTTTAAGATTTTCTACATTTTGACTTCCCAGCGACAGTGAAGGAACGGTGATATATTTCCAAGTCAGGATGGTGAGTGGCTTGGAGAGGAACTTCCAGGCGGTGGTGTTCCCATGTGTCTGCTGCCCTTGTCCTTCTAGGTGGTAGCGGTCGTGGTGCTGTCCAAGGAGCCTTGGTGAGTTCCTGCAGTGCATCTTGTAGATGGTACACACTGCTGCGACTCTGCGTCGGTGATGGAGGGAGTGAATGTTTGTGGATGTGGTGCCAATCGAGCGGGGCTGCTTTGTCCTGGATGGTTGTTTTATGAGGAAAGGTTGGACAAGCTAGGCTTGAACCTGCTGGAGTTTAGAAGAGTAAGAGGCGGCTTGATTAATATATTGGCCTGAGGGGTCTTGACAGGGTGGATGTGGAAAGGATGTTTCCTCTTGTGTGAGAATCTAGAAGTAGGGGTTACTGTTTAAAACTAAGGGGTCACCCATTCAAGACAGGGATGAGGAGAAATTTTTTCTCTCAGAGGGTCTTGAGTCTTTGGAACTCTCTTCCTCAAAAGGCTATGGCAGCAGGGTCTTTGAATATTTTTAAGGCAGAGCTAGATAGATTCTTGATAAACAAGGGGGTGAAAGATTATTGGGGGTAGGCAGGAATGTGGGGTTGAGGTTACAATCAGATCTTATTGAATGGTGGAGCAGGCTCTAGGGGCTGAGTGGTCTACTCCTGCTCTTAGTTCACATGTTCGTATGTCAAGCTTCTTGAGTGTTGTGGGAGCTGCACTCATCCAGGCAAGTGGGGAGTATTCCATCACACTCTTATCTTGTGCCTTGTAGATGGTGGACAGGCTTTGAAGAGTCAGGAGGCGAGTTACTAGCCTTTAACCTGCTCTTGTAGCCACAGTATTTGCATAGCTGGTCCAGTTCAGTTTCAGGTCAATGGTAACCCACAGGATGTTGATGTTCATTGTTCATGCAATGTTCATTTTCAAAAGTTAATTGTGGAGCAAGGCTGAAGATTCACCTAATACTCCTGCATTAGCCCTGCACAGAGAGTAGTTCAGGCAAATAGTATGATGCATTTAAGGAGAAGCTAGATAGATACATGAAGGAAAAAGGAAGAGATGTTATACTGATGATGTGAAATAAGAAGGATGGGGAGGAAGTGCTGCAGAGTATAAACACCACAGACCAGTTGGGCTGAATGGCCTGTGTCTGAGCTTTAATTTCATAGGATGGGCCATCATCAGAACAGGCCTCACCCTTCTATCTCCCTGCTGGGCTAAACCCTACATCCTGCTGCAGATAATGTGCATGTTCACCAACAATTTGTTTTTACCACAGGGCACGGAATTAACTTTTGAAAATGCCCTTGACGACGTCAGTGCAGAAACATCTAGAAAGGAAAGGACTTACATTTCTATAACTCCACTCACAGCCTCAAGACATCCCAACTCACGTTACAACCAGTAAAGCACTATTTAAGTGTAGTCCGCATTGTAATGTAGGAAATGTAGCAGCCAATTTACACACAGCAAGCTCCATCAAACAGCAATTTGATAATGACCAGATCATATGGTTTTTTTGAGACCTTGGTTGAGGGATTCTCCCCAGTTGCAGGCACTAGGGGGAGCTTTTCTTCAAACTAAAATCCTAGAATCATAGAATGGTTACAGCACAGAAGGAGGCCATTCGGCCTATCACCTCCTTGCCAACTCTCTGCAAGAGCAACTCAGCTAGTTCCACTTCTCTGCTGTCACGTAAATATAGTAATTCTCAGAATATTATTGTGATTCATTGTAAAAGTAGGATAATAGTGGGGTTTGGATAGTTTCTGTGTGTGTGTGTGGGTGGGATTTAATTGAATTAGAGACAGCTGGTCTGGAGGCTTTGACTCATCAAAAGAACTCAGGTTTGCAATGCTAAATACATAAACATGTCTGAAGTCTTAGAATGTAAGGTGAGGGGAATTTGAATTTTTTGGATAAATCAGGGCGGTTTGAATTTCAAAGAGATGGTAAGATGCTACACCTAGCCAAAGAAGCTAGGCCAAGCAGTGTGTTAATTTTGCCCAAAGGTTACCGACAATATTAGCACCATAAAAAGAAAGATAATGTTTCAAAGACATAAGGGAACAATGGAATTTGCATTAAAAGGGAGAAACATGAATAAAGGAGATGGAAACTATGTGTCAGGGAAGGCACTGTAAGATTTAACAGAAATGTGAGAAGCCCCTGGTATTTGTGCATTAAGCTGCTGTCTACAGAAACCAAAGCTAGGAAAAGCCACTTTGAATTCTACTTTCCAGGTTATTGTGTTGACTTGCCTGAGTCTGTTTAAAAATCTGTTTTTTTTTTACTGTTGCCTTAATGGGGGTGTAAGTGGAAGCCAGGTTAATTAAGGGTTTTAGGAGTTATTATAGTAGTAAGTTGTAGACATATGTATGTGCTTGAAGTCTTTTTTTGTTAATAAGTGTTTAATTTAGTTTTCTAAAAAAATCTCAAGTCTGGGTGGACTTATTACTTCTGAATACATGGCACATATCTCGAAATAAATTCTCTCTTCAGGTGCTAATCCAATTCCCTTTTGAAAACCCAATTGTATCTGCTTTCACTAAACGCTCAGGCAGATTCCAGATTGTAGCCATTTGCTGTGTGAAGAGGTTTTCCCTCATGCCAGTATTTGTTCTTTTGCCAATTACCTTGAATTGGTGCCCTCTGGTTCTCTCCCAATGGGAACAGTTTATTTCTATCTACTGTCTCTAGACCCACCATGATTTTGAATGCCTCTATCAAACCTCCTCTAATCTTACCTCGAAGAATTAGTGCCAGCGGTATCTTTTTGCCCACCTGAGTCTGCAGATGGGGCATCAGTTTAACATCTCGTTCAAAACCGACAGTGCAACATTCCCTTTACCCAGCCATTTTCAACTACTTTATCAATCAGCTTCCCTCCATCATAAGTGAGGGTGTTCACTGATGATTGCACAATGTTCAGCACCCTTCGCAACTCCTCAGATACTGAAGCAGTCTGTGTCCAAATGCAGCAAGACCTGGACAAGATTCAGGCTTGGACTGATAAGTGGCAAGTAACATTCACAACTTCAACAGGAGAGAATCTAACAATCTTCCCTTAACATTCAGTCGCATTACCATTGCTGAATCCCTCACTATTAACATCCTGGGGATTAACATTGACCAGAAACTTAATTGGAAAAGCCATATAAATACTGTGACTACAAGAGTAGGTCAGAAGCTGGGAATCTTGTGGCAGGTAACTCGCCTCCTGACTGTCCTGACAAGGCACAAGTCAGGAGTGTGATGGAACACCATCCACTTGCCTGGATGTTGCCAACTACACTCAAGGAGCTCAACAGTAACAAAGACAAAAACAAAAAAACTGCGGATGCTGGAAATCCAAAACAAAAACAGAATTACCTGGAAAAACTCAGCAGGTCTGGCAGCATCGGCGGAGAAGAAAAGAGTTGACGTTTCGAGTTCTGTCGAAGGGTCATGAGGACTCGAAACGTCAACTCTTTTCTTCTCTGCCGATGCTGCCAGACCGGCTGAGTTTTTCCAGGTAATTCTGTTTTTGTTACCAACAAAGACAATGCAGCTCACTTGATTGGCACCCCATCCACCACCATAAACATTCACCCCATCCACCACCTTAAACATTCACTCCCTCCATGACCGACGCACAGTAGCAGCAGTGTGTACCATCTGCAAGATGCATTGCAGGAACTCACCAAGGCTCCTTCGACAGCATCTTCCAAACCCACGACCGCTACCATCTAGAAGGACAAAGGCAGAAAATAGATGGAAACACCACCACCTGCAAGTTCCCCTCCAAGCCGCTCACCATCCTGACTTGGAAATATATCGGCCATTCCTTCACTGTCGCTGGGTCAAAATCCTGGAACTCCCTCCTTAACACTGTGGGTGTACCCACACCACATGGACTGCAGCGGTTCAAGAAGGCAGCTCACCACCACCTTCTCAAGGGCAACTAGGGATGGGCAATACATGAAGACCTTGCCAGAAACACTCACATCTCAAGGGCAACTTTTAAAATATTGACCAAAGAAGGGCCTGTTTCCTTTCCAATTGACTGGGGAAAGATAGAACAAAATAAGGATGGACTTATTGAGTGACCAATGGTGGGAACGTGGGGAGGGAAGGTTGATGGCAGGAATGCATCAAGCAGAGTCGGAAACAGAATGTATATAGTGTCCTCAACATCATTAAACATTCTGAAATGGTGCATAGGAACAATTATCAAACAAAATTTGATTCTGAACCAGGTAAGGAGATATTTGGGCGAGTGACTATAACCTTAAAGAATCGGGTTTTAAGGAGCATTTTAAAGGGCTTGAAGAAAGGAGAGAGATGGAGAGAGATAGAGAGTGAATTCCAGAGCCTAAGACCCAGCAGCTGAAGGTACAGCCAATGATGAGTTGAAGGAAATGTGAGATGTGCAAAAGGCCAGAAATGGAGCAGCCCAGAAGAAAGTGTACACGTGTGTTTAGCCATTAATATAGATGACAGTAATTTCTAGTCTATGGTTGTTATTAGGGAAATGTATCAGAATTGTTACAATCATTGGGTGGATATTAGCTTCTATTGTGTCACTAAACCAAAACAAACACACTTTTCACTTCGACACTCAGACGCACACACATTAACTCACTCAGACACTCAGACACACACACACACTAACTCACTCAGACACACACACAATAACTCACTCAGACACTCAGACACACACACACAAACTCACTCAGACACTCAGACACACACATACACTAACTCACTCAGACACACACACACTAACTCACTCAGACACTCAGACACACACACACACACACTAATTCACTCAGACACTCACACACACACACACACTCAGACAATCAGACACACACACTAACTCACTCAGACACTCAGACACACACACACACTAACTCACTCAGACACTCAGACACACACACTAACTCTCTCAGACACTCAGACACACACACACTAACTCACTCAGACACACACACACACACTAACTCACTCACACACACACTAACTCACTCAGACACTCAGACACACACACACACACTAACTCACTCAGACACTCAGACACACACACACACGCACTAACTCACTCAGACACTCAGACACACACACTAACCCACTCAGACACTCAGACACACACACACACTAACTCACTCAGACACTCAGACACACACATACACTAACTCACTCAGACACTCAGACACACACACACTAACTCACTCAGACACTCAGACACACACACACACACGAACTCACTCAGACACACACACACTAACTCACTCAGACACTCAGACACACACACACTAACTCACTCAGACACTCAGACACACACACACTAACTCATCAGACACACACACACTAACTCACTCAGACACTCAGACACACACACACACTCAGACACTCAGACACACACACACTAACTCACTCAGACACTCAGACGCACACACACACACTAACTCACTCAGACACTCAGACACACACACTAACTCTCTCAGACACTCAGACACAAACACACTAACTCACTCAGACACACACCCACACTAACTCACTCACACACACACTAACTCACTCAGACACTCAGACACACACACACAAACTCACTCAGACACTCAGACACACACACACACTAACTCACTCAGACACACACACACTAACTCACTCAGACACTCAGACACACACACACACTAATTCACTCAGGCACTCTCAGACACACACACACTAACTCACTCAGACACTCAGACACACACACACACTAACTCACTCAGACACTCAGACACACACACTAACTCTCTCAGACACTCAGACACACACACACTAACTCACTCAGACACACACACACACACTAACTTACTCACACACACACTAACTCACTCACACACTCAGACACACACACACACACACACTAACTCACTCAGACACTCAGACACACACACACACACACTAACTCACTCAGACACTCAGACACACACACACTAACTCACTCAGACACTCAGACACACACACACTAACTCACTCAGACACACACACACACACTAACTTACTCACACACACACTAACTCACTCAGACACTCAGACACACACACACACACACACTAACTCACTCAGACACTCAGACACACACACACACACACTAACTCACTCAGACACTCAGACACACACACACTAACTCACTCAGACACTCAGACACACACACACACACTAACTCACTCAGACACACACACACTAACTCACTCAGACACTCAGACACACACACACAAACTCACTCAGACACTCAGACACACACACACACACTAACTCATCAGACACACACACACTAACTCACTCAGACACTCAGACACACACACACACTCAGACACTCAGACACACACACACTAACTCACTCAGACACTCAGACGCACACACACACACTAACTCACTCAGACACTCAGACACACACACTAACTCTCTCAGACACTCAGACACACACGCACTAACTCACTCAGACACACACCCACACTAACTCACTCACACACACACTAACTCACTCAGACACTCAGACACACACACACAAACTCACTCAGACACTCAGACACACACACACACACTAACTCACTCAGACACACACACACTAACTCAATCAGACAACTCAGACACACACACACACTAACTCACTCAGACACTCAAACACACACAAACACTCGGACACTCAGAAACACACACACTAACTCACTCAGACACTCAGACACACACACACACACACTAACTCACTCAGACACTCAGACACACACACTAACTCTCTCAGACACTCAGACACACACACACTAACTCACTCAGACACTCAGACACACACACACTAACTCACTCAGACACTCAGACACACACACACACTAACTCACTCAGACACTCAGACACACACACACTAACTCACTCAGACACTCAGACACACACACACTAACTCACTGAGACACTCAGACACACACACACACTAACTCACTCAGACACTCAGACACACACACTAACTCACTCAGACACTCAGACACACACACACTAACCCACTCAGACACTCAGACACACACACACTAACTCACTCAGACACTCAGACACACACACACACTAACTCACTCAGACACTCAGACACACACACACTAACTCACTCAGACACACACACACTAACTCATTCAGACACTCAGACACACACACACTAACTCACTCACACACACACTAACTCACTCAGACACTCAGACACACACACACACACTAACTCACTCAGACACTCAGACACACACACACACGCACTAACTCACTCAGACACTCAGACACACACACTAACTCACTCAGACACTCAGACACACACACACACTAACTCACTCAGACACTCAGACACACACATACACTAACTCACTCAGACACTCAGACACACACACACTAACTCACTCAGACACTCAGACACACACACACACACTAACTCACTCAGACACACACACACTAACTCACTCAGACACTCAGACACACACACACTAACTCACTCAGACACTCAGACACACACACACTAACTCATCAGACACACACACACTAACTCACTCAGACACTCAGACACACACACACACTCAGACACTCAGACACACACACACTAACTCACTCAGACACTCAGACGCACACACACACACTAACTCACTCAGACACTCAGACACACACACTAACTCTCTCAGACACTCAGACACAAACACACTAACTCACTCAGACACACACCCACACTAACTCACTCACACACACACTAACTCACTCAGACACTCAGACACACACACACAAACTCACTCAGACACTCAGACACACACACACACTAACTCACTCAGACACACACACACTAACTCACTCAGACACTCAGACACACACACACACTAATTCACTCAGGCACTCTCAGACACACACACACTAACTCACTCAGACACTCAGACACACACACACACTAACTCACTCAGACACTCAGACACACACACTAACTCTCTCAGACACTCAGACACACACACACTAACTCACTCAGACACACACACACACACTAACTTACTCACACACACACTAACTCACTCACACACTCAGACACACACACACACACACACTAACTCACTCAGACACTCAGACACACACGCACACACACTAACTCACTCAGACACTCAGACACACACACACTAACTCACTCAGACACTCAGACACACACACACTAACTCACTCAGACACACACACACACACTAACTTACTCACACACACACTAACTCACTCAGACACTCAGACACACACACACACACACTAACTCACTCAGACACTCAGACACACACACACACACACTAACTCACTCAGACACTCAGACACACACACACTAACTCACTCAGACACTCAGACACACACACACACACTAACTCACTCAGACACACACACACTAACTCACTCAGACACTCAGACACACACACACAAACTCACTCAGACACTCAGACACACACACACACACTAACTCATCAGACACACACACACTAACTCACTCAGACACTCAGACACACACACACACTCAGACACTCAGACACACACACACTAACTCACTCAGACACTCAGACGCACACACACACACTAACTCACTCAGACACTCAGACACACACACTAACTCTCTCAGACACTCAGACACACACGCACTAACTCACTCAGACACACACCCACACTAACTCACTCACACACACACTAACTCACTCAGACACTCAGACACACACACACAAACTCACTCAGACACTCAGACACACACACACACACTAACTCACTCAGACACACACACACTAACTCAATCAGACAACTCAGACACACACACACACTAACTCACTCAGACACTCAAACACACACACACACTCGGACACTCAGAAACACACACACTAACTCACTCAGACACTCAGACACACACAAACACACACTAACTCACTCAGACACTCAGACACACACACTAACTCTCTCAGACACTCAGACACACACACACTAACTCACTCAGACACTCAGACACACACACACTAACTCACTCAGACACTCAGACAGACACACACACTAACTCAGTCAGACACTCAGACACACACACACTAACTCACTCAGACACTCAGACACACACACACTAACTCACTGAGACACTCAGACACACACACACACTAACTCACTCAGACACTCAGACACACACACTAACTCACTCAGACACTCAGACACACACACACTAACCCACTCAGACACTCAGACACACACACACTAACTCACTCAGACACTCAGACACACACACACACTAACTCACTCAGACACTCAGACACACACACACTAACTCACTCAGACACACACACACTAACTCATTCAGACACTCAGACACACACACTAACTCACTCAGACACTCAGACACACACACACTAACTCGCTAAGACACTCAGACACACACACACACTAACTCTCTCAGACACTCAGACACACACACACTAACTCACTCAGACACTCAGACACACACACTAACTCTCTCAGACACTCAGACACACACACACTAACTCACTCAGACACACACACACACACTAACTCACTCACACACACACTAACTCACTCAGACACTCAGACACACACACACACACTAACTCACTCAGACACTCAGACACACACACACACACACTAACTCACTCAGACACTCAGACACACACACTAACTCACTCAGACACTCAGACACACACACACACTAACTCACTCAGACACTCAGACACACACACACTAACTCACTCAGACACACACACACTAACTCATTCAGACACTCAGACACACACACACTAACTCACTCAGACACACACACACTAACTCGCTAAGACACTCAGACACACACACACACTAACTCACTCAGACACTCAGACACACACACACTAACTCACTCAGACACTCAGACACAGACACTAACTCTCTCAGACACTCAGACACACACACACTAACTCACTCAGACACACACACACACACTAACTCACTCACACACACACTAACTCACTCAGACACTCAGACACACACACACACACTAACTCACTCAGACACTCAGACACACACACACACACACTAACTCACTCAGACACTCAGACACACACACACACACTAACTCACTCAGACACACACACACTAACTCACTCAGACACTCAGACACACACACTAACTCACTCAGACACTCAGACACACACACACTAACTCACTCAGACACTCAGACACACACACACACTCAGACACTCAGACACACACACACTAACTCACTCAGACACTCAGACACACACACACAAACTCACTCAGACACACACACACACTAACTCACTCAGACACACACACACTAACTCACTCAGACACTCAGACACACACACACACACTAATTCACTCAGACACTCACACACACACACACACTCAGACAATCAGACACACACACACTAACTCACTCAGACACTCAGACACACACACACTAACTCACTCAGACACACACACACACACACTAACTCACTCACACACACACTAACTCACTCAGACACTCAGACACACACACACACACTAACTCACTCAGACACTCATACACACACACACACACACTAACTCACTCAGACACTCAGACACACACACTAACTCACTCAGACACTCAGACACACACACACACTAACTCACTCAGACACTCAGACACACACATACACTAACTCACTCAGACACTCAGACACACACACACTAACTCACTCAGACACTCAGACACACACACACACACTAACTCACTCAGACACACACACACTAACTCACTCAGACACTCAGACACACACACACAAACTCACTCAGACACTCAGACACACACACACACACACTAACTCATCAGACACACACACACTAACTCACTCAGACACTCAGACACACACACACACTCAGACACTCAGACACACACACACTAACTCACTCAGACACTCAGACACACACACACACTAACTCACTCAGACACTCAGACACACACACACTAACTCACTCAGACACACACACACTAACTCATTCAGACACTCAGACACACACACACTAACTCACTCAGACACTCAGACACACACACACTAACTCGCTAAGACACTCAGACACACACACACACTAACTCACTCAGACACTCAGACACACACACACTAACTCACTCAGACACTCAGACACACACACTAACTCTCTCAGACACTCAGACACACACACACTAACTCACTCAGACACACACACACACACTAACTCACTCACACACACACTAACTCACTCAGACACTCAGACACACACACACACACACTAACTCACTCAGACACTCAGACACACACACACACACACTAACTCACTCAGACACTCAGACACACACACTAACTCACTCAGACACTCAGACACACACACACACTAACTCACTCAGACACTCAGACACACACACACTAACTCACTCAGACACACACACACTAACTCATTCAGACACTCAGACACACACACACTAACTCACTCAGACACTCAGACACACACACACTAACTCGCTAAGACACTCAGACACACACACACACTAACTCACTCAGACACTCAGACACACACACACTAACTCACTCAGACACTCAGACACACACACTAACTCTCTCAGACACTCAGACACACACACACTAACTCACTCAGACACACACACACACACTAACTCACTCACACACACACTAACTCACTCAGACACTCAGACACACACACACACACTAACTCACTCAGACACTCAGACACACACACACACACACTAACTCACTCAGACACTCAGACACACACACACACACTAACTCACTCAGACACACACACACTAACTCACTCAGACACTCAGACACACACACACTAACTCACTCAGACACTCAGACACACACACACTAACTCACTCAGACACTCAGACACACACACACACTCAGACACTCAGACACACACACACTAACTCACTCAGACACTCAGACACACACACTAACTCTCTCAGACACTCAGACACACACACACTAACTCACTCAGACACACACCCACACTAACTCACTCACACACACACTAACTCACTCAGACACTCAGACACACACACACAAACTCACTCAGACATTCAGACACACACACACACTAACTCACTCAGACACACACACACTAACTCACTCAGACACTCAGACACACACTCACACACTAATTCACTCAGACACTCACACACACACACACACTCAGACAATCAGACACACACACACTAACTCACTCAGACACTCAGACACACACACACTAACTCACTCAGACACACACACACACACACTAACTCACTCACACACACACTAACTCACTCAGACACTCAGACACACACACACACACACTAACTCACTCAGACACTCATACACACACACACACACACTAACTCACTCAGACACTCAGACACACACACTAACTCACTCAGACACTCAGACACACACACACACTAACTCACTCAGACACTCAGACACACACATACACTAACTCACTCAGACACTCAGACACACACACACTAACTCACTCAGACACACACACACACACTAACTCACTCACACACACACTAACTCACTCAGACACTCAGACACACACACACACACTAACTCACTCAGACACTCAGACACACACACACACACACTAACTCACTCAGACACTCAGACACACACACACACACTAACTCACTCAGACACACACACACTAACTCACTCAGACACTCAGACACACACACACTAACTCACTCAGACACTCAGACACACACACACTAACTCACTCAGACACTCAGACACACACACACACTCAGACACTCAGACACACACACACTAACTCACTCAGACACTCAGACACACACACTAACTCTCTCAGACACTCAGACACACACACACTAACTCACTCAGACACACACCCACACTAACTCACTCACACACACACTAACTCACTCAGACACTCAGACACACACACACAAACTCACTCAGACATTCAGACACACACACACACTAACTCACTCAGACACACACACACTAACTCACTCACACACTCAGACACACACTCACACACTAATTCACTCAGACACTCACACACACACACACACTCAGACAATCAGACACACACACACTAACTCACTCAGACACTCAGACACACACACACTAACTCACTCAGACACACACACACACACACTAACTCACTCACACACACACTAACTCACTCAGACACTCAGACACACACACACACACACTAACTCACTCAGACACTCATACACACACACACACACTAACTCACTCAGACACTCAGACACACACACTAACTCACTCAGACACTCAGACACACACACACACTAACTCACTCAGACACTCAGACACACACATACACTAACTCACTCAGACACTCAGACACACACACACTAACTCACTCAGACACTCAGACACACACACACACACTAACTCACTCAGACACACACACACTAACTCACTCAGACACTCAGACACACACACACAAACTCACTCAGACACTCAGACCCACACACACACACACTAACTCATCAGACACACACACACTAACTCACTCAGACACTCAGACACACACACACACTCAGACACTCAGACACACACACACTAACTCACTCAGACACTCAGACGCACACACACACACTAACTCACTCAGACACTCAGACACACACACTAACTCTCTCAGACACTCAGCCACACACGCACTAACTCACTCAGACACACACCCACACTAACTCACTCACACACACACTAACTCACTCAGACACTCAGACACACACACACAAACTCACTCAGACACTCAGACACACACACACACTAACTCACTCAGACACACACACACTAACTCAATCAGACAACTCAGACACACACATACACTAACTCACTCAGACACTCAGACACACACACACTAACTCACTCAGACACTCAGACACACACACACACACTAACTCACTCAGACACACACACACTAACTCACTCAGACACACACACACTAACTCAATCAGACAACTCAGACACACACACACACTAACTCACTCCGACACTCAAACACACACACACACTCAGACACTCAGACACACACACACTAACTCGCTCAGACACTCAGACACACACACACACTAACTCACTCAGACACTCAGACACACACACACTAACTCACTCAGACACTCAGACACACACACTAACTCTCTCAGACACTCAGACACACACACACTAACTCACTCAGACACACACACACACACTAACTCACTCACACACACACTAACTCACTCAGACACTCACACACACACACACTAACTCACTCAGACACTCAGACACACACACACACACACTAACTCACTCAGACACTCAGACACACACACTAACTCACTCAGACACTCAGACACACACACACTAACTCACTCAGACACTCAGACACACACATACACTAACTCACTCAGACACTCAGACACACACACACTAACTCACTCAGACACTCAGACACACACACACACACTAACTCACTCAGACACACACACACTAACTCACTCAGACACTCAGACACACACACACTAACTCACTCAGACACTCAGACACACACACTAACACATCAGACACACACACACTAACTCACTCAGACACTCATACACACACACACACTCAGACACTCAGACACACACACACTAACTCACTCAGACACTCAGACGCACACACACAAACTAACTCACTCAGACACTCAGACACACACACTAACTCTCTCAGACACTCAGACACACACACACTAACTCACTCAGACACACACCCACACTAACTCACTCACACACACACTAACTCACTCAGACACTCAGACACACACACACAAACTCACTCAGACACTCAGACACACACACACACTAACTCACTCAGACACACACACACTAACTCACTCAGACAGTCAGACACACACACACACACTAATTCACTCAGACACTCACACACACACACACACTCAGACAATCAGACACACACACACGAACTCACTCAGACACTCAGACACACACACACACAAACTCACTCAGACACTCAGACACACACACTAACTCTCTCAGACACTCAGACACACACACACTAACTCACTCAGACACACACACACACACTAACTCACTCACACACACACTAACTCACTCAGACACTCAGACAAACACACACACACACTAACTCACTCAGACACTCAGACACACACACACACACTAACTCACTCAGACACTCAGACACACACACTAACTCACTCAGACACTCAGACACACACACACACTAACTCACTCAGACACTCAGACACACACATACACTAACTCACTCAGACACTCAGACACACACACACTAACTCACTCAGACACTCAGACACACACACACACACTAACTCACTCAGACACACACACACTAACTCACTCAGACACTCAGACACACACACACAAACTCACTCAGACACTCAGACACACACACACACTAACTCATCAGACACACACACACTAACTCACTCAGACACTCAGACACACACACACACTCAGCCACTCAGACACACACACACTAACTCACTCAGACACTCAGACGCACACACACACACTAACTCACTCAGACACTCAGACACACACACTAACTCTCTCAGACACTCAGACGCACACGCACTAACTCACTCAGACACACACCCACACTAACTCACTCACACACACACTAACTCACTCAGACACTCAGACACACACACACAAACTCACTCAGACACTCAGACACACACAAACACTAACTCACTCAGACACACACACACTAACTCAATCAGACAACTCAGACACACACACACACTAACTCACTCAGACACTCAAACACACACACACACTCGGACACTCAGACACACACACACACTAACTCACTCAGACACTCAGACACACACACACACACACTAACTCACTCAGACACTCAGACACACACACACTAACTCACTCAGCCACTCAGACACACACACACTAACTCACTCAGACACACATACACTAACTCACTCAGACACTCAGACACACACACACACTAACTCACTCAGACACTCAGACACACACACACTAACTCACTGAGACACTCAGACACACACACACACTAACTCACGCAGACACTCAGACACACACACTAACTCACTCAGACACTCAGACACACACACACTAACCCACTCAGACACTCAGACACACACACACTAACTCACTCAGACACTCAGACACACACACACACTAACTCACTCAGACACTCAGACACACACACACTAACTCACTCAGACACACACACACTAACTCATTCAGACACTCAGACACACACACACTAACTCACTCAGACACTCAGACACACACACACTAACTCACTCAGACACTCAGACACACACACACACTAACTCACTCAGACACTCAGACACACACACACTAACTCACTCAGACACTCAGACACACACACACTAACTCACTCAGCCACTCAGACACACACACACACTAACTCACTCAGACACTTAGACACACACACACTAACTCACTCAGACACACACACACTAACTCACTCAGACACTCAGACACAGACCCACACTAACTCACTCAGACACTCAGACACACACACACACTAACGCACTCAGACACTCAGACACACACACACTAACTCACTCAGACACTCAGACACACACACACTAACTCACTCAGGCACTCAGACACACACACACACTAACTCACTCAGACATTCAGACACACATTCACACTAACTCACTCAGACACTCAGACACACACACACTAACTCACTCAGACACTCAGACACACACACACTCACTCAGACACTGAGACACACACACAAACTAACTCACTCAGACACTCAGACACACACACACTAACTCACTCAGACACTCAGACACACACAATCTAACTCACTCAGACACACACACACTAACTCACTCAGACACACACACACTAACTCACTCAGACACTCAAACACACACACACTAACTCACTCAGACACTCAGACACACACACACTAACTCACTCAGACACACACACACTAACTCACTCAGACACTCAGACACACACACACTAACTCACTCAGACACACACACACTAACTCACTCAGACACTCAGACACACACACACTAACTCACTCAGACACACACACAATAACTCACTCAGACACTGAGACACACACACACTAACTCCCTCAGACACTCAGACACACACACACTAACTCACTCAGACACACACACACTAACTCACTCAGACACTCAGACACACACACACACTAACTCACTCAGACACTCAGACACACACACACTAACTCACTCAGACACACACACACTAACTCACTCAGACACTCAGACACACACACACTAACTCACTCAGACACTCAGACACAGACACACATACACACATTGACCTAGAAAGAAGGAAACACAAGCCTGGGCCAAACAAGTAACATCTCTACTGGGAGTCAGATGATGGAAGTAATGAGTGTCTCTGGAGCTGAGCCATTAACAGATTCTCTCTCTCTCTGAAGGTACAAACTCAGCTCTCCACCCATTCTCTCCAGGATATTATTTCCATGTCAGATGCGCAGACCTCTCACCTTGTGCACAAAGATTATGAGTGACAAGCTGATATCCTGGCAGACAATCGGAGGACAAAGACTGCAAAAGCTCTTTGACATTTTATGCTTGTAAAGTAACAAATGATGGGCACAGATCACAGATGGCAGTAACAGCTGACAGAGAGACAGAGGGGATGAGAAGGGAACTGACAGGCTCACACAAATGCACATGAAGGATCATTGCTGCCAACCAGAGCTGGATGACAAATTAATTCTGCACAATTTATGAGCGAAGATCACGGAAGGTTTGAGTTTGAGTTTTTAGGCAGGAGCCAGTGGTGTATTATTTTTTTTTTTTGCTGGTGCTGCAAGGATTATTGTCAACTGCAAAAACAGGAAAGGATCGCGGACACGTTATTTTGGAAGGTTTAATAATAAGAACAGGCGGTGCAGCAACAGCTCCTGTCTGCCGAGAATGCTTTTCGTGGGACTCGTCAATGGCTACGCAGCATACGCTACTCAAATAAGTCACCAACTCACCTTCGGTTTCTCAAGTTTGAAACCAGGCATCGGGATTTAGGTATCAGCTGGTGGTGCGGAGTGTAGCACACTTACTTCATTGGATCATTGTGGATCCAAGGCCCACTTCAGAGACTTGAGCATAAAAAAAAGACGGACATTCTCGGTGCGGTAACGAGGGAAGGTTGTACCGTCAGAATTGTCGCCTTCCTGAAAGCTCCCACTTTAAAATTCACACACTTATTTCCAAATCCCTTCACGACGTTTCCCCTCCCTGTCTCTGTAACCTTCCCCAACGCCACCACCCCCTCCCCGCCCCGATAAATCCACCCCTCCTCAAATCCTGGCCTCTGGAGCACCCCCCCGCCCACCCCCCCCAAACCCACCACCCGCCCCCCACCACCCCCGACCCCCAACCCCGATTCTGATTGCTGCCGTGCTTGCTCGATAGCCAATAAAGACTGAGGTAAATTTAGGGCTGCTTACCTTAACTGTTATTCATCGTTCCTTTTCATATCAGCTCACAAATTGCGTCACTGAAATAAAGACCTTTAGGTCTGTCACAAAGCTCCCTAGCTGTCATGAGCAGCTTTATCTCTGATACTATGAAAAGTTAAGCAGTCTGTTTGATCAGCAGCCCATCCACCACCTTAAACATTCGCTCCCTCCATCATGGGCACACCATGAATGCAGTGTGTACCGTGTACTGCAGCAATTCACCAAGGACCTTTTGATAGCAGCTTCTAAGACTGTGACCTCTTCGACCCGAATAAGACAAGTTCGATAGGTGCGTGGGTTCTCTGTCTAAATCACAGGCACCACCCTGGCTCACCAGCTCTTTCATTATCGCTGAGCCAAAGTCCTGAAACCCTTTTCTGTGTCACTTACTGTATCCTGCACCTCGACGAGAGCCCCTCACTGCTGGCTCATTTTGGAGGCGGCGGGGGGGGAGGGGTGGGGTGGGGGGGGTGTTGAGAAACAAATCACCGCACTCGGTGGAAGCGTGAGTTGCGGGGAGGGTGCAAGGACACTTTCAAGGGGATTTGGAGGGGCTAAGTGGACACGGAGCCAAAATTTGGCAGATGGAATACAATGTGGAGAAATGTGAGATTATCCACTTTGGTAGGAAAAACAGAAGTACAGAGGGGTGTAACTTCCCAGCTCCAAGGCAGTGTAACTGGGGATACCCCAAAGATGTGCTGGGAATGACCCCCCCCCCCCCCCACCCCCCCCCACCACCCCCCTACCAAAGATCCCGGATAAGGATTGCACGGTAATTGTCTGGGAAGTGCAAACCTCTGATGGGCAATTGTCCTGCGCTGGGAACCATCCAAAAATGCAATTTAAATCACAAAATTCAGATGGTTCTGACTGGGTTACACCAATAGTTACCCTGGGAAGGTTAGAAGAATTAAAATCACTTCTAGCTTCTGGGTAACTATTGTACAGACGCACACTGGCCCTCATGGAATGCCTCCCCCCCCCCCCCACTATAACGCCCTGAACCCCAAATGTCTCCCCCAAACCCCCAACTACCCCCCCCCCACCCCCCCACAACGGAACTCCCTCCATCCTCCCACAAACTACACCCCCACCCCCACAGGACTCCCCCTGACTACCCCTCTTCTACCCCACAGGACTCTGTCCACCCCCACCCAACTACACCTCCCACAGGACACCCCCACCAACCGGCTACAGCCTCTGCACCCCCCAACCCCCCCACCCCCAACACCCCCCACAACCAGGCCCAACTCCCAACTTTGACCTCCCCCACCACCCACGCTGGTCAGACCCGACCTCCCTCCTCCCCCAGCCCCCACCCCCGACTAGGCCCGACGACCATCGCCCAACAAGATTCAACTGCTGATCTCCGCACAGTTGCCAACCCCCCCCCTGCCCAAATCCTACCCACTTACCTTCAAAAACCTTGAAACATGGCTGGACCTTTAAGCTGATAATAAGAACATCAAGGGACACAGGGATGGTGCAGGAAATTGCTGTTGAAGTAGAGGATCAGCCTCAGATCTCATTGAATGGTGGCGCGGTCTCAAAGGGCTAAAAAGCCTCCTCCTGCTCCTTTTTCTTATGTTCTTATGTTATGTTCTTAAACCCAAGTTTCATCTCTCCGTCCTCATAACTCAGTCCTCTGTCATTAGAGAGCAGCCTCTTGGGTTTCACTCTGCATTGTTTCCAACAACCCCCACACGTCCTTTTAGAGCACCGGTAACATTTTGGAATGGCCCAAGGTGCTCCTCAGGAGCATTCACAGACAAAATTGGTCACTGAGTCACCTAAGGAGATATTAGGGCCAGTGACCCAAAGTTCCGTCGGAGAGGTAGTTTTAAGGAGTAACTTGAGGAGGGAGAGGTAGCGAGGTTTAGGAAGGGAATTCCAGAGCTTGGGCCCAGGCATTGGTAGAGCAATTGGGGAGGGGCAAGAGGCCAGAATAACAGTGATCTCGGAGAATTGTAGGGCAGAAAGAGGCTACAGAGATGGAGAGGCAGGAGGAGTTCACAGAGGATGTGGGGAGACAGTGACATAATGGTAATATCACTAGACAAGTAATCCTGAGGCCCAGACTAATGCTCCAGAGGGGCATTGGTTCAAATCCCACTGTGGACAGATGGCGGAATTTAAATTAATTAATAGAAATTTGGAATTTAACAAAAAACTAGTCTTAGTAATGGTGAACCACGAAAATATCAACGATTGTTGTAAAGACCCACCTGCTTCGCGAATGCCCTTTAGGGAAGGAAATCTGCCATCCTTACCCTGGTCTGGCCTATGTGTGACTCCAGACCCACAGCAACACGGTTGACTCTTCACCGCCCTCCAAAATGGCCTAGCAGGCCACTCAGTTCAAGGACAGTTAGGGATGGGCGACACATTCTGGCCTCACCAGTGAGGCCCACATCCCAAGAAAGAATAAATTAATTAACATGTCACCAGAAGCCCGGGAGGAGGACACAGGCGGAGCTGAATATGGAACAAATATGCTTTCAACCTCTCATTGTCCTTATCATTGAAATAGAATTGGGACAATGAGGCTGATAGGTCAGCTGGATAATTGGCTTTGTACCAGTGGTTAAGGCACCATCAGGATAGTGACTCACCTCACTGACACTGTGCCCATGGGTTAAACTATTACAATCAGACAGCCCATTAAGATTGAGAAAACCACGAGAAAAGGAACATTCCTACAAACTGAGTTCAACATTAAGGCTACAACTGACTGTGCTTCCAATCTGTTATAGAATTACTTTGGAAAACTCTTAGTTCCCAAAGCTGCCAGGAACAAACAGTTTTGAACACTTAGCTTGAAGCAATTTTAACCCCAAAATCCCCCACCATCAACATCCTGGGGGTTACCATTGACCAAAAACTAAACTGGACTAGTCGCACAAATACTGTGGCTACAAGAGCAGGTCGGAGACTGGGAATTGTGCGGCGAGTAACTCACTTCCTGACATCCCAAAGCCTGTGCACCATCTGCAAGGCACAAGTTAGGAGGGAGAAGGATACTCTCCAATTGCCTGGATGAGTGCAGCTCCAACAACTTTCAAAAGCTAGATACAATCCTGGACAAAGCAGCCTTGCAGCGCGGCAGGAGTTCCTCAGGGTAGTGTCCTCGGCCCAGCCATCTTCAGCTGCTTCATCAATGACTTTCCCTTCATTATAAAGTCAGAAGTGGGGATGTTCGCTGATGATTGCACAATGTTCAGCACCATTCGCGACTCCTCAGATACTGAAGCAGTCCATGTCCAAATGCAGCAAGAACTGGACAATATCCAGGCTTGGGCTGACAAGTGGCAAGTAATGTTCATGCCACACAAGTGTCAGGCAATGTGTTCCTGCAACAGTTACTAGATGATTTTATGCACAATTTATGCAATCAATAAATCATTATGATGAAGTGGGCTAGATTCAATCACGTTCTTTGATATTATTTACTGGTTCGCAGTTTTGGAATAGTCATGTAGATGTGCAAAATTGTAAAAACAGTCACATAAACAGAACGAGGAATATGTGGAACTCTGGGAACAACTGCAATGTGAATACATGGAAATCCGTATGTGTATCAGTACACACACGTGTGGGTGTGTATCAGTAGACCTACACTTTCATCGCCAGTTTGTTTACTTGCGTAGTTTCATTCCTCTTTTTGCTGTCACCCTCCCACCCTCCCCAACAAATTTCGCTGCTCTAGGCAACTGAAACTTTGTCTTGTGGTTACACCAGCCCTGTCTCTATGGTAGCGAGTCCCACATTCTAACCACTTGCTGACTTTAAAAGCTTCCTCCAATTTCTTTGTGGAATTTATTAACGACTATCTTACATATACGGCCCTGAGTTCTGATCTCCCCCCACCACCCCAAGTGCAAATGTCTTTTCTACATCCACCCAATCAAATTCTTATTTATCAGGTCATCCTCAGTCTTCTCTTTTCCAGAGAGTGGAGCCCCAGCCTGTTCAATCTTTCCTGAGAGTTTTAACATCACAAGTTCTGGTATCATTCTTGTAAATCCTTTGGGAATCCTTCTGCAGTGTGTCCACAAATTATTTTTGTGATATGGAGACCGGAACTTTTCCTAGAGCTCTGGGTATAGTCTAACCACACTTCCATAATCCAATGATAAAAGTTCATAGGGTGACAAAGCTGATTAGTTTGCTTCAATTCTCTTTAGGCGGTCATTATCAAACTCAGGCCAGCAAACACAATATTCGTTCTCAGTCTCCTTGGCCAGGTAAGTCCCCACCCCATCACCAGCACAGTAAGGCCGGTGAGCCATTGAAATCTCCGCTCCGTGACCGGAAGCTTGCTGCCGCTGCCCAGACCTGTTAACAACTTCCATAGCCAGGCCAGGAGTAGACCCGCGAGGGGGTTGTCCCCCCTGCCTACCCCCTCCGCACACCGAGTGGCTAAAGATCGGGATGGAATTGCAACCAGACGTTGAGAAGTAACCCCCTCAAATAGCGAAGGAGTGGCTGCCTCCTGTCTACAACCTACGTAAACATGGAGCGCGCAGAAATTACAGGCGCCCTGGGGTCCCGCCAACCCCACTTCATGTTCTACCTCACGAGGCTGCTGCATGCTGTACCCTCCGCCCCAAATCCCCAATGGACAAAATGTAGGGCTCCCACGCATGGAGCCTCCCACCTCAAGCCCCTGGCACTGCCGGACAGCAGGACGTTTGGAACGCCACCGCCTGTCCGGACAGCCGATGAGGACGGGGTAAGCGAGGGGTGTGCAGCAGCAACCCACACAGGAAGCCCCGCCACGCAGAATGGAAAGGGGCAGAGGGGATTCCTGAGAGACGGCTCAGATGGTGGTGCTGAGGGAGGTTTGGCGGGGGTTGGGTGGGGGGGGGGTAGATTGTCTTTATAGTAGCCCACAGGTCTCACAATCTCACCATCTAGCATTCCAGCGCTTAGCAGGAAGCAGCCAACAGCAGCTCATTCAGAACCAAATTGCAATCCCCGACAGGCTTCTCCTGTCACCTCGATCAGAATGCTGACCTTTCATGTGCTAAAAGTGTTTGGTTATCGGAATCCCCTCTGTCTGCTCTCTCGGATTTGAGCACAGCTTACAGGGAAAAGGTCAAGCTGTCAATAGCCTTTTGGGGATTTGTAGTGCTTTAGGATATTACCATCTTTTCAGTGGACTGTTTCATAGACCAGTGCATTCCATTTGATCCAGAACCACAAAGCCAAATGCACACACTGAACCTTCTCTCTCTGTGTGTGCCTTAAAAACTACCTGTGAGTTTCCTCTTACAGATGGCACTGTGTGGAAAAGTAGTGTTTCTTGGTGATTTGGCAACCAGAGCTTGGGACCATTACTCAAACGCTCAATAATTAAGTGAACCAGTCAGACATTCTTAATTACTGTAGTTAATGATTTTCCTGAATTTTTCTCTCATGAATTTCTCTCCCTGTTATTTTCAACATAGATGGCATGGTCTCTGAAGCACAGGGTCATGCCAATCAGCCCAGCGGGTCTGTGCTGGTGCTTTATGCTCCAATCGCTCCTCCTCGTGCCCCATGTAATCTCATATCCAACTAACTATGCCCCCACGCTAAAGAAAAACACTTTCCAAAACGCAGCAGGATTCACTGACCTGAAGACTGAACTTGCTCAATCTGAAGCCCAATCACTGAGGAGACTCGTCCTTCACAGTTCACAGTGAGGAAATGATCGTATACTAACCAAACCCCACCCTTGCCACCAACCCCCCCCCACCCCCCCCTACCCCCCCAACACCCCGCACCCTGACCTGCCCTTCCGTGCTCTGTGTCATGGATTGGGAGGAGAACCTCAGGAAGATTACCTCCTGATTCTCTCAGCCAATGTTCATCTTCCTTTGTGCTAGGTATGACTCCAACCAGCGGAGAGTTTTCCACCTGATTCCCACTGACTCCAGTTGTTCTTGGGCTCCTTGATGCCACCCTCAGTCAAATGCAGCCTTGAGGTCAAGGACATTCACTCTCACCTCACCTCAGGAGTTGGGCTCTTTTCTCCATGTTTGAACCAAGGCTGTAATGAGGTCAGGAGCTGAGTGGTCCTAGCGGAAACCAAACTGGGCATCAGTGAGCAGGTTATTGCTGAGCAGGTGCCGTTTAATAGCACTGTTGATGACCCCTTCCATTACTTTACTGATGATGGAGAGTAGGCTGATGGGGTGGTTCAGCTGGTAGCACTCTCACCTCTGAGCCAGAAAATCAAGGCCCAGCCTGAGGATTGGTGAGCTGCCTTCTTGAACCGCTGCAGTCCATGTGCTGAAGGTACACACAGTGCGGTTAGGGAGGGTGTTCCAGGATTTTGACCCAGCGACAGTGAAGGAATGGCAATATATTTCCAAGTCAGGATGGTGAGTGACTTGGAGGGGAACTTCCAGGTGGTGGTGTTCCCATGTGTCTGCTGCCCTTGTCCTTCTAGATGGTAGTGGTTGTGGGTTTGGAAGGTGCTGTCGAAGGAGCCTTGGTGAATTCCTGCAGTGCATCTAGGAGATGGTACACATGCTTCTAAATTGTTGTGGGTGCACTCATCCAGGCAAGTGGAGAATATTCCCACACTCCTGACATGTGCCTTGGTCTTGCTGCCTTTGGACATGGGCTGCTTCAGTATCTGAGGAGTCACGAATGGTGCTGAACATTGTACAATCATCAGCGAACATCCACACTTCTGACCTTATGATGGAAGGAAGGTCATTGATGAAGCAGCTGAAGATGGTTGGGCCGAGGACACTACCCTGAGGAACTCCTGCAGTGATGTCCTGGAGCTGAGATGACCAACCTCCAACAACCACAACCATCTTCCTTAGTGCTAGGTGTGGCTCCAGCCAGTAGAGAGTTTTCCCCCTGATTCCCATTGATTCCAGTTTGGCTAGGGCTCCTTGATGCCACACTCGGTCAAATGCTGCCTTGATGTCAAGGGACAGTCACTCTCACCTCACCTCGGGAGTTGGTCTCTTTTGTCCATGTTTGAACCAAGGCTGTAATGAGGTCAGGAGCTGAGTGGTCCTGGTGGAACCCAAACTGGGCATCAATGAGCAGGTTATTGCAAGGCCATTACTGCTTGACAGCACTGTTGATGACTCCTTCCATTACTTTATTGGTGTTCGAGAGTAGACTGATGGGGCAGTAATTGGCTGGGTTGGATTTGTCCTGCCTTTTGTGTACAGGACATACCTGGGCAATTATCCACATTGTCAGGCAGATGTCAGTGTTGTAGCGTTACTGGAACAGCTTGGCTAGGGCCGCAGCAAGTTCTGGAGCACAAGTCTTCAGCACTATTGCAGGAATATTGTCAGGGCCCATAGCCTTTGCAGTATCCAGTACCTTCAGCTGTTTCTTGATATCACGTGGAGTGAATCAAATTGGCTGAAGACTGGCATCTGTGATGCTGGAGACCTCTGGAGGAGGCCAAGATGGATCATCTATTCGGCACTTCTGGCTGAAGATTGTTGCGAATGCTTCAGCCTCATCTTTGCACTGATGTGCTGGGCCCCTCCATCATTGAGGATGGGGATCTTTGTGGAGTCTCCTCCTCCAGTGAGTTGTTTAATTGTCCACCACCATTCACGACTGGATGTGGCAGGACTGCAGAGCTTAGATCTGATCCGTTGGTTGTGGGATCGCTTAGCCCTGTCTATCACTTGCTGCTTATGCTGTTTGGCACACAAGTAGTCCTGTGTTATAGCTTCACCAGGTTGACACCCCATTTTTAGGTATGCCTGGTGCTGCTCCTGGCATGCCCTCCTGCACTCTTCATTGAACCAGGGTTGATCCCCTGGCTTGATGGTAATGGTAGAGTGGGGGGTACACCAGGCCACGAGATTACAGATTGTGTTCAAGTACAATTCTGCTGCAGCTGATGGCCCACAGTGCCTCATGGATAGCCCCAATCTTCAGTTGCAAGGTCTGTTCAAAATCTATCCCATTCAGCACGGTGGTAGTGCCACACAACATGATGGAGGGTATCCTCAATGTGAAGGCAGGACTTCACCTCCACAATGACTATGCGGTGGTCACTCCTACTGATACTGTCATGGGCAGATGCATCTGCAGCAGGCAGGTTGGTGAGGATGAGGTCAAGTATGTTTTTCCCTCTTGTTATCTCCTTCACCCCCTGCCGCAGACCCAGTCTAGCAGTTATGTCCTTTAGGACTCAGCCAGCTCGGTCAGTAGTGGTGTTACCGAGCCACTCTTGGTGATAGACACTGAAGCCCCCCCACCCAGAGTACATTCTGTGCCCTTGCCACCCTCAGTGCTTCCTCCAAGTGGTGTTCAACATGGAGGAGCACAGATTCATCAGCTGAGGGAGGGTGGTACGTAGTAATCAGCAGGAGGTTTCCTTGTCCATGTTTCACCTGATGCCCTGAGACTTCATGGGGTCCGGAGTCAATGTTGAGGACTCCTAGGGCAACTCCCTCCCGACTGTATCCCACTGTGCCCCCACCTCTGCCGGTCGGACAGGACACACCCATGGATGGTGATGGTGATGGTGGGACATTATCTGTAAGGTATGATTCCATGAGGATGAGTATGTCAGGCTGTTGCTTGACTAGTCTGTGAGACAGCTCTCCCAATTTTGGCACTAGCCCCCAGATGTTAGTAAGGAGGACTTTGCAGTGTCGACAGGGCTGAGATTGTTGTTGTTGTTTCCGGTGCCTCGGTTGATGCCGGGTGGTCCATCCGTGCTGTCCTGAGGGAACCCTGCACAGAGGGAGGGTGTCCTGAGGGAACCCTGCACAGAGGGAGGGTGTCCTGAGGGAACCCTGCACAGAGGGAGTGCTGTCCTGAGGGAACCCTACACAGAGGGAGTGCTGCAATGCCAGAGGATCCATCCTGGATGATGCAGGAGGGCCATGACATTATCCCATTTGATGAAAACGCATTAGAGAAGTTCCAGACTGGCTGATAGTTGCCTGGATTCTATTCCAAGAGATGTTAACACACCGCCTCCTGCCCTACCCCCTACACTTCTACCATTGGTTGCCCAATCTGTTAGTCATTAAGTAATAGCAACAATAATAACCTCAATGCTCAGTGTTGCTGAAACCACCCAATTCATCAAATGGAGCAATTTCGACATCGAATCCTGGGAACGTTGAACCTGGGTTTGTCGATTCCTGGACTGTTGCTGTTGTGGGTCTGTACGAGGAAAGAAAGGGGAAGAGCTTGCCTCCATCTTTGATCCCCCCGGGGGTTTGTTCACAGGAGTGTCCAGGAGGATGAACACCTGGATCTGGAAGACTTCAAATTAATCTAGCAGAATTGGCAAATCCCGCGCCACGTCCAGCACCAGGATTCGCCACCATTTAACAGGAGCTGAAAGCTCCCCCCAAAAGGCTCAGATTTCGAAGCGTTTGATATAAATAATCTCCTTGATGTAATTTTTATGTGTGTGTGTGTGTGTGTGTGTGTGTGTGTGTGTGTGTGTGTGTGTGTGTGTGTGAGTGTGTGTGTGTGAGTGTGTATTGCTGCTTTATGGAGAGACAAACCCTGCCTTTCTAAATATATCCCTTGGCCCATTGGTTCCCCCATCCCCCCCTAGGCTTGGAGGCTTAGATGAAAGTGAAGAGGACAAATAGCCTTCCTTTTGTTTTCAACAGGGAGTGTTCACTGTGGGGAGCTCTTGACTGATTTATGTGCAGTGGCATTATGTAAGCCAGCGCTTGAGGGAAACATCTCTTGGCTGGCGCACACAGAGTGAATTGAACTTGCCCGGGCACCAATTAATCCCGGCTGTAATGAAACAAAGACGAAACTGGAGGAAAAAATAATAATAATAATAATAATAAAAAACAGCATTTGATGGTGAGGCTTTCGATGTGGTCTTACAGGGAACAACACACACACACACACACACACACGTGGTTGATAAGAGCTTCCTGGGATCAGTGTGAGTGAGACACTGAGTTCTCAGTGGAGCAGGCTGAATTCTATCCCTTTACGCTTGTGGTCCTTTCGGCTGCTGAAGGTCAAACCAACGCATATTTATATTATAACGCTGGTAATGCGGGATAGCTCCCTGCTGTTTCAGGAAGTAGTTAGAGACAATAAAGGTGCCATTTGATTTACAGATGGGGGAGCCTCTAGGTTGAAGTAGGGAGTCTTGAAGCAAACTCGTGTTCAAAGGCATTCCATTTGTAGATACCTCTTAATGTTAGGAACAGGGTGGGGCAGGGGGAGGCCATTCAGCCCCTCTGGGTTGCTCTGACATTCGGCTAGACCCTGGCTGATCTCAGCTGCATCTGCCCACCTTTGATCTATCCCCTGTGAACCACTATCCAACGATTCACAATTTGAAGTCTCCACTTGTCCAACCTTCCCACTGATGTCCAGTGGGTTATTCATCCTGACAGTCTGTTGGTTGACTGATAAATATTGACCAAAGCACAAGGGAGAATTCCTCTGCTCTTCTTCGTAAACTTGCTATGGGATCTTCTCCATCCAGCCAGGGGAGCAGACAGGGCCCCAAGTTTACTGGCTAATTTGAAAGACAGCACCTCTGACAGTACAGCACTCCCTCAGTACTGCAGCGGAGTGCCAGCCAGGTTATGTGCTGTGTCTGTAGAGTAGGACTTGAACTCACAACCATATCAGACCCAGAGGTGGGGGGGGGGGGTTGGGGGTGAGGGGGGGTGCTAGACACTGAGCCAAGGCTCTCAGCAAACCAATTGGAACAAAGCAGAACTGAGCAGTGAAATATGTGGGGAAAGACAGGCAGGGACCTGGTTCTGGTAAATGACTATTCAAGCAATTGGTGAAACAGCAGCTGGATTTTGAATCAGGTATTTAAACCCTTCTGGCAACAGCTGCACAGCAACTCAAGTTGTCAATGTAAACAGACAGCAGCTGGCAGTTCTCAGGCTGGTCACTAGATGGTGACCATTGCAGCCAATCCAAAGGAAAGGGAGCAGAATTTTCACATCAGCTGTCGACAGTTCAATGTATATACTGCACAGTAAGAAAGACTTGCATTTCTATAGCGCCCTTCATAACCACCAGCCATCCCAAAGTGCTTTACGGTCAACTAAGTATTTTCAAAGTATAGTCACAATTTTAATAAAGGAAACTCTGCAGCCTATTTGCGCACAGCAAGCTCCCACAAACAGCAATGTGATAATGACCGGATAATCTGGTTTTTAATGTGATGTTGATTGAGGGATAAATATTGGTCAGGACACCGATGGGGTGAACTCCCCTGCGCTTTTTCAGAATAATGCCATGGGGGCTTTTACATTCACCTGAGAGGGCAGACAGGGCCTCGATGTAACGTCTCATCCGAAAGATGGTGCACTAGAATGTCGACCTAGATTTTTGTGCTCAAGTTTCTCAAGCGGGAGTTGAACCCAAGACACCACATCCATCGCTCATTATTGAAGGACCAATGGCTCCTCCTTTGTCTTGAGGGTCCTTTACCCTAATATTTAAAACAAGGTGGGGGGAGGGGGCAGATTATATGAATATATTTATACAGAAGTTTATCATGTTGAACTTTTCCAGCCCAGGGCTGAACGTAGGAACGTAAGAAATTGGAGCAGGAGTGGGCCATTCGGCCCCTCAAGCCTGCCCTGCTATTCAATAAGATCATGGCTGATCTGCCCCAGGCCTCAACTCCTCTTTCATGCCAGATCCTCACAGCCCTCAACTCCCCTATATTTCAAAGATCTATCTCCCTCCTCTTTAAATACTTTCAGTGATCTAGCCTCCACAACTCTCTGGGATAAAGAATTCCAGACATTCACTACCTTCTGAGAGAAGAAATTCCTTCGTATCTCGGTTTTAAATGAATGTCCCCTTATTCTGTAACTATGTTCCCTGATTCGAGATTCCACCGTTAGTGGAAACATCCTCTCAACATCTAGTTCTGCATGCTCTGTCTGCAGTCTCTCTGATACTACATTAAACTGAGGCTCCATAAACCTGTTTAGGAATCAGGGTAGAACATTGGGACATAAGAATAGGATTGGTAGGCTATTCAGTCCTTCGAGTCTATTCCACCATTTCAATCAGATCGTGGCTGGTCCATACCTCCACTCCATCTGCCTACCTTGGGTCTGTAACCCTTCATCCCCTCACTCAACAAAAATTAATCAGAAGAGTAGGGGAGATGTCCCCACTGTCCTGGCTCATTTTCCTCCCTCAATCAGTCAACCAGCTGAGCAAAAACAAATCAATCGGTTATTCATGCCATTGCCGCTGTGGGATCCTGCTGTGCGGACCTTGACTGCTGTGTTGCCTGCATGGCAAAAGTGGCTGCTCATTGAAAAGGTCCATTGTTGGGTCTGAAGGTGTCAAGGGGAAGGGTAGAAATGAAAGTGCTTCGTTTTCAAAGTGCTTCTGACAGTGGGGTTGATTTTTCCTCTATTTCCCTGTAGCGTTAACGACCTTGAATGTGGGTCAGTCACCCAACTCCAGCCGATCAAGCCAGTGGCAATTTGGTCGGAACCCACTGCTGGGAGCCCCGAGTCCCTTTATATACGTGAAAATCGGGTTCCTGGGACTGCCACTGAAAACTGGTCATGGTCAGAGACTGTGAACACCGACTGGACACAGAGTGATGGGAGGAAGTGGAAAAAAAAAGAAAGACATGCATTTGTATAGCGCCCTTCGCTACCTGAGGACATCCCACCGTGCCTTGGAGTGCCACTGAAGTACTTTTGAATTGCGGTCACTGTTATAACGTTGGAAATGCAGCGAGTAATTTGCGCACAGCAAGATCCCGCAGGCAGCATTATGATGATGACCAGACAATCTGTTTTCAATAGTGCTCATAAAAGGGATAAATATTGAACCGGGCACTGGGGAGAGCTCCCCTTGCTCCTTTTGGGGATCTTTTACGGACACCCGAGAGATACCCCTCACCCCCACCCCACCCCCCCCGATACCCCTCGAGTCCCTCCCTTGTGGGAAAGGAGCTGGGCTCCACTTGAAATCCAGCAGCCACTGTTTGGAGCAGTTACACCGATCTGGCCTGCGCATTTTCTTTTTTTTTTTTTGGCTTAACACCCCAGCAAACAAGGGGTGTTTGCTGATCAGCAAGCCGGAAGCGTTCCTGTATTGAGTCTGTCAGGGCTGCCTTGTGGTTATTTTTATTAAAGGAACCGAGGCGGCTTCGCATTTTCAGTTCCCTCCGACTGTTGGGGATGCAGACAGTGGCTGAAGGCAGCTTTTTTTCACTGCTGTCGCTCTTCCTGCACAGGACAGATTCCCAAACTGTCAATAAAACCTATGAGGTGTGACAGGGTTCAGCTGCTTAGGGCACTCTCTCGCGACCTGAAGTGAGCATCTGAGTTATTAACCACCTGAGTTTTAAAGCAACGTTTTCTCAGTCACAGTGGGACAGCCGGGTCATCGGCATTTAGTAAAGTAAATATGGTGGCATTTGCGAGGCCACTGAAGGGCTCGGGATCCAACACAAGGCGAGAAGATCACCCTAGGGGTGGAATCGTCCCAGGTTCGCCCAAAGTGCGGTAGCGGGCGGGACCGAGGATGCTTTACCCGCCGACTGCCCTGGCATCCCATTCCCAGCCCCACCGTGAAGTCCTCTACCCCCATCACTGATGCCATAGTTGGCCCCCAACAGTGTCAACTCGAGAGGAGTGTGGGGGGGCCACTTGATCTCACTCCAGCTTCCCCTTCTCCTCCAGGAGTCAGCCAGGGTTCCTTGGGCACCCATAGAGAGGAGGTTAAGCAGGTGCACACCCTGCGGCCATCTACCCAGGTGACTGAGGGAGTGACCGGCCCATCCGAATCCCCTCTTCCTGCGACCTCAGCAGCTCCAGCTCCACAGGCCGAGGAGGGTGTCACTGCCACACAGCAGGGACCCCGAAAGCAGGCCCAGCCCCTCCAAGTCTTGGCCCTCCAGAGGACGCCCACCAAGGTCATAACAGACAGGGCGTCCCAGTCAGCAGGCTGCCCCCACCTCCTCTGTGGATGTCCGGGGAGCACCAAGACATAACGACAGGGTTAGGAAAGTTAGGAATATGTGGTTGCGCAGCCTGGGCATGGGTGTTAATCACTTGTACATAATGTTCACTATTGGAATTAAACCCCCAATTGTTCTGCTGCCCCCTAAAGCACACATTAATTTACCGTCTGCGCCTGAGGGGTGAAAAGCTCTGCAGCATTTGGTGGCCCTTTCATGCTTCTGCGTTGCCCGTGTGGGCAGTAAAGCCTCAGAGGCCGGACTCCAAGCCTGTCAATGGAGATACAGCCGGGACGGTCCCAGCTGTGGAAGAATGCTCACTTTTGAGAAGATTTTCCAAGCACATGGCCGCTTCCCTCCCCCTCCCCCTCCCCCCACCAACCCCCCACCCCCACCACCCCACCCACCCCCACCACCGATGCACGCGCCTCTCCCTTGATGTCCCAGGGGTGATGTTTGCGAGTGCTGAGCGAGGTTGTACCCACTCCCCTCCGAGATCCCCCCCCCCTCCCACTCAGGTCACCAGGGGGGCACGTTGGTTAGGTACAGTTGTGAAACATGCCCACCCGGATGGTCCGGCAATGGAGTTTGGGGGGGGGGGGGAATAATTCCAGAGAATAAGGTTTATAATTAGATGCCAATGTGATTGAAATGATGTTGCTGACGTGCGCTGGTGGGATACGTGACTCTCCATTGATGGGGTGGAGCGGACCGTCGCAAACTAGTTTCACAAAGCCGTAAAACTGACTTTTAGCCTCCTCAACATATTGTGTCCCCCCACCAACCCCCCCCCACCACCCGCCATGACACCCGACACCAACGGGACCCGAAAATTCCGGCCTGTAGCTTGGAATTGTACAAACCTAACCATCCCTTCCACTCCGGCTCAGCTGATGCACCTGATGTGGGACTGAAGTATACAAACAGGAAAGCTCCCACGCTCTGTGACCATAAGACCATAAGACCATAGGATCAGAAATTAGGCCATTCAGCCCATCAAGTCTGCTCCGCCATTCAATCATGGCTGATAGGTTTCTCAACCCCATTCTCCCGCCTTCTCCCCGTCACCTTTGATCCCCCTTACCAATCAAGAACCTATCTATCTGTGTGCTAAGACGACGGATTCTCTATATCACCTCATTCTAGCACTTCACTTTGCCCCCTACCTCACCTTGTCTGCTGCTGCAGCCTAAATCTATTGTCTTTATTACCTCTGGACTCGGTGGTTCCGACACACTCAAAGTTGGCCTCCTTCCTGCACCCTCCATAAACCTGACCCCTTCTAAAACTGGGACCAAGACACCCACTCCCTCATTATCCCTGCTCTCACTGACCGACACTGGCTCCCAGGTCCAGCAATGCCTCACCTCTCCTTCCCTAACTCTGCGAACTCCTCCAGCCCCACAAACCCTCCAGTATCCCTGCTCCTTCTCCGTAAACCTGGCCTCTTGAGCGCGCCTGATTTTCATCCAACCTGAAATCGAAATACCGCGGAATGTGAAACGCAGGTGGAAAAGGCAGGAAATACTCAGCAGGCCAGACAGCATCTGCGGAGAGAGGTGGCATTTCAGGTCAAGGGTCTTTCTTCAGAGCGATTTTCAATGTTCCACCGCTGGTGGCTGTGTCTTCAGCTGCCTGGACCCCTCTCTCCTGAAACCTTTCCACCTCTCCCCTCCTTTATGTAGCTGGGCCTTTGGCAGCAGCCGGGGGGGGTGGGGGGTGGCGATAGTGGGCGGGGTGGTGGCAGGGGGTTTTGGTGGTGGGGGGCACTGAGCAGAGAAACAGGTCTGCCCCTGTGGGCCCCTCCCTGCAGGCAGCAGCGTCTTTGACAAGCTAGGCCCGATGCTGGGAAGTGGGAGAGAAAGCAGCCAGGACAAAGTGAGGGCTTTTGAGTGGCAGGTGCCAAGGACAGCGTGAAGCCTCTGAGAGTGGCTGAAGAGCCAGGAGGGGGGGAAATTGGGACCTAGCCAGGCTGACTGGAAGCGCCCCTGACTCCGAGGGAGAGGGGCGCAGGACAAACTTGAACAGGCCTGATGAATGCTGGGCTGAGGAGCCAAGGCCCTGACTAGGACCGAGTTCTGGAACATTGATGGTGAATATTCTCTGCAAATAGTTGTTTCTTGAAGTCACGGTTTCTCTGGACAGTTTACACAGTTTTGATGCCAGTGGAATAAAGAAACTTTTTTTTAACCTTAATGCAGTCCTTGTGCTTAAACCTCATGTTACATTTAAGGTAGCCCTTAACTTACCTCCTTTGACCAAATGTCCTAATACCGCCTTAAGTCCTTACCTTGCTGTCAAATTTTGTTTGATAATCGCTCCTGATAAGCGCCTTGGGACATTTTACTATATTAAAGGTGCTATCTAAGTGCAAGTATTGCCCCACCTCAACAATGTGTCAATCGAGAATGTCACACAGTTCAAACAGATTACTCACTCTGTAAGGCTTCAACACCTCACCCCCTGACTCAAAGGTGATAGTCCAACCCAATAAAAAAAACCGACAGTGACTATCTTATATTTATGGCCCCTAGTTCTCGACTTTCCTACAAGTGGAAACATCTTCAAGTTCCTACAGAGAACTCTCCTTCTGGGGGGACACATGTTGTGGATTCTTGCTGGAGACCATCCTGAATTATTGGCAATTATAATGAGGTGAGTATTGTCTAGAGGAGCTTATATCTGAATTCTGAGCTGGGACGCTGCTGCGCTCCCTACCTGGGAGCTTGATCTTGGAAAGTTACCTCTGGAAACCTACGTGAACAGGATTAGCAGTCAGCGATCAGGATCAAGATTCTTGGCTGATTTCCTCACCTCCTACCCTAACATTAGGGTCCTGAGGCCAATTATAGCACCGCCTCAACCCCCACCCCAACAACACCAACAACAACTTGCATTTACACAACGAAGTAAAAGGCCCCAAGACCCTTTGACAGGACAGCTATCAAGCAAAATTTGACATCAAGACAAGAGCACAAAAAGATATTAGGGCCCTTGGCCAATGCAGATAAGTTAAGGAGAATCTCAAAGGAGGTGGGAGGGATGGAGAGGTTCAGGGAGGGAATTTCAGAGCTGGGGGCCCAGGCAAGGTGGGGAATTTGGAAATTAAAACAGAGAGGATTCTAATGATTCTTAGAGTTGCGGAGTGCACTGGCTATTCCACCCCTGTCCACCCACACCCCCGCCCCCCCCTTCCCCCCACCCTCACCTACCCACCAGCTGTGCCCCCCCTCCCAGCCACCCCCCAACAACAACCATCCCGTCTCCCCATACCCTCCACTGAGACAACTGCAGTCCCGGACATGGACCGTACAGACTCACATTTCAAAGATCCTCAAACAACCTGGGAGTTGCTTTTGCCAGGACGTGTAAAGCACACCAGGTCCAACCACAAGGAGGTCTCATGCTGGAAAGTGAAACCTTTATATTGCGTCAATCTTATTTAGATTAATGAATAGTGGCGCTGCTGTGAGTTTGTGCCAGTTAAACAAATCTCTGGGTAAAGATTACATTGTAAACCAGTCGAGTCATAGTAATGCGGCACTGATTTATGATCACATCTGAGACCCCCTCAATTGTATAGCTTTCTTGTAACTCATTCCCAGCTGCCTGTCACTGCTTCCATATACCACATCTATCCTTTGTTTATGCTATGAAAAATACTTGTATAAATGGAAGTGTTGAGTTGATCTGAACAATATCATTGTTTCTTTTCACTTGCCCTCTGACTCAACATGTACTTTTAAATGTTTTCACACAGGGAAAGCTGTTTAATCCTGGGAGTAACATGGGGAACTGGAATCAAGAGTCTAGTTGGAAAACAGCTGTTGTGTTGAGGCCCCAGGTTCTTTAAAGCAACACCCGTCAAAATAACGTGTTTTAACGCCAGTTTGTCCCTCTTATTTATCTTTTACTTTGACAGCCGTTCGTGTCTCTCTTGGCTAAAACCAAAAGCAGAATGCTGGAAAGCTGCTGTTTGTGAAAAATGGCCAGATTAAATGGTTCTTCGCAACTAGAGCCGACTAGAGATGAATTTTAGGATGAAGCTCTCCCTTTACCGGTCGATCTATACCCCCCCACATCCTCACCTAGGGTCATGAACTGTGAGCAACGACCGAAAGGATGAGATTGCGGGTACAAGCGGCAGAGATGGAGTTTCTCCGCAGGGTTGCTGGGGGTTAGGGGGCGAGGGTGAGGGGTTCGGCGATCTGGGAGAGCCTCGGGGTGGAGTCGCTGCTCCTCCGGATCGAGAGGGGCCGGTTGAGGTGGCTCGGGCGCCTGATGAGGATGCCCCCTGGGTAGGCTCCCGCCAGAGCTGGACCGGGCGCGGCCCACCGGGCCGAGACCTCGAGGCCCACCCCGGACACGCTGAGCAATTCCATCCCTCCGCTGGCGTGGAAAAGGCTCGGGAATCCCCCCCGGGAGGAGCTGGAATCTGTGCTGGAGGAAAAGGGGAAGTCTGCTCGGGCCCTGCTCAGCTTACTCTCACCGCGGACCTCACCAGGAGAAGCGGTGTGAAAATGGGTGGGGTGGGGTGGTGGGGGTGGGGGGTGGGGTGGTTAGAGGTGAATCTGCCTACATTGCAATCTCCATCACCACACGAAATGTCAACACTGTACAATAGGTGTCAGCCAGGGCCCAGTGCCTGTCTCTCTCAGCTCTGGGTCAGATGTTTGAGCACACAGGGAAAGCAGGTACCGACTTTGACTGACTCACGAAACAGGCACAGCCTCACATCAGGCTGACTCTCCGCAGCAGGGTGTGGGTTTATGAGGCCTGTGTTTCTCAGCCCTTTGATGGACGGGGCTGAGAAACACGGACAACTTACAGCGATCATCTTCATTGTTTGTGGCAAATCCCGGAAGGCTAAAACCACGGCCCTGGCAGTCTTGGCAATGGCAAAGCTTGTAACTTTTTAAATTATTCATTCATGGGATGTGGGCGCCACTGGCTAAGCCAGCATTTATTGCCCATCCCCAAATGCCCTTGTTCAGAGAGCATTCTAAGAGGCAACCGTGTTGCTGTGGGTCTGGAGTCACATGTAGGCCAGACCAGGTAAGGATGGCAGATTTCCTTCCCTAAAGGGCATCAGTGTCCGGGTGGACTTTTATGCCAATTGATTCCTGGTCATCATTAGACTTTTAATTCCAGATTTTTACTGAATTCAAATTTCACCATCTGCCCTGGTGGGATTGGAACCTCGGTCGCCAGAGCATTACCTGGCTCTCTGGACAATATCACTATGCCACCGCCTCAGGCAGAGGCGGCTTCACTGGTTCGCAGGATGGAAGACGCTCGCGTACCTAAGGGTTTTGTGTTTGGCGTGGTAGCGGGAGCCAGACAACCCGTGAGACACCCAAAGCTCCGCTTCCAGGATGCTGGGCAAACGTGATGTGAAACATGGATTTTCACACACCGGGGACGCTCGCCAATCACAGAGGGAAATGGTGACATCACCTGTGGGCCGGTGTGCACCACCACGGCGATCGGTGGCTACAGCGGCTTGGCAACAGGCACCAACACCGACAAGGACAGCCCAGAATGTCACCCGATAACCACTTTATACGTGACACTTAGGGCAGAACCTGCCTCTGACGGATTGGTCTCTTCAGAATCAGCAAAAGTGCACCATAAGAAGCTATCCCATCCCCAAAGGTTTTGCTGTGTGTCCATCAGCTCGATGGAAGGATGATAACAAGGACTTGTGAGAGCATAATCCAGGCTGATGCTGCCAGTGTAGCACTGAGGGAGTGCTGTACTGCTGGAGGTGCTCTCTTCCAAAAGAGACATTAAACGCGTGCCCATCTGCCCTCTCAAATCCTAAAGACCCTGTGGCCTCTGTCTCAAAGAAGAGCAGTTTATCCTGGTATCCTGGCCAGTATATATCCCTCAACCAGCATCACTAATACAGATAATTTGGTCATTAGCTCACTGTCTCTTAATGTCATGTTTATCTACAACACAACCCTATTGTGACAGTGCTTCCTATGACATAACTGTATTGTGACAATATTCCCTATGACACCTCGTTAGGGACAGTATTCCCTATGACATAACTGTATTGTGACAGTATTCCCTATGACACCTCGTTAGGGACAGCATTCCCTATGACATAACTGTATTGTGACAGTATTCCCCACAACAGAACCATATTGTGAAAGTATTTCCTACAGCACAACTGTATTGTGACAGTATTCCCTATGACACTCGTTTGGGACTGTATTCCCTATGACATAACTGTACTGTGACAGTATTCCCCACACAACCATATTGTGACAGTATTCCCTATGACACTCGTTAGGGACAGTATTCCCTATGACATTACTTTATTGGAGCCAATATTTCATTGGGTGTAAAATGCTTTGGGATGTCCTGATGTGGTAAAGGTGCTATAGAAATGCAAGGCTTTTTATCTCAAGCAAACATATTACGCCAGTTCAAACAAACTGCTCCCTCCTCCAAGAAGTCAACCTGCATGACCTCCTGCGAATTGCAATTCCACCTCACCCCTCCCCCACCTCTCCGTGGGTATTAATGAAGTTTTTGCAGTGGAGTCAAGAGCTGATGTGACAAATAGGAAGAGTCTCCTTTCAAAGCCAAGCAACAGACATTGTGCGCTGAGCATACAGATCATCTTGAGAACTTGAACGCCCTTGGACAGTCAGCGAAACATTCCCTAAGACAATGTGTGATTGATGGCTCTATGGGGAATGGCGAGGAATATAGAAATACACAGGGATTGATGAGAGTGGACAAAAGTCTTTTTTATATAAAGGACGAAGAGAGTTTTGTCTCCCTGTTTGCAACAAAGTCAGCTTGTTATTATTTTTAGTTTGCAGTTTTTTTTAACTCCTTCATTGCAAAGATAAAGTGGTAACAACAACAACAACCTGCATTTCTGTAGTACCTTTAACATAGTAAAACATCCCAAGGCACTTCCCTGGAGCTCTTAGCAGCGTTATCAAGGAAAGTTTGATGCCAAGGACATATTAGCACAGTTAAGATGTATGTTTTTAAGAGAATCTTAAAGGAGAAGAAAGGTTGAGGTTTAGGGAGGCTATTCCAGAGCTGAAGGCATCGCTGCCAGTGGTGGAGCGATTAAAATCAAGGATGCTTATTAAGTCAGAATTGGAGGAATGCAGAGATCCCAGGGTATTGTGGAGCTGGAGGAGTTTACAGAGATGGGGAGGCGCAAGGCCATAGAGGTATTTGAGATCAAAGATGAGAATTTTAAAATCAAGCTATGACAGATTGAACCAGGGGCCATTGTAGGTCAGTGAACGCAGGGGTGATGGGTGAACGGGGACTTGGTGTGAAGTAGGATGCAGGCAGCAGAGTTTTGACTGAGCTCAAGTTCACAAAAGGAGGAAGGATGAAGGCCGGCCAGAATAGCATTAGAATAACGGAGAGTAGAAATTTAAAATCGCAGATAAGGGTTAGGATTGTCTGATGCCCTAGGAACAGCAGCAACTGGTGTTCTCAACTTTTACCTGATGATGTTGTTGGTCCATTAAGCCAACATAGATCACAAACACACAAGGGAAGTGAATTAATCTGTAGCGATTGTTTCTGTGTTTAAACTGCAGGCATTTATTTCCATTTTTTCACAGTAAGATAGAACTTTGCATTTGTATAGCACCTTTCATGACTTTGGGACATCCCAAAGTGCCTTACAGCCAATGGACTATTTTTGAAGTTTAGTCACTGGTGTCATTTGGAAACGAGGCCAATTTGTGTTTGTGTAACACTGGGGCAGAGGCCCCTGGTCACCTTTGACTGGCACTTTTATATCCACATGACAGGGAGATGGGGCCTTGGTTGAACATCTCAGGGTGAAAGATGGCACCTCCAACACTGCAGCCCTTCCTTGGTCCTGCATAGAATTATGTGCTCAAGTTTTTGAAGCGGAATAGCTAACACCGATTCAAAAGGATTTGCTAGTCATGATCACCATGCTGGTTTAGGGAGCTTGCTGTGTGTAGGGGTACAGCAGCTAGACTAATTATGTCACTGGACAAGTAATCCAGAGGCCCAAACTAATGCTCTGTGAGATACGAGTTCAAATCCCATCACAACAGCTGGAGGAATTTAAATTCAATTAATAAATCTAGAATAAAATGTTACATACAACAAATTAGGAGCAGGACTAGGCCACTCGGCCCTTCAAGCCTGCTTTGCCGTTCAATGAGATCATGGCTGATCTATTGTAACCTCCATTCCACATTCCTAGCTACCCCCGGTAATCTTTCACCCCCCTTGTTAATCAAGAATCTATCCAACTCTGCCTTAAAAATATTCAGAGACTCTACTTCCACCGCCTTTTGAGGAAGAGAGTTCCAAAGACTCACGACCCTCTGAGAGAAAACAATTCTTCTCTTCTCTGTCTTAAATGAGCGACCCCGTATTTTGAAACAGTGACCTCTAGTTCTAGATTCTCCCACAAGAGGAAACATCCTCTCCACATCCACCCTGTCGAGACCTCATCAGGATCTTATGTTTCAATAAAGTCGCCTCTTACTCTTCTAAACTCTAGTGGATACAAGCCTAACCAGTCCAACCTTTCCTCATAATACAACCCTCCCAATCCAGTTATTGGTCTAGTAAACCTTGTCTAAACTGTGGCCAATGTATTTACATTCTTCCTTAAGTAAGGAGGCCAATACTGTACAAAATACTCCAGATGTGGTTTCACCAGTGCCCTGTATAACTGAAGCATAACCTTTTATATTCAATTCCCCTCACAATAAATGATAACAACATTCTATTAGCTTTCCGAATTACCTGCTGTGCCTGAATGCTATCCTCTTGCTATTCATGCACTAGGGCACCCAGATCCCTCTGTATCTCAAAGCTCTGCGATCTCTCATCATCTAGATAATATGCTTCTTTTTTATTGTTGCTGCCAAAAATGAATAATTTCACATTTTCCTGCATTATACTGCATTTGCCAGATCTTTGCTCACTCACTTAATCTATCTATATCCTATTGTAGCCTCCTTATGTTCTCTTAACAATTTACTCTCCTACCTATCTTTGTGTCATCAGCAAATTCAGCCACCATCCCTTCAGACCCTTCATCCAAGTCATTTATACACATTGTAAAAAGTTGAGGCCCCAGCGCTGATCCCTACAGCACACCACTCATTAAATCCTGCCAACCAGAAAATGCCTATTCTCTGTTACCTGTGAGCCTGCCAATCTTCTGTCCTTGCCAATCTGTTACCCCCTACACCACGAGCTTCTATTTTCATCAATAACCTTTGATGTGGCACCTTATCAAATGCCTTCTGGGAATCTAAGTACAGAGCATCCACTGGTTCCCCTTTATCCACAGCACTTGTTACTTCTTCAAAGAACTCCAATAAATTGGTTAAATGCGATTTTCCTTTCAAAAAATCATATTGCCTGCCTGACTGCCCTGCTATAACGTCTTTAATAATAGCTTCTAACGTTTCCCCTATGACAGATGTTAAGCTAACTTGCATGTCGGTTCCTGCTTTCTGTCTCCCTCACTTTATGAATAAAGGAATTACATTCGCTATTTTCCAATTTAGTGGAACCTTCCCCAAATTAGTGAATTTTGGAAAATTAAAACCAATGCATCAGCTATCTCAATAGTCACTTTTAAGACCCTGGGATCAAGTCCATCAGGACCTAAGGACTTGTCAGCCCCCAGCTCCAACAATTTGCCCAGTACCACTTCCCGGGTGATTATAATTTTCCTGAGTTCCCCCCTCCCTTCCATTTCCTGATTTACACAATTTGTGGGATTTTACTTGTATCCTCTATAGTGAAGCCCGATGCAAAATATCACAGAATCACACAGTGCAGAAGAGGTCCTTCAACCCATTGAGTCTGCACCGACACGTGAGAAAAATCTGACCTGCCTACCTAACCCCATTTACCAGCACTTGACCCACAGCCTTGAATGTTAAGACGCGCCAAGTACTCATCCAGGTCAGTCATCTCAGCTCCAGGACATCACTGCAGGAGTTCCTCAGGGTAGTGTCCTCGGCCCAACCATCTTCAGCTGCTTCATCAATGACCTTCCTCCCTCTTTATCTCTTCAATTCATCTACCATCTCTTTATTTTCCATTATTAATTCCCCAGGTTCACTTTCTATAAGTCGAAAGCTCACTTTGTTAACTCTTTTCTTATTTAAATTTCTATAGAAACTCTTAGTATCCGTCTTTATATTTCCAGCTAGCTTTCTCTGATTAGCTAATTACTCCCTCCTTATTAATCTGTTTGTCATTCTTTGCTGGTCTTTATATTCTGTCCAATTTTCTGACCTGCCACTCATCTTTGTGCAAATATAGGCTTTTTCTTTAAGTTTGACACTGAATTTAGTTTTTTTAGTTAACCACAGATGGTGGATCTTCCCCTTGGAATTTTTCTTTCTCATTAGACTGTATCTATTTAGTTTATTCCAAAATAGCCCTTTAACTTTTTTTTATTCATTCAGCGGACGTGGACATCTCTGGCTGGGCCAGCATTTATTGCCCATCCCTAACTGCCCTTCAGAAGCTGCTGGTGAGCTGCCTCCTTGAACCACTGCAGTCCCTGTGGTGTAGGTACAACCACCATGCTGTTAGGGAGGGAGTTCCAAGATTTTGACCCAGTGACAGTGAAGGAACGGCTATATATTTCCAAGTCAGGATTTTGTGTGACTTGGAGGGAAAATTCCAGGTGGTGGTGTTCCCATGTGTCTGCTGCCCTTGTCCTTCTAGATGGTGGCCATCGTGGGTTTGGAAGGTGCTGTCTAAGGAGCCTTGGTGAGTTCATGCGGTGCATCTTGTAGATGGTACATACTGCTGCTACTGTGCATCGGTGGTGGAGTGAGTGAATGTTTGTGGATGGGGTGCCAATCAAGCGGGGCTGCTTTGTCCTGGATGGTGTCGAGCTTCTTGAGTGTTGTGGGAGCTGCACTCATCCAGGCAAGTGGAGAGTATTCCATCACACTCCTGACTTGTGCCTTGTAGATGGTGGACAGGTTCTGGGGAGTCAGGAGGTGAGTTACTTGCTGCAGGATTCACTTATCAGCCTGGATATTGTCCATGACTTGCTGCATTTGGACACTGACTGCTTCAGCATCTGAGGAGTCGCAAATGGTGCTGAACATTGTGCAATCATCAGCGAACATCCTCACTTCTGACCTTCTGATGGAAGGAAGGTCACTGATGAAACAGCTGAAGATGGTTGGTCCTCGGACACTACCCTGAGGAACTCCTGCAGTGATGTCCTGGAGCTGAGATGACTGACCTCCAACAACCACAACCATCTTCCTTTGTGCTGGGTATGACTCCAACCAGCGAGGAGCTCTCCCCCTGATTCCCATTGACTTCAGTTTTGCTAGGGCTCCTTGATGCCGCACTTGGTCAAATGCGGCCTTGATATCAAAGGCAGTTACTCTCACCTCATCCCCAGAGTTCAGCTCCTCTGTCCATGTTTGAGCCAAGGCTGTAATGAGGTCAGGAGCAGAGTGACCCTGGCAGAATGCAAGCTGGGCGTCAGTGAACAGGTTATTGCTAAGCAACTGCCGCTTGATAGCACTGTTGATGACCCCTTCCATTACTTTACTGATGATGGAGAGTAGACTGATGGGATGGTAATTGGCCAGGTTGGATTTGTCCTGCTTTTTGTGTACAGGACATACCTTGGTAATTTTCCACATAGCCGGGTAGATGCCAGTGTTGTAGCTGTACTGGAACAGCTTGGCTAGGGGCGCGGCAAGTTCTGGGGCACAAGTCTTCAGCACTATTGCTGGAATGTTGTCAGGGCCCACAGTACCCAGCGCCTTCAGCCATTTCCTGATATCATGTGGAGTTAATCGAATTGGCTGAAGACTGGCATCTGTGATGCTGGGGACCTCCGGAGGAGACTGAGATGGATCATGCACCCGGCACTTCTGGCTGAAGATTGTAGCGAATGCTTCAGCCTCATCTTTTGCACTGATGTGCTGGGCTCCTCCATCATTGAAGATGGGGATATTTGCGAAGCCTCATCCTCCTGTTAGTTGTTTAATTGTCCACCACCGTTCACAAGAATGACCACAGTTCAAAATAACTAATTCATCGGTTGTAAACCACTTTGAGCTGTGCTGAGGTGGTGAAAGGTGCTATAGAAATGCAAGGGCAGAAGTTTATGCCCCGCGGGCGAGCAGCGCCCGACCCGATCAGGGGTAACATTGGGCGCAGTGACGTCAGGCGAGCACCCCGAATCCATCAGGCACTCGCACGATATTCCAGTCGGCGGGCGAGGGCGAGGGAATTGGCAGCGCGCCCACCAACAGCTAAGGAGCCTTTTGAGGCCGTTGATGTATTAATTGACCTGGATTTTTCGCTGTCTGTCCAAACGTTCCGGCCAGCGGGTGGGTGAATCGGCCAAGCGGCCTTTGGATTTTTGGCGAAACCTCATCCAAGAGTGGGATGGGGTTTCTGATATTAATGTTAAAAAATAAAAAATGCTTGGGCAGAATTTTTATATGGTTAGATGAGCAAGTCTGATGCGTGGACATTTTTTTTTCCTGCATTTTAACATCTTTATTTGATGGTTTTAAATTCTCCAGCTCCCGGGGGGCAGCTCTCTGCCTTCGAGGAGCTTTTCATTCTGCGCTCCCTTCCCCCCGCCATCCCCACCACCACACCGCACCCACACTGACCTCAGCACTCGCCCTCTTCCCACCCCCACCCTGGTGGTGCTGAGCCATTCACGCCGGCTGGCTGCTAATTGGCCAGCCAGGGTAAAATGGTGGTCAGGGGCCGATTTTGGGTGGTGGGACTGTTTCCCAACCACTCCTGAGCCTGCCCGATGACCTCAAAATTGTGGCCCGAGTCTTTCTATGTAATTTCGGAATTTATTCGACTCGGCTTCCTAGCAATCCATGTTGTTGTTAGAGCCCGAATACAAACAGACTCATTCCTTGATGACTAGCGGAGGAAACCCACTTAAATTAAGCAGCTCCATTTAACCTTCATTAAAACAGTTGGGCAAAGGAATGTCAAACAATTACATTTGTCTGCTTGTATAATCAACAGTAATTTTGAGTTTAATCTACATTAGAGGCAGCTCACCTTCATTCTTACTTCATTAAGTTTTTATTAGATCTAGATTTATTGAAGATAAAGATTGGATGTTTAAAGATTTCCTCATCGTATTATAGCTTATTTAAGCTTACTTCAAAAACAATTATCTTGAATTAATTTTCTGCAATATAAAAACATGAAGTGGTTTTAATTTGAATAAACCCAGCCAGCGCGTAGAGTGAATGGTAAATATTCTCTGGGCTGGGAGGCAGCATAACTTTCATTGGAACCACAGCATTATACCTGGAAATGTTAGTTTGGCTCGTGAGGTCTCGCTCTCAGTCCTGAGCCAGGAAGTTGTAGGTTCAAACCCCACTTCAGGATCTGACTTCATGCTTTTGGCTGATACTCCCATTGTCAGCACTGGGACAGTGCCACTTTGTCAGAGGTACTGTTTCTCATACAGGACGTTAAGCTAACCTCTGCCTGTGCCTTCTCGGGTGTAAATGGTCCCATGACACTGTTTGGAAGAAGAGCAGGGGAGCTGTCAATGGAGTCCTGGGATCAATATTTATCCCTCAACCCCAACATCACTAAAATAGTTGACCTGGTCATTTATCACAGTTCATGGGAGCTTGCTGTGTGCAAATTGGCTGCTGTATTTTCTACAGTGATTACACTTCAAAAGTACTTAATTGGCTGTGAAGCTCTTTGTGATGCTCTGAAGGTGTGAATGGCCCTATATAAATGGAAAACAAAAACAGAATTACCTGGAAAAACTCAGCAGGTCTGGCAGCATCGGCGGAGAAGAAAAGAGTTGACGTTTCGAGTCCGCATGACCCTTCAACAGAACTGGGTGAATCCAAGGAGAGGTGTGAAATATAAGCTGGTTTAAGGTGGCGGGGGGGGGATGGTGGGGGGGAGGTGCGGTTGGGAGGGGGGAGAGAAATGGATGGGGGTGGTGCGGTTGTAGGGACAAGCAAGCAATGATAGGAGCAGATAATCAAAAGATGTTACAGACAAAAGAACAAAAGAACACAGAGGTGTTGAAGTTGGTGATATTATCTAATCGAATGTGCTAATTAAGAATGGATGGTAGGGCACTCAAGGTATAGCTCTAGTGGGGGTGGGGGGTCATAAAAGATTTAAAAATAATGGAAATAGGTGGGAAAAGAAAAATCTATATAAATTATTGGAAAAAACAAAAGGAAGGGGGAAGAAACAGAAAGGGGGTGGGGATGGAGGAGGGAGTTCAAGATCTAAAGTTGTTGAATTCAATATTCAGTCCGGAAGTCTGTAAAGTGCCTAGTCGGAAGATGAGGTGCTGTTCCTCCAGTTTGCATTGGGCTTCACTGGAACAATGCAGCAAGGAATGGAAGTTCTTATCTTCTTTCTTTCTGTAACCACTAGGCTGGAGGATGCATAAGCTTGTCATTCCCATTGTCAAGATTTAAATGCGCATGTCAGATTCAGATTGGATTGTAAAACCCCTGCTCCGCTTTGGTACAGTGACCTCACTGGAAAGTGAATGAATCCAACCACAGCCTCATATTCACCATTGGGATTTTGTTCATGGTCAGAACCTCCGGTTATCTCTGCGCTAAAACATTCACATCACTTTCTGAGACAGGTTTGTTCCAACTGATGTTTTCTCACCACAGAGAACTAAATCTAAAAGAGATTGCAATTTCCGTAGGATCCTATAGGTAGTTCTGGTCAAATCGAGATCTTGAGGAGCCTGAGGACTGGTTCTAACAAGGATTTCTTTCAATTCATTCTCAAGACGTGGATGTTGCTGGCAAGGCTTTTACCGCCGATCCTTAGTCATCCTCAGAACTTCGTAATATAACTGAGCGGCTTGACAGGCCACTTTAGAGGGCAGTTAAGAGACAAACATGTTAGTTGTAAAGTCTTGCCGCGGTGGAGCCACAACTCTCTTAACCTTTGCACTAAGACCTAGGCCCAGATTATTGTCCCCAGGTCAGGTTTGCCAAGCTGGGGGGGATTTCCGGCTCGGAAATTCGGAACTTTATAAACAGCCACCCCACGGATGGGATTTTCAGTCAGTGATTGGGTGGGGGGTGGGGTGGGGGGGTGGGGGGGTCACCCACAATGAGCTTATTTCTGATGTGTGGCTGGCAGGAAGGACTGTAGAGCTGTCGAGGGTGCACCAGCTGCATTCAGCATTCAGAGTGTGGCATTACCCAATGGAAAAGCTCCTTTCACGAGGTATGACAAATCAGTATGGTTCTCAAACATTTCTCTTCCAATGGGTACGTTCATATTTTTAGGAACATAAAGGCCAGTACAGGTATGATGGATTGAATGGCCTCCTTCTGTATCAGTCTATGAATACTAAATGAAAAATGACCAAGTTCCGTCTAGTTCACCTTCTCCCATCCTGGGCATCATATGGTACAATGATAATGGAGTTATTGACCAATCACAGTGATCAATCTCTATGAATGAGACTACAACAGAGCCAGGCATGAGATAAGGAAAACCCCCAGTGGGGGAGAGATTTGGGAACCATATGTCCAAAGTCACCTGTCTCTCCCCAGCACACTCCACTCACCACACGTCAGGTCTCAAATTACTCAGCTATAGTGTTCCACAATGTCTTAATTATAGGAACTCAGGAACAGGAGGAGATCATTCAACCCCTCAAACCTATTTCACCATTTAGCTGATCGGTGTTTTAATTCCATCTACCCTACTCTAGTTCCTTAACCCTCCAGGCCCTTCTCAAACAAATGCATTTCCTGAAAAAAATCTATCAGACTTGAATTTGAACGAATCAATTCCACCACCATTTCCCTAGGGAGCCTGTCTGTAGGTTTACTTGTAAAGGGTTTGATAGTGCATAGATGTTCTCCATGGAGCAAAGGAGAACTGGTCACCAGGAGATGCGTGCAGTTCACTGCAGAATGACATCAGGTACGAAGGTGCTGAAAGCTGCCAGGAAAACCGAGAAATAATTTGCAAAGTAAAATGTTCTGGGCGCAACTGAACAAGCAGTTGTGCTAGAACATTTCTGGAATATTTCTTTGAATGCTTGTTCATGATTGATAGCTGAATGGACTAAGCTAGCAGAACTGATAGGCTCAATGGGGCCTTCAGTGGAGTGTGAGTTTGGGTTGTGGTGGAGGTGGTGGGGGAATGGGGTTCCCTCAATTCAAGGAGATGGTCAATTGGATTTAATCAACAGAGGAAGGGAGGTGAAATACAACTTCCTGATACAGGCAGTGGTGAATTAGCATCTGTAACATACTCCACCAATTATTTAAAACTGCACCAAGTTGTGGGAGGCGATGGTGTAGTGGTGATGTCACTGAGCTAGTAATCCATAGATTCAGGGTAATGTTCTGGGGACACAGGTTCGAATCCTGCCACAGCAGATGGTGGAATTTAAATTCAATAAAAAAATCTGGAATTAAAAAAAGTAAAATAAAAAGTCTAATGATGACCATGAAACCATTGCCAATTGGTGTAAAAACCCATCTGGTTCACTATTGTTCTTTAGGGAAGGAAATCTGTTGTCCTTACCCTGGTCTGGCCTATATGTGACTCCAGACCCACAGCAATGTGGTTGACTCTTAAATGCCCTCTGAACAAGGGCAATTAGGGATGGGCAATAAATGCTGGTCTAGCCAGTGATGCCCACATCCCATGATTGAAAAAAATGTGTACAGTGCACAAAACAGGCCATTCTGCCCAACTGATTTGTGCTAGTGTTTATAATCCAGTTGAGCCTCCTCCAGCCCCTCTGCATCTCACCCCATCAACATATCCTTCTATTCCATTCTCCCTCAGGTATTCTTCTAGCTTCCCATCAAATGCACCTATACTCAGCAATGCATTGGTAGAAAATTGCACAAGGTGCTTTATCCCTTTATCCATTGGATTTCAGTCCCAATGAGTATCTACTAGGTCAGAGACCCTGCATTTGTATGGGATGTGCAAAGCACTTTGCAAAATGAACTAGTTCCACAACGTAGTCAGTTTTGTTCCGTGGACAGACACAATTTGCACAAGTCAAGGGTCCACAGACAACAATGTGATATTGGTGTTCTGGGTGAATGGATTCAGAGGGCAGTGAGAGAACTCCCTCAGACTTCTTTATATAGTGCCTTCGTGTTAAAGTGATTTAGGGCTTGGGTTTAATATCTCCTCCAAGCGAGAGCACCTCCGACAGTGCAGCACTCCCTCAGCTTTGTGTTAGCTTTGGGAGTGTCGGCTTTGACTATGTGAAGTCTCAGGAGTGGGGCTTGAAGCCACAACCTTCTGACTCAAATGAAAGGATATAATAATATATAATTTGAGGGTGCTACCCATTGAATCATCGCTGACATTTGGGAGGGAAATTTCAGGGAACTTGGAGGAGAGAGTGAAGGCCAATAGAAATTGACTATTTTTTTAATATATTCTTTACATGGGATGTGGGTGTTGTTGGCAAGGCCAGCATTTGTTGCCCATCCCTAACTACCCTTGCTAGGCTATTTCAGAGGCAACCACATTGCTGTGGGCTTGGAGTCACATGTCAGCCAGACCAGGTAAGGATGGCAGATTTCCTTCCTTTAATGAACCAGATGGATTCTTACAACAATTGATGACAGTTGTCATGGTCACCATCACTGATACTAGCTTTATGTTCCAGATTTATTAACTGAATTCAAAGAAGCCATGGTGGGATTTGCTCTCATGTTCCTGGAACAGTGGCTTGTGTCTCTGGGTTACTCACTGACCAACATCACCACTGCATCACCAACATCTCCACTGCACCACCAACATCAACACTACATCACCAACATCAACACTACACCACCAACATCAACACCACACCGCCAACATCAACACTACACCACCAACATCACCACTGCACCACCAACGTCACCACTGCACCACCAACATCAACACTACACCACCAACATCACCACTATACCACCAACATCACCACTGCACCACCAACATCAACACTACACCACCAACCTCACCACTACACCACCAACATCACCACTACACCACCAGCATCACCACTACACCACCAACATCAACACTACACCATCAACATCAACACTACACCACCAACATCACCACTACACTACCAACATCTCCACTACACCACTAACATCACCACTGCACCACCAACATCACCACTACACCACCAACATCACCACTACACCATCACCTTCACCACTGCACCACCAACATCACCACTACATCACCAAACTCACCACTGCACCACCAACATCACCACTACACCACCAACATCACCACTACACCATCAACTTCACCACTGCACCACCAACATCACCACTACACTACCAACATCACCACTACACCACCAACATCACCACTACACCACCAACATCACCACTACACTACCAACATCACTACTGCACCACCAAGCTCAACACTACACCACCAACCTCACCACTACACCACCAACCTCACCACTACACAACCAACATCACCACTACACCACCAACATCACCACTACACCACCAACCTCAACACTACACCACCAACCTCACCACTACACCACCAACGTCACCACTACACCACCAACATCACCACTACACCACCAACATCAACACTACACCACCAACATCAACACTACACCACCAACATCACCACTACACTACCAACATCTCCACTACACCACTAACATCACCACTACACCACCAACATCACCACTACACCACCAACATCACCACTACACCATCAACTTCACCACTGCACCACCAACATCACCACTACATCACCAAACTCACCACTGCACCACCAACATCACCACTACACCACCAACATCACCACTACACCATCAACTTTACCACTGCACCACCAACATCACCACTACATCACCAAACTCACCACTGCACCACCAACATCACTACTGCACCACCAACATCAACACTACACCACCAGCCTCACCACTACACCACCAACATCACCACTACACTACCAACATCACCACTACACCACCAACATCACCACTACACCACCAACATCACCACTACACTGCCAACATCACCACTGCACCACCAAGCTCAACACTACACCACCAACCTCATCACTACACCACCAACCTCACCACTACACCACCAACATCACCACTGCACCACCAACATCACCACTACACCACCAACCTCAACACTATACCACCAACATCACCACTACACCACCAACCTCAACACTACACCACCAACCTCACCACTACACCACCAACCTCACCACTACACCACCAACATCACCACTACACCACCAACAGCACCACCACATCACCAACCTCAAGGCCACACCACCAACCTCACCACTACACCACCAACATCACCACTGCACCAACAACATCACCACTACACCACCAACCTCAACACTACACCACCAACATCACCACTACACCACCAACATCAACACTACACCACCAACATCACCACAGCACCACCAACATCACCACAGCACCATCAACATCACCACTACACCACCAACATCACCACTACACCACCAACATCAACACTACACCACCAACATCACCACTGCACCACCAATATCACCACTGCACCACCAACATCACCACTACACCACCAACATCACCACTTCACCACCAACATCACCACTGCACCACCAACATCACCACTGCACCACCAACATCACCACTACACCACCAAACTCACCACTGCACCACCAGCATCACCACTGCACCACCAACATCACCACTGCACCACCAACATCACCACTACACCACCAACCTCACCACTACACCATCAACGTCACCACTACACCACCAACATCACCACTACACCACCGACCTCACCACCACACCACCAACATCACCACTACACCACCAACATCACCACTACACCACCAACATCACCACTACACCACCGACCTCACCACCACACCACCAACATCACCACTACACCACCAACATCACCACTACACTACCAACATCACCACTACACCACCAACATCACCACTACACCACCAACATCACCACTATACCACCAACATCACCACTACACCACCAAGCTCAACACTACACCACCAACCTCATCACTACACCACCAACCTCACCACTACACCACCAACATCACCACTGCACCACCAACATCACCATTACACCACCAACCTCAACACTACACCACCAACATCACCACTACACCACCAACCTCAACACTACACCACCAACCTCACCACTACACCACCAACCTCACCACTACACCACCAACATCACCACTACACCACCAACAGCACCACCACATCACCAACCTCAACGCTACACCACCAACATCACCACTACACCACCAACCTCACCACTGCACCACCAACATCACCACTGCACCACCAACATCACCACTACACCACCAACATCAACACTACACCACCAACCTCACCACTACACCACCAACATCACCACTACACCACCAACATCACCACTGCACCACCAACATCACCACTGCACCACCAACATCACCACAGCACCACCAACATCACCACTACACCACCAACATCACCACTACACCACCAACATCACCACTGCACCACCAACATCACCACTGCACCACCAACATCACCACTACACCACCAACCTCACCACTGCACCACCAGCATCACCACTGCACCACCAACATCACCACTGCACCACCAACATCACCACTACACCACCAACATCACCACAGCACCACCAACATCACCACTACACCAACAACATCACCACTGCACCACCAACATCAACACTGCACCACCAACATCACCAGTGCACCACCAACATCACCACTACACCACCAACATCACCACTGCACCACCAACATCACCACTGCACCACCAACATCACCACTACACCACCAACCTCACCACTGCACCACCAGCATCACCACTGCACCACCAACATCACCACTGCACCACCAACATCACCACTACACCACCAACATCACCACTGCACCACCAGCACCACCACTGCACTACCAACATCACCACTGCACCACCAACATCACCACTACACCACCAACCTCACCACTGCACCACCAGCATCACCACTGCACCACCAACATCACCACTGCACCACCAACATCACCACTACACCACCAAACTCACCACTGCACCACCAGCATCACCACTGCACCACCAACATCACCACTGCACCACCAACATCACCACTACACCACCAACCTCACCACTACACCATCAACATCACCACTACACCACCAACATCACCACTACACCCCACTGATATGATGGGTCCACTGCCCGAAATGAAGAGAAAATCTTTTGCATCTCAAAACCTCAATGATTTTGTAACTTTCTTTCCTCTTTATTAATAAATCATTTTTAAGAACCAGATAATTATAGAGAGCATATAAAATATCAAAAAGAATTATAGTAAATGAAAAGAATGAAGAAAATCCTTGTTCATTTAGTGTTGCCTGAGTGAGCCCCTCAGGAACATTTCATTTTGGCCTGCTGATGTCTGCTATATTATTAATGGCCTAATGCTTAACACAATCTTCCTGTCCAATATTTAATGAAGCTACTAGTCTCTTTATCTCAAACGAAAGCATTTAAGAACTTGCAATTTTTTGAAGTATATTTGTTGTCTGTCCAACATCCGGTACCGGAAGAGCAAAAGATTCCTCTAAATAAACATTGGGAAGGTCAAAGCCATTGTCTTCAGTCCCCGCTGCTAACTCCATTCCCTAGCCACCAACTCAATCCCTCTCACTGAGGCTGAGCCAGATTGTTCGCAACCTCGGTGTCTCAACTGGCCCAAAATGAAGTTTCCGGCCCTGTATCCTGTCCATCACCAAGACCATGTACTCCTAGCTTTGCGATATCTCCCAGCGCTGCCTCAGTAATCAGGGACTAGGACTACCCAGATCCGTGGGTGATCTACTCGCCGCCACTGAGATGGGCACATGATCTTCCCTCCAATAATATGAAAAGGTGTCTGCCTGTCAGTCAATGGCCAAGATGCCAGGAGAATTTCCCTACCCTGCTTTGAAAAGTGTCCATGGACCCTACATATCCATCTGAACAGGCAAGCAGGGCTTCAATGTTTCATCTGAAAGACAGCACCTCTGAATACTACAGCACTGAGGGAGTGCTGAAGTGTCAGCCTAGAGGATGCTCTCAGGTGTCTGGGCCTTGAACCCATTTTGGGGCCTGAACTTCCCCGGAGTGTCAATCAGCCTCGGATTGCCATTCTGCTCGCAGTTTCTTACCTGAAATCTTGCCTCACCCAATCTTCTGCCCCAGACCAGGTGAGACCTGGGCAGTGCAGCATGTCCCCGGGGCTGGGTGTTGAGTGCAGCTCTGTCAAAGAGGCAGAAGCCGTGCCCCTATTTTGTGGCACTAGCTGCTGTAAACCAGGTACATTTTTGAAAATATATTAAAAAATAATTTTTTTAATATATTTTTCTTTTCCCGCCTATTTTTTAATTTTTAAATTTATTTCGATCTATCGTTTTACCTCCACCTTTTAGCCCATTTCGATCCCTTCCCCCCACCCCACCCCCACTAGGGCCATCTGCCGCTAGCTTCTACCCTTAATGTCACCATTAGCACATTCCTTAGCTAATATCACCACCATCAACATCTCTTTGTCCTTTTGTCTGTGACATCTTTGGCAGTCTCTTCTTGGCCTCCACCTATCACTGGCCCTCTATCCAGCTCTACCTGTCCCACCCCCCCTCAGTGAGCTTATATTTCACCTCATTTCTATATCTCCTTAGTTCTGATGAAGAGTCACACGGACTCGAAACGTTAACTGTCTTCCTCTCTGCAGAGGCTGTCAGACCTGCTGAGTTTTTCCAGCTATTTTTGATTTTGTTTCAGATTTCCAGCATCCGCAGTATTTTGCTTTTATTTATTTAAATTTAAAAGGCCTTGACAGGCCAGGGAGAAGGTAAGTGCTTAAGGTAAGTGTGCAGGATCTCGGGGTTGTGGTGGGTGGGAGTGTCAGGCCCCAGAGGGGCCGGGCCTTGGTGTGGGGTGGTGGGGGACAGTTGGGCTTCAAGGGGAGGGTGGAGGTGTTGGGCCCCAGGGAGTGGGCCATGTCTCCCGGGGTTAGGGGCCAGGCATTGTGGGGGGTGGGGATGGGGCATCGGATGGGGGGGTTGCTATCGGGCCTTGGGAGGTGGTTGGGTGGGGGTGGTGGTGGAGTCGGGTTAGGTCGGTCCTCAGGAAGGGTGGGTGTCATCGAGGATGGGTCGGTCCTTAGCGGGAGGGGTTGGTGGAGGGGGGATTCGGGTGGAGCATCCCCATGGGGGTGAGGGGAATCCCATCGGCTGGGGAGCTCCTGTCAGGGGTTGTAATTCCTTGGGGGTGTGTGGTGTCCCTTTGGGGGTGGGGGGGGGGGTGGTTTAGCCACGGTGGCTGGAATGGGTCTGGTGGAGGGGGTAGGTGAAGACCCCTGGGGAACATGGGGATGGTGGGAGTCCCCTGGGAGGCTGGGGGACGAGTGCTGTAGGTCTGCGCAATGGTTACCTAGAAGTCAGAAGAGGTTTTAATTCTCCTAACTTTCTCTGGGTAACTATTGGTGTAACCCAATCGGAACCATCTGAAATTTGGGATTGAAATCAAATTGTCGGAAGCAGGGCAGTTGTGCAGGGGAGGTTTGTGCTTCTGGGTTTTGGCTGTGCGGTCATCACCTGTCAACCTCTGAGGGGGATTTCCCAGCTCACCCCCCAATGCAACGCCCTGGAGCCCGGAAATGGTGGCCCAAAGCTGGGGAGCGAAAGCAGCGGAGTGAGGGAGTAACAACTGTGCCAACACTGACACTTAGTTTTTTTTACCCAGAGGATGATTGGCCAAAGCTTCAATAGAATCAAATGTTAAAGTCAGGGGAGGTTATTTTCCACATTGTAACAACGGCTGGGGTTTCCTGTGCCCGCCAGGGTCGGGCGTGGTCGGTGGCGTGGACTGACAATACGGTGAGAAGGCCAAACACCGGTTTCACGACGCTGTGAAACTAGTTAGCGATTGTCCGCTCAGCCCGCCGAAGGCAGGCCACATTCTTCCCCCATCGGACATCAGGAACCTCACTGTAATACATCAGCATGTCATTATAAGCCCGCCAGACTCATCCCCCACCCGCTGGATCATCTGCCCACGTCAGCGGGAAAACACACCAACGTGTTTCACAACAGCGTCTATAAGCTGTGTACCTGACGAGCTGCACTTCACTCGGGACTCCGAGGTGTGTTTACCTACCTCGCTTCGGGCAGCCCTCACTGTCATCAGCTCCAGGCTTCACAGGCAGCACCACATCACTGTTAGGGGGACTCACGGGCAGGTCTCTACCCACCAGACCAGCCGGGAGGCAGAGTGGAGGGGGGGCTTTTCAATGGCTGCAGGGCTAAGGCTTGTTTGGGGAAGGGGGAGAAGTGGCCTCAGGCCAGGGAAGAGGCTGCAGGGCGAGGGCTGTAGTGGGGAAGGGGGGTATCCCAGGGTGTGTGTGTGTGTGTGGGGGGCACATGTTGATCTGTGCAAGTGGCCTCGAAAGGGTGAGGGCTGAGGGGGCAGCCTCCAGAGGAGATGAGGCCAGATGGAGATGTGAGGGTGTGTGTGAGAGAGTGAGTGGTGATGTCCCTTGAGCTGGCAGTGAGTGAGATGCCAGTGAATGTGTGATGGGCTTGTGAGTGGGTGGGTTTAGAGCGATGAGATGGTTGCCTTACCCTGGCGGGATGGATGAGATCATTCATCCTCTTTCTGCACTGGTTGGCCGACCTCTTCCGTGCAGCGTTGGCACTGACCACCTCTCCACACCTCCCAAGCTGAAGTGGTAACATAGCTGCCGCTCCTGTGCCCAGGGCTGGGGTAGAGGACATCACAGCGGGGCCTCCACAGTGTCCAAAAAATGCTGGAGGGCTGCAGTCTTCTTACCTATCGGGGCCTTGTCTCCTTGGCTTGGGTCCTGGGCGGAGAGCACTGAGAGCGTGGGTGCGGCTGTACTTTAAATGTGGTGCCCGGCGCGATGAAGCAGAGGGGTGATGGCGTGACAGGCGAATCGGAGCCCGCTCACCTTGGAAACACCGCGTATCCCGGGAATGCATAAATAGCGCAGCGGGATCGGGACAATACAGCGTGTAGACCCACCATGGCGACAGCCAATAAAGCATCGTTTTACCCACCCGCTCCCACACTTAGTGCGGATCTGGGACAATTCCGGCCAACATATCGAATACAAATACATATTCATAGACAAATCCCACCAAGTTCACACCAATTCACATCACAACTGGCAACAAATGACTACGTTATGGACAAACTTCCAATTACGTTCCGCTTGGCGCTGAGAAACGAGGTTTAGTATTAACTTTGTTGCTTCTAGTCTCACTATATTCTGCTTCCATCGGTTTGAAAACAAACGTGAGAAGACAGGAAAACACTCATGTAAGTTTAGCTGATCAGCTGTAGGAGGCACACAGGACGCTTGACTTTATGAATGGAGGCGAGGGCGGGATTTACCACACCCGATCGGGGCGGGCGGATTCAGTGGCGTGAATGGAAAACCTCGCGAGAAGACCCTAGTCGCCTTGGCCGGTGGTGTAAACCCAGGACCCGATTGTGACCCCCCTACCCTTCCCCCGTCAATGGTGGGCAGTGTGTTTCCTAATTTTAATCAATTTTCACCTCGTTATTGTGGCCACACTGGAATCACCTCCCCGCCCCCCAACACCCAGCCACCCACCTCCACCCCCCCCACCCCCACCGTCAAGTTTAAATCCCACGTCAATGTGACTTCATCACAGTGTGATTGACAACAGCCTCCAAAAGACCCGCACCCCTGTCGACCTGAACTTTGGGGAGAACTCGGTGGGGGTGGGGGCGGGGTGCGTGGGGGGAGGGGTGGGGGGGAGGGGGTGAGTGTACACTACTTAGAGCAGCCGGGGGTGGGGTGGGGGGGCCGAGAAGAAAGGCAGCCCAGACTGAAAGGAGTACACGCTGGGTTGGGGTGGGGTGGGGTGGGGTGGGGTGGGAGGAGGGCTGGGTGGGGGGTTGGGGGTTGGGGGGGGCGGGGGTGGGGGTGGGTGGAGGGAGGAAATCGGCACTTCCAGCTTGAGCGCTCTTCCACAGCTGAGGCTGTCCAGCATCATCTCCGTTGACAGGCTTGGAGCCCGGCTTCTGAAACAGTTGTGCCCACTCAAACGACACGGATCGCTGATGGTGCCACTGACTGCTCCTGAACCTTTAACCCCCTCGGGCGCAGGCTGCAAAATATCCTGAGCTTTATGGGGCTGCAGAACAACGAGGTGACCGGGCGTATTAGGGGACCCCCTTGCAAGAGGTGGGCATGGGTCAGACACTAAGGGAGGGGCTCAGAACCTCATGCGTTACTTATTCAGGCCTAGAGCAAGGCCTAAGCTCACCGTGCAGCCTTGGAGTGCAGGTTGGGATAATACCTGCGCCTGAGCTGAGAGTACAGGATGCAGTCGAGTGGCTGAAGCGGCTGCCATGTTGGCCGTGTGGTGCGGGGGGGCGGAGCTGGGTGGGGTTTTGGTCAGGCAATCAAACGAACTAAGCACCGGCCATCCGAGTGGTGGCCAGGACTCTCCGGCATGTGTGAAGGGGACATTGAGGCACAGCCGGAGCCGGGGACTTAACCGAGAGAGGGTCCTTTGGAGATGTATGCTGACCCTCGCGTCTCTCTCTCCCTTTGATTCTGCAGTGAGGTGACTGTCAGGAACCTGGAAGCTGGTGATCTCGCTGATGCCTGGTTGCTTATGGGTAGGAGAGAAGAAGGAGAAGAATATGACCGAGGCACTTGGCTCGGCAAAGGGAGGGGCACAACCCTCTAGATCAAGGGGTAGCAGGGGCTCCTTCGCATGTAGAGGAAGATCTACAGAGAACCATCATTTACAGGCTAGACCCGGGTTATATAGACGGTGCTCATCTTACCTGCAGCTGAGTGAGAGTCACCAAAAACTGCGATTGCCAAGGGAACTGGTTACTCACATATGTCACCGCCCGCAGGATTAGGCTCCTCGGGGACTCGGAGGGTATCCACTGCCAGTGGCATTGAAAGTGACCACTGCCCTCGATTTCTCCAGCGGTGGCTCCTTCCAGGGGTCCGCCGGGACCCTGAGCAGGATCTCTCAAGCCTCCACCTGCAAATGTATCCGGGAGGCCAAGGACGCCCTCTTCGCCAAGGCACACAGCTTGGTCAATTTTGACCGAGATCAGGTGAACCAGGAAGCAAGAGCCCTGGGGTTCACTGAGATTCGTGGTTTCCCACATGTGCCGGGTGCCATCGGCTGCACTCATGTGGCTCCCAGGTCTCCGTGGCAACGAGCAGTCCAGCACGTGAACCACGAGAGCTTCCTCTCGCTCGCTCAATATTCAACCGGCCTCTGACCATAACCAGCAGATCCTGCAGGTCTGCGCACGATACCGAGGGGAGCATCCACGACCCCTACATCCTCAGCAGGTCTCAGGTCCCTGACATCTTCCACCATCCAAGGAGGCTGCAGGGCTGGCTCCTTGGCAACAAGGGTTGCCCACAGAGGACGTGGCCAATGGTGCCTGTGCGGCTGCCTCCGACTCCAGCCAGGGGGAAGGTACAACCAGGCTCATGCTGCAACCTGGACTTTGATGGGAGCAGCCGATCGGGATCCTGAAAATGAGGTTCCAGTGCACCCACCAACGTGACGGAGCGCTCCAGTGCACGCCCCCAGAGTGTGTCACGCATCATGGCGGCTTCTCGCCTGCTACACAACCTGACAAACCAAAGGCGAGAAGCCCTGGGTGATGGGGAGATGGAGGAGCTGCACGTCTCCTACGACGAGGAGGAAGTGGAAGGGGAGGAGGAAAATGAGGTCTTGAAAGCCCGGGGTACAGATGATGAGGACATTCTGAAACGCTGCGCAGCCAATGAAGCACAATTGTTTGAAGGGTAGTCACTGTTATAATACAGGAATTGTAGTAACATAACTCAGAGCAGAGAAGATCAAGGGGCAATTTAATACAGGTGTTCAAAATTGTACAGGGCTTTGTTGAATCAATACAGAGCGAGGAGAATCGGTAACCAGAGGGCACAGATTTAAGATAATTCGCAAAAAAAAGCCACAGAAGGAGATGAGGAAAATTTCTTTAACACAGCGAGTATTGAATGCGCTGTCTGAAAGAGCGGTGGGAGCTGGTTCAATACCAGCTCTCTAAATGGAAGTGGATAAATATCTGAATGGGGGAAGAAAGTTGCAGGGCTATGGGGAAAGAGCAGGGCAATGAGACTAATTGCACAGCTCTTTCAGAGAGCTGACAGGAGGTGCAATGGGCCGAGTGGTCTCCCTCAGCTCTGTGCGACTCGAAGTAAAAGATCAGCAAAGATGAAGGTAGTTGCAATGAGCACACCTTGTACATGGTAGCGCTGTGCGAAGCAGACCACAAACATTTAACGTTTTGCATATGTTATCAATGTGTCAGTCAGCCAAATGCAACACACAGAGAGCGGTCAATTAGGGCTGCATTAACAGTCTGATGTTGCATTGTAGTTGCTAGCTGTTAGGCCAGGGACTCGATCAATGGCACTCCGTAGAGATTTAGTGCACTCCAGCAAATATGATTCGTGACAGGGCCTTTCTGTAAAAGACAAAGCTATATTTGTGCTTCCTTTATGTGTCAACTTTAGTTGGGACTATCTGTGAGGTTCATTTAATTGCCTCATTCAACACTCCAGAATTACATTCCCCTTTTTGACACTTCAACAAAATGACAGTGGAATTATGAATTTCCCACACTTGACGAAGTGCCAAGTCCATCTTAAAATCTCCATCATTTAGTGGTTCCAACAGTCTAAGAAACCCCGTCTATCAGCAGGCCCACCCCATACCCACACCCTACCCCATACCCACCCCCTCCCCCATACCCATCCCCTCCCCCATGACCACACCCTCCCCATGCCCACCCCCTCCCCCATACCCACACCCTCCTCCATACCCACCCTCTCCCCATGTCCAAGCCCTCCCCCATGCCCACCCCCTCCCCCATACTCACCCCCTCCCCCATGCCTACATCCTCCCCCATGCCCACCCCCTCCCCCATACTCACCCCCTCCCCCATGACCACACCCTCCCCATGCCCACCCCCTCCCCCATACCCACACCCTCCCCATGCCCACCTCCTCCCCCATACCCACCCCCTCCTCCATACCCACCCTCTCCCCATGTCCAACCCCTCCCCCATGCCCACCCCCTCCCCCATACTCACCCCCTCCCCCATGCCCACACCCCCCCCCCCACCCCTCGTTTCTTGTAAAGGGGTCAAATGTTCAAGAGTTCTTCAGCATAGCCCAGGGCCAGGCTGCCAATCAGAACCCGCCGTGTGGTGGTTATTACTTCATTGTATACGTAAGCGTCATACAGATATCACTGCTCGTAGAAGACTGTTGAGGGGCTATGATTATCATGAGAGGCTTGAGATACCAAGACCGTGTTATTCATTGTTTGTTCTCGGGATATAAGAAATATAGTGTCCATCCACTGTGGCCAAAGGGCATTTAGACTCACCATGGAGTGTGGGACTGGAGTCACGTCTCAGACAGAACAGGTCAGGTGGGAGGATTCAAGTTGCTGACAGGTCTTGGATTCTTTGTTTGAATCCAGAAGGTTTCATGGCCAATTTGTTAAAATGATCTCATTTATTGAATTCAATTCTACAACTTGCCTTGGTGAAACTTGAACTCATCATCTCTCAATTTGTAAACTAGTCCCCTAACCTGAGCACATAATCTAGGCTGACATTGTCCAGTAGTTCAAAAGCATAATACTGCGGATGCTGGAAATCTGAAACAAAAACAGAAAGTGCTGGAAATACTCAGAAGGTCTGGCATCACTTGTGGAGAGAGAAACAGAGTTAACGTTTCAGGTCAATGACCTTCCATCAGAACCGGAGAAGGTGATTCCATGGCACTATTTCGAAGAGGAGTCAGGGAGGTCTCCCTGGTGTTACGGCCCGGAGTTGACCCTCAATCAACATGACCAATAAACAGGTTGTCTGATCATTATCACACTGCTGTTTGTGGGAGCTTGCTGTGCACGAATTGAATGCCGCCTTTCCTACATTACATAACAGTGTCTACACTCCTTCAGGATGTAACCCATTGGATGAAAACTGCTGGCGGGCATCCTGAGATTATGAAAGGCGCAATTTAAATGCAAGTTGTTTCTCTCTATTACCGCTAGCCTACGGCATTTTCACTTAGACTTGACCAATCCAATAGAGATTCATTGCATCCCACTGAGGTCAATATTCGAGGCAAAGGAAAACACAAGGCCATGGGAGGGAGAGAACAGGGCAATGCCAGTTCTGTTGGCACATGGCAGGAGTGCCCATTTTGGGCCTACTGAAATAACCTGGGCAGCCACCATCCTGGGCCCTCCCCTTCATGGTCTGTGATCACACTTCCAGCTCCCCCACCCACTGTGACCCACTTCACTGCAAGTTACACCCACCCAATTTGTTTGGCTCTCTTCCACTCACCTGCTACAATTTAATCGAATGGCCGGAATGGAGCAGTGTCAAAGGTTAATTCAACCCCCACCGATCCCTTTACCTCACTCCCTGCCAGGCCATTGAACTTGGTTTCCAAAGCGATGAGTCTCTGGATTTTGTCCAACAACAACTAACCATTGAAATATGTAAACATGTAGCTTTGGAGAGACTCCATTGTCTGTTAAAAAGAACCTGCAGATTGGGAGATTTGGAAGCTGCTTCCTTCTGGCTGTTCACAACCATCGGAATTCATACATTAGTCCCAGAGTCTTGATGAAGTGCAGCATCTCGTAAGCCTTGTTAAACTTTCACCCCTCGCTCTTCAGCTCAAACATGCTTTTTCTGCACCATAAGCTGCAAGGGTTGTGTGCTGCTAACGTGTGAGAGCAACAGGACACTGGGTCCTTGGTGAATAACGGACTAACAGTCCATCTCCTTAACCAATGAGATTTATGAATTGAGAAAAAAAAAACAGAACAGCAGAGAAGGAAATTGGATGAATTTGAGTCAAATCAGGTCCAGAAAAAGAAACTAAGTGAGGGAACGAAAGGTTGGCTTCAGAGAGAGTGAGAGAAAAAAGACAGAGAGGAAGAATATGAAGAAAAGTAAAGTTAGTGTTATAGAGTTGATCTTCAGACAACCTTTCTTAGTGGAAATATTGAACTTTATTTACAAGACAGGAGCCGCAACTACACATGTGCATCAAACTCCATAACTAAAGAAGAACTCTCTTGTAGAGGTTCCCCCGCACTGCTAGCACATTGGTTTACACAGATCATGTGATCTTACAACACAAGATTTCCCAAAGCTATAATTACTACAGTTGGAATTTTAAGAATCTCTAACAACAATTTACTACTGTAGGAATGAGCCCACGGTTTCAATTGTTCTCTCTCTGGGCTGGAGAGGGGCAGATAAAGCCAGCTCTATATTTTTTAACTCAATAAATTAACTCCAATGCAAATCATGCACAAGTTAAGATGATTCACTCAGCACAATATCTTTCTCATCCACCTTGCTTTTGCTACCTCCTCGCACTCTCAACATACATCAATAACCGAGGCGACATTCATTTGAATATAGCAATGCGTGGCAATATCCAAATAGATATATAGTTTCTCAATAGTATTTCAAGGACAACCATAAAGCTCTTAATGGCAAAAAATAATTCACAATCAACCCAGGCCATATTTCAGGTGAGGCATTAAGCCAAGGTCCTGGCTACCCTCTCTCACGTCAAATGTACATTAATAGCACAATTCTAAAGAGTGTGCAGGGACAGGGGGACCTGGGGGTTCATGTGCATCGATCTTTGAAGGTGGCAGGACATACTGAGAGAGTAATTAAAAAAGCATATGGATATTAGATAGAGATAAGGAGGTTATGCTGAACCTTTATAAGGTCACAACTAGAGTATTGTGCCCAGTTCCGGTTAGGACTGATCTGAGGGTCCTTGAGAGGAGATTTATGAGAATGGTTCTGGGGCAAGGAACTTTAGTTACTAGGATAGATTGGAGAAGTTGGGGCTGTTCTCCTCGGAACAAAGGAGTTAGGAGGGAGATTTGAAAGAAGTGTACAAGATAAGGACATGTTTAGATAAGGTGGATAAAGAAAAGCTGTTCACAATAGCTGATGATACTAGAATTTGGGGGCACAGGTTTAAGGCTTTAGGCCAGAGAGTGGGTTTACCTACATCACATGGACCGCAGCGGTTCAAGAAGGCAGCTCACCACCACCTTCTCAAGGGGCAACTAGGGATGGACACTAAATGCTGGCCCAGCCAGCGAAGCCCACACCCCTTCAGTGAATAGAAAAAAGGATGCATGGGGTATGTGAGAAAGCATTTCATACAGTGAATTACAATTCTAAGTTAATTAATTTAGGTAATTAGCATATTGTTACGAGATGCCATCCTCATTAGAACATGGAAATTGTCTTTGGGAATAGATGATAAACACTGTAGATTTCAGATTGGTGAGCAAGACATTAGTGGTGTCAGGTTGAGGGGTAAATGTTTCCCAGGGCACCGGAGAGAACTCGCTCCCCTGCTCTCCTGGTCACCTGTTTAGTGTCACAGCCACCTGTGGGATCTTGCTGTGCACAAATTCAGCTGCACATTCCCTACATCGCAGAGGTCACTTCAAAAGTACTTAATTTTGGGAATCCTGAGGTTGTGGAAGACACTATACCTTCTTTACGTTCTCTTTAAGGCTTTCCAGCCCTTCAGGTGTGATGCCAGGTACCAGGCCAATTAGATGTGCAAATATTTGTGCTGCTTCTAGCCTGCCAGAGCAGGATCTTCAGGGAGAGGCTCTTCAGGGAAGCCGGGCTGAAATATGGTCCCAATCTGATCTTGAATTGCCACTTGGCAGTGGATTAAATGTGCTAAAACCTCCTCATATTCCATCAGTGCAATCCATCACCTTAATAAAGCCGAGAAGATTCCATCTTACTCCGCACAAATAGTTTATTAAGGGCCCTGTTATATCTTTATTGCTGTAAGCGCATGGAGAAAGCTGTCCAGAGAGTTCATAAATCTCTCCAAGAATCCTGGCCAGAAATGTTTATGTTTCAGCTCTGAAGTGTTTATGAAAATTAATCTTCTCATAATGCCATCACATGGCATTATTCGAGCACTGACTACGCGTCAATCTGCATAAACTCACTAGGAGTTAAAGGACAGTTATTTTCGTCCTATAAGTGAAATTAGTGGACAAGGGAAAATTAATTAAAAGGTTCATACCCTGTGTAATTCTCAACTTGATGTCAAAGGCACCTTCACTTTTCAAGTACTGGAGGCTTAACTGGTGTTATTAAGAGGAAAAATCCCTCTGTATTTAATGCCGCCCTGTACTTGGCTGCAGTTAAACTAACGCAGAATCAATTCATCAAGAGGAAAGTTGGCTTCGAGTTGGGAACAAAAAGAGTTGAGCAGGTCATAAAATTCTAGCTGGGAATCAAGTGAGAAATGTTAAGCCAAGGCAGAACGCTGCAGAGGCTGGAAAAGTGAAATATAAAACAAAAAAATGCTGGAAATACTTGGCAAGTCAGGCAGCGTCTGTGCAGAGGTTAACTGGAGGGACTTTAACCCCCACCCTCCCAAAAAAAACAGCTGAGTTTGATTCAGCTGGGAAGTAAATACGTTAAACATTTGAAATGTCAGCCCAACCTGTCTCGATTACGCTCACTTCTGGTTTTATCAGATGCAAGACAGGAGGCAAGTGACTCCTCATTGAAACCTTTTAAAGAGGCTGCCTTCTTCCATTTGAACTCACCGCGGGTTTGGCGTTCTCAGGATTTGGGAATCCCGGCAGGAAAAGGAGGTGAGGTGGGCTGATGCATGTCAACATGTGAATTAGGAGCAGGACTAGGTCATTTGGCCCCTTTGGCTAAGATCGTGGCTGATCTAATTATGGCCTCAACTGCACTTTCCTGTCTACCCCATACCCTTCGACTCCCTCAGCAATCAAGACTCTATCCAACTCAGCCTTAAAAATATTCAATGACCCTGCCTCCTCTGTTTTCTGGGGGAAATGAGTTCCATGGGCTAGCGACCCTTTGAGAGAAAAAAATTCTCCTCGTCTCCATCTTAAATGGGAGACCCCTTCCTCTTAAACTGTGTCCCTTAGTTCTAGTCTCCCCCACAAGGTTAAATGTCCTTTCAGCATCCACCCTGTCAAGTCCCCTCAGGATCTTATGTTTCAATAAGATCACCTCTCATTCTTTGAATCTCCAATGGATACAGGCCCAGCTCGTACAACCGATCTTTGTAAGATAACCCCCCTCATCCCAGGGGCAGAATTTTGCCATTGGCGAGCAGGGGCTGGGGCCCACTTGCCAACGTGTAAAATGATGCAGGATGATGTCGGGCGGAACCTCCGACGTCACCCCGCCCCATTTAAATTTTCAGGAAGGTGGGGGTGCAGCAAAATCAGCTGAGGGCCCGCCGACCTGTCAATGGCCAATTGAGGCCATTGACAGGGTCAATTAACCAGTTAAAGGGACCTGCCCATCCAATCTTCAACCAGGAGCCCCGGCGGCAAATAGAAAAAACAGGAAACCTCATCCACAGGCGGGATGAGGTTTCACGTGGGATTTTAAAAAATTTAATAAAGTTGTTCTGTAAATTATGAACATGTCCCAACATGTAAGGGATTTTTCTTTGCTCCAATTTTAATATTTTTAAAAGTCCAGGCGATCTACCTGGGGCTGCACTTAGCCTCAGGGAGATGTGGGCTCTTTCGTGCGCATGCGTGAAAGAGCGCGCTCTCGATTTTAGGGACTCCCCCCCCCACCCCCCCCACCCCCGCCCGCACAGGGAGCGCATAGCGCTTCCCGCAGGATGTCACGCTGGGCGGGCCTTAATTGGCCTGCCCACTTAAAATGGCGGCGCGGCCCCGATCGCTGGTTGCGATCGGCTCCGCGCCCGCCCACGATTGGACCAGGCCCGTCAAACGGAAAAATCTGTCCCAGGTGTCAGTTGAGTGAACCTTCCCTGAGTGGCTCCTAATGCAGTTATTTCCTTTATTATAAGGAGACCCGAACTGTACACACAATTCCAGATGTGGTCTCGCCAAGGCCCCGTACAGCTGCAGTAAAGCTTCCCTACTTTTATATTCCACTCCCCTTTTAATAAATGACAATATTCCATTTACCTTCATTTGCTGTATCAGGTCCCCTTGTAACATCGAGTTCTGCAATCTCTTTCCATTTAAATAATATGTTGGTTTTCTATTCTTCCTGCCAACATATTTACCCGCATTCTACCCCATCTGCCAATATTTTTGCCCACTCACCTAACCTATTTATATCTCTTTACAGACTCCTGGTGGGACATCAGTGGTGTACACATGTCGCCTGGGGGTCAGGGAGTTTTCCGTAGTGTCCTGACCGATATTTATCCCTCAACCAACATCACTAGGACAGATTATTTGGTCGTTATATCATTGCCGTTGGTGGGAGCTTGGTCTGCACAAAATGGCTGCTATGTTCCCTGCATTACATTTCAGCAGCGTTTAATTGGCTATGTAAAGAAAGACAGAAATTTGCATCTTTCACAGTCACCGGACATCCCTAAGCATTTTACAACCAATGAAATGCTTTTGATGCTTGTGATGTAAGAAACACAGCAGGCAATTTGTGCACAGCAAGCTCCCAGAAGCGGCAACGTGGTAAATGAGCAGTAATGCTGCTTGAGGGATTAATATTGGCCAAGGCACCGAGCAGGACTCTCCTGCAAAGTAGTGCCGTGGGACCCTTTATGTCCACCTGAGGGCCAAGACAGGCCTTGATTTAATGTCTCATCTGGAAGACAGCAGTTCCTACAGTGCAGCACTCCCTCAGTACCATCCTGGGTCTTTGTGCTCAAGTCCCTGGAGTGGGACTTGAACCCACAACCCTCTGGCCTCAGAGCTGAGAGTTCTCCTGAGCCATGGCTGACATGGATTCTAGGGATAGGACATGGTCTAAGCTCATCAGTTGTCATGTTTAGGAATTGATAATTCTATAAAAATGTGTGCGGAGAGTGAGGAGCTTTTGGGACATCCTGAGGTTGTGAAAGGCGCTATATAAATGCATTTTTTCTTCCTTTACACCATAGCAGCGAGGAGATGCAGTACTGTGGGACAAGCCTGCAGGAACTAGAAAATAAAGTTTCCCTGATATGAATGGATCTGACTAAGCCAGATGCCACTTCCCTGCCCCTGGTGTATGCAGCAGGATTAGATGGCTGTATCTCAATTAACCCCTAGGAGGTTCAAGCCTCTCAGTGATGTAACTTTGCTGTCGGTGTCATGGTCAAATCAGCGCAGCCAGCAGACAGCACAAGAAGGATTAGAAATGTCCACTAGTCACTCAGTGTGGCAGAATTCCACAAACGGGACATAGCCTAAATTTGTCAGCTGTCATGTTTAGGAATTTATAACTCAATATATAAATCAGCACAAAGAGTCCGAGGCAGTGAACGTTACTGAGCAAGACCTTTCCTCTACACACAAAGGGTGCTGGAAGTTTGGAACTCCTGATGCTTGGGTCAAGCGAGAGCTTTATACTGAAAAATAAAGGACTTGCATTTCTATAGCACCTTAGGATGCCCAAACGCTCTTTACAGCCAATAAAGTACTTTTTGAAGTGTAGTCACTGTTATAATTTAGGAAAACCCGGCAGCCAAGCTTTTCACAGTAAGTCTCCACAGGCAGTGGTGCAATTTTCAGTGATGTTGATTGAGGGATAAACATTAGCTGGGGGGAGGTGGTGGTGGCATAATGGTGTTGTCACTGGGCTAGTAGATCCGGGGTAATGCTCTAGGGACCCAGGTTTGAATCCCACCACAGCAGATGGTAGAATTTGAATTCAGTAAAAACCTGAGATCATGATCATGGAGCCATTGCTGATTGATGTCAAAAAGCCCACCTGGTTCAATAATGTCCTTTAGGGAAGGAAATCCACCATCCTTACCTGTTCTGGCCTACATGTGACTCCAGACCCACAGCAATGCAGCTGACTCTTAAGAAAATGCCCTCTGAACAAGGGGATTAGGGATGGGCAATAAATACCACGCTCACCAGTGATGCCCACATCTTGTGAATCAATTTTTTAAAAAAGGACGGAGAGATTTATGGATTTTATTTGTTAACCAAAGATGTTTAAGGATTATAGGGAAAAGATGGGTTTATGGATTTAGGCTCCAGATCAGCCATGATCCCATTGAATGGCAGAACAGGCTCAAGGAGTTAAATGGCCTCTTTCTGTTCCTAGGAGGCTCTGCTCAAGGCAAGTCTAAAGCCAGCAAGTTTGCCTTTGAGTTTGATCCCGACACAAGTATTTCTCTTTGATTTCTTTGATCCCAAAGGTCTGTTTATCTCTGATTGGTAATTATATCACCAGCAATTAAAAAGACACACAGTGGCAGGCAGGTTTAAGGTCATTGGCAAAATTGCTCCTTCAGTTAATATGGAGAGATTGGAGCAGCGCTTAGGGCAGTGAAAGTTAAGGGGAGATTTAATAAAGGCGTTGAAAATATTGACGGGTTGTGATGGAGTAAATGGCCGAGTAACCAGGGAATACAGATTTAAGATTCGAGGAAGACCCAGAGGCAACATGAGGAAAGGACGTTTGTGCAGCGAGTTTGTTATCATCTGGAATGTGCTGCCCAAAAGGGCGGCAGAAACAGATTCAATGATAACTTGCAGAAGGGAACTGGATATTTATTTGGAAAGGAAAATATTTGCAAGGTTACGGGGGGGTGGGGGGGGTGGGTAGGAGCAAGGGAGTGGAACCAGTCAGATAGCTCCTTCAAAGTCATAATGAACCAAATGGACTCCTGTGATCTAAGACTCAATGGGCGGAATTCTCAGGCCCACCAAGTCAGGAACAGAGGCTGACCGGCCGGAAAATACCACCGCTTTGGCTAGGGTGTGTTCGCAATGCAACAGGGCTGTCCACCCCACACAATAATCTTTCAGGTGAAACCACTTAAACCAAATCAACAAAATTGGGATAAATCAGGCACAGCCCCTAATTCAGGTCAGCTGTAAAACCAAGAATAAAGTTTAAAGGAACCTTACAAACTTTAAATCAAAATGTGCTTAAAGGGGTCAACAAAACACCCCAGTCCCCGCGGTGCCCACTGAGCACGGAATCCACCCCCCACAAGGTGGGCAGACGTTTAGGCTCATGAAGAGCCTTGTTAAGGGCACCGGCAGGAAGTTCACTGCGATTTTCCAGTCAGCCTCCCATCCACCCAGCGCAACAGGGGGCATTCGGGTGGGCATTTATACTGCCTGGAGGTGTGTGCGCCCAGCGGCTGAGAGGGGCACCCACAGTGCTCCAGGGCAGGTCTACAGGCTCTTCCCGCCCGCGCAGGTGGGTGGGTATGTGCGCAGCCAGAGACCACCCTGTAAAAGGGATTGCCCGGTCCCCGGTGCTCCTGGCGGTGGCTCGCCTGGGTTTTACTTACGTTATTGAAAAAGTTGGTGAGAGGGTGTCTCCACGTTGAGCGAGGCTGTCATGATCGTGAGTGAGGCTTCCTCCGCCACTGAACAACAAAAAGCCTTAGAAACCAGCTGGGGCAGCAAAAAGGCTTTGGAAAATCTGATTTAGTCGACCCGGTTCATTTTACAAAATCAAACATTTAAACATATTTCTTCAAAATCGAAAACCTAAAGACATTTTTTAAAAAGCACAATAGTTTGGATTAGATTCATCGTTTCAAAAAAAAAACGATCGTTAAAATATCTCATGGATCATGCCAAAAAGCTACCGGTTTAATCTTTAACTAGACGTCCCGGACTTTTAAAAGGTTTAAAGTGAAAGAAATCAATCCATTTTAACTTTTAAAGTGGCGTCGGCCTCCTCGTTAATAACTTGCGGGCTGAGAGGGAGGGCACACCCCCCCCTTACGCTTGGACACACAGGGATAAAATTCTGAAGTGTAATTAATTCAGAATTAGTGGGGAATTAGCCCAAGTTCTCATTCATTCCATACGTGCCGTGTAAAGTGGTGAATGGAGGACAGTGAGCCGATTGAATTTGCATGCTACTTGCACACTCTGGAAGTTGCGACCACGATGAACGCTGAGTACCTCCCGACTAATCGCACCCGCAAAATCCAGCCCCATGTGACAACGACATCTTATATTTATGTAGTGTCTTTGATGTAGTAAAACGTCCCTAGTGTTCTACAGGAGCTTTAGAAAATAAAGTAAGACTCCAAGCCAGGGGGGCCCTTTAAAAATGGAGGGCTGTTCTCGATTCCAGGATTCCAAGCCCCATTCCCGAGCTGGATGATTTTCGGGAAGGCCTTTAAAGGGTGCCGGCATCTGGCACTCCCGACCGGCCCGACTTCATTGCGGGGATTAGACGTGTCCCACTTCTCCACAACTTTCATGGAGTCGGGCCAGGTTTTTAAAGAGCTGTGGTTCACGGCCCCTTAGAGGAGTCATGAACCCTAGTTTGCATGAGGGGACCTCTTAAATGGTGAGTTCAAAAGGTCTTCCTCGTGCCCCCTTCGTCAAGGTAAACCCCTCCCCCTCCCATCAACCCCCACCCCCCCCCCCCCACGTACTTCATATGGTTCCTCATACCCCCATGACAGGATATGCACTCCACCCCCCCATAATCCCTCATTTCCCCAATTCCAAGCTATGCCTCTCCATTTGCCCCCTCTCCCCGCCCCCGCCCCCCCCACCCTCCCCCACCCCTGTAGCCTCTCATGCCCCCTATGGCAACTTATGGCACTTCCATTGGCCACACCCATTGACCCACTATAAACTGTTTGGAACCAATGAATCCTACATTGATAGCAGGATGTGTTAAAGAGAAAGCATTTTAAAAGTCATTCATTCATTACTTTCCACTATTTAAAAAAAGGTAATTTGGCTACAAGGCAATAAAAGTGTCAATCATCCAAACCCTTTAAAGTATCAATAACTAGAAACACAATACTTGAAACCACTTAACTTGCTCGAAATAAACATTGTGAAATTGGCCAGAGATCAGAGTGCCAAAGCTGTCAATCAAGCAATGTTTTCTCTTGGGTTCAGCTGTTTCAACAAGAGCAATGGATGTCTGAGCTCTCAGCCAAGCATACAAGGCCTCACAGTGGCTCCATTCTGAGGACTGAGACTTCTACTCTTTTAGGGAATCATTCCAGAACCACTTAGAAAACAGCAGCAATGGCAAAACATTCCCACATTACAATAGTGACAACACTACAGAACTACTTCATTGTCTGTGAAGTGCTTTGAGACATTGGTAGTCATGAAAGGCGATAAGTACAAGTGCTACTTTTTTTATTGTGGTTATATTTTGTGGCAATCTTGGATGCTTTGATTATTTTATGCTGCATCCACAGAAAGGCAATGAGCAATCTCTGTTAAGGATAAAGCAGCCCGTTTGATTGACACCCCATCCACCACCTTCAACATTCACTCCCTCCACCACTGACACACAGTAGCAGCCATGTGTACCATTCACAAGATGCACTGCAGCAACTCACCAAGGCTTCTTTTGACAGCATTTTCCAAACCCACGAACTCCAGCACCCAGAAGGACAAGGGCAGCCGATAGATGGGAACACCACCACCTGGGAAGTTCCCCCTCCAAGCCACTCACCATCCTGACTTGGAAATATATCGACCGTTCCTTCACTGTCGCTGGGTCAAAATCCTGGAACTCCCTCCCTAACAGCACTGTGGGTGTACCTACACCACATGGACTGCAGCGGCTCAAGAAGGCAGCTCACCACCACCTTCTCATGGGCAAAGCAAAACACAACAGCAACTGAGAACCGGCTTCCGGTTGAGTTGGCCCAAAGACTGGGATGTGTGCTTCTGTCTTTGAATTTTGCAGAGCTGCAAAGTCATCAAAAAGCTTTCAAAGATCAAATACACAGGAGACTAATGAACTATGAAGAATAAACCACTCCTGATCTAACCCATATTGATGTGGCGAAATGTAACTTCACGGTTTGTTTCCTGTCACTCCTTGTCACATCCTCTCTCTGTCTCTGTCTCCCTCTCTCTCTTTCTCTCTCCGTCCCTCTTGCTCTCCCTCTCTTTTCCTGTCTGTCTCTTTCTCCCTGTCCCTGCCTGTGATAGTGAGTTCCACATTCTCCCCACTCAGGTTTCTCCTGAATTTCCCATTGGATTTATTAGTGCCTACCAGATATTTATGGTCTCTAGTTCTGGTCTCCCCGCATGTCTCTCTATGTCTACCTTATGAAACCTTTTCATAATTTTGAAGACCTCTATGAGCCCACCCCTAAGCTTTCCCTTTCCAAGGCTAAGAAAGCCACTAGCTGGTCGATTTTTCCAGCTGGTTATAATTTCGCAAATCTGGTATCATTCTTGAGGAGACATTGCTCTAGTTCTTCAGAGAGCTGTTCTTACATAGACAACATGCTGTAACTAAAGAATAACGCAGAAAACAACAGAAATGCACCAAAAAAGTTATTTGCATTTCTATAGCACCTTTCGCCACTTCAGAATATCGCAACGTGTTTTGCAGCTGTTGAATTGTTGTAACCTGGGGAAATGTGGCAGCCAGTTAGCCGCAAATTTAAAGTCGTTGGTAATAGAAGCGGAGTAAAGATGAAGAGAATGGATTTTCCACTGTGAGTTGCTGTGATCTGGAACAGACTTCCTGCCTAGCCTCTCAATATATCAGGGCAACTAGGAGTGGGCAATAAATGCCGAACTTGCCAGCGACGCCCACGTCCTGAGAATGAATAAAACAATAGTTTTGCTGACAGTGATTTCGACCTCTTTATCTTGCTGAGAGTTGGTTTTTTTTAACCCCAAATTAATCAAATGCTTGATTGCTGTTTAAATTAACATTTCTTTCCCAGAGCATTTGTACAAATTATTGAGTAAATAATGAACATTAACACTATCTTACGTAGATAGTTCAGACTGTGTGACATGTTCAAATATACATGATAAGCCCACTAAATAATATTGTTCAGATAAATAGTCAGTTGACAGTTAATAAATCCATTGCCTTATTTAGGGTTTTAGATTCCTGGAAGAGAATCTTACCAAGTTCCTGCCTCTTCTGTTCCAGGAAGGAGCTGTTACTTCTGAGCACTGTCTGTTCTCAATGATAACTGCTGACTCCTTCTAGGAAAAAGGCTCCGATTTTAAAATAAACACATGCGTTAATGGTTCTGTCCAAAAAAGTCCAGTTCTCAGCACAGTTGTTTTCTCGGTGCCTTCATCTCAATGGCACAGTCGCTCCTTTAATGAGAGAAGTAGAAGGCTTCAATGAGTCACAACATTACAGGGCGGGGGGGAGTTTTAACTCCCTCCCCTACACTGGGAGCATCAGGGGTTAAATCACGGGTGACCCCAAGCTGCTGTGAGCACGTCTGCCTCCTGTTTAACCAGGGAGCGATCAAGTAACCCAGTCCTAAGAGGTGTGTCCGCCATTGTAAAATGTTAATGAGGCTCTACTCCTCAGATTCTGGAGCCATTTGTATTTAGCAGCTACAGGAGAGATTTCCGCAGGACTTGGAAAAGCCGGCAGCATTTGGCCGAGTGTGGCATCAAGGAGCCCTGTCATAACTGGAGTCAATGGGAATCAGGAGGAAAACTTTCCTCTGGTTGGAGTCATACCTAGCACAAAGGAAGATGGTTGTGGTTGTTGGAGGTCAGTCATCTCAGTTCCAGGACATCATTGCAGGAGATCCTCAGGGTAATGTCTTAGGCCCAACCATCTTCAGCTGCTTCATCAATGACCTTCCTTCCATCATAATGTCAGAAGTGGGGAAGCTCGCTGATGATTGCACAATGTTCAGCACCATTTGTGACTCTCGGATACTGAAGTAGTCCATGTCCAAATGTAGCAAGACCTGGACAATATCCAGGCTTGGGCTGGGAATTGGCAAATAACATCCGCCCCACACAATTGCCAGGCAATGACCATCTCCAGTAAGAGAGAATCTAACCATCACCCCTTGACACTCAATGGCATTACCATCACTGAATCCCCCACTATCAACATTCTAGGGGGTTACTATTGAGCAGAAACTGAACTGGACCAGCCAGATAAATACTGTGGCTACAAGAGTGGGTCAGAGGCTGGGAATTCTACAAAGAGTAACTCACCTCCTGACTCCCCAAAGCCTGTCCACCATCTACAAGGCACAAGTCAGGAGTGTGATGGAATCCTCCCCACTTGCCTGGATGAGTGCAGCTCCCACAACACTCAAGAAGCTCGACACCATCCAGGACAAAGCAGCCCGTTTGATTGGCAATCCATCCACAAACATTCACTGCCTCCACCACCGACACACAGTAGCAGCATTATGTACCAGCTACAAGATGCACTGCAGGAACACACCAAGGCTCCTCAGTCAGCACCTTCCAAACCCATGGCCACTACCACCTAGAAGGACAAGGACAACAGACACATGGGAACACCACCGCCTGGAAGTTCCCCTCCAAGACACTCACTATCCTGACTGGGAAGTATATCACTGTTGCTTCACTGTCGCTTGGTCAAAATCCTAGAACTCCCTTCCTAACAGCACTGGAGGTGTACCTACACCACATAGACTGCAGCGGTTCAGTAAGGGGTTCACCATTATGTTCTCAAGGGCAATTAGGGGTGGGCAATAAATGCTGGCCATTTTTTTCACAGTTGGAGCTGCTCACCTTGTCAATCTGGTCAACTGCCGGGGGAATACAGATTCAAAAACATATAAAGAAGTTCTGGTGTTAAATTTCCCACCTGCAAACATAGTGCACCAAACCCCCTCACTTCACCCAAACCTCATCAGCCTGCTCTCCATCACCCGCTCCCTCTTCACCCACCCTGTCACCCCTCCCTCTCTCTCCATCACCCACCCCCTACCCCACCATGTCACCCCTCCCTCTCTCTCCATCACCCACCCCCTACCCCACCCTGTCACCCCTCCCTCTCTCTCCATCACCCACTCCCTCTTCACGCACCCTGTCACCCCTCCCTCTCTCTCCATCACCCACCCACTACCCCACCCTGTCACCCCTCCCTCTCTCTCCATCACCCACCCCCTACCCCCACCCTGTCACCCCTCCCTCTCTCTCCATCACCCACGCCCTACCCCACCATGTCACCCCTCCCTCTCTCTCCATCACCCACGCCCTACCCCACCATGTCACCCCTCCCTCTCTCTCCATCACCCACCCCCTACCCCACCCTGTCACCACTCCCTCTCTCTCCATCACCCACTCCCTCTTCACCCACCCTGTCACCCCTCCCTCTCTCTCCATCACCCACCCACTACCCCCACCCTGTCACCCCTCCCTCTCTCTCCATCACCCACTCCCTCTTCACCCACCCTGTCACCCCTCCCTCTCTCTCCATCACCCACCCCCTACCCCCACCCTGTCACCCCTCCCTCTCTCTCCATCACCCACCCCCTACCCCACCCTGTCACCCCTCCCTCTCTCTCCATCACTCACCCCCTACCCCCACCCTGTCACCCCTCCCTCTCTCTCCATCACCCACCCCCTACCCCCACCCTGTCACCCCACCCTCTCTCTCCATCACCCACTCCCTCTTCACCCACCCTGTCACCCCTCCCTCTCTCTCCATCACCCACTCCCTACCCCCACCCTGTCACCCCTCCCTCTCTCTCCATCACCCACCTCCTACCCCACCCTGTCACCCCTCCCTCTCTCTCCATCACCCACCTCCTACCCCACCCTGTCACCCCTCCCTCTCTCTCCATCACCAACTCCCTACCCACACCCTGTCACCCCTCCCTCTCTCTCCATCACCCACTCCCTACCCCCACCCTGTCACCCCTCCCTCTCTCTCCATCACCCACCCCCTACCCCACCCTGTCACCCCTCCCTCTCTCTCCATCACCCAACCCCTACCCCACCCTGTCACCCCTCCCTCTCTCTCCATCACCCACTCCCTACCCCCACCCTGTCACCCCTCCCTCTCTCTCCATCACCCACCCCCTACCCCCACCCTGTCACCCCTCCCTCTCTCTCCATCACCCACTCCCTACCCCCACCCTGTCACCCCTCCCTCTCTCTCCATCACTCACCCCCTACCCCCACCCTGTCACCCCTCCCTCTCTCTCCATCACCCACCCCCTACCCCACCCTGTCACCCCTCCCTCTCTCTCCATCACCCACTCCCTCTTCACCCACCCTGTCACCCCTCCCTCTCTCTCCATCACCCACTCCCTACCCCCACCCTGTCACCCCTCCCTCTCTCTCCATCACCCAGCCCCTACCCCACCGTGTCACCCCTCCCTCTCTCTCCATCACCCACTCCCTACCCCCACCCTGTCACCCCTCCCTCTCTCTCCATCACCCACCCCCTACCCCCACCCTGTCACCCCTCCCTCTCTCTCCATCACTCACCCCCCCTTTCCCCACCCTGTCACCCCTCCCTCTCTCTCCATCACTCACCCCCTACCCCCACCCTGTCACCCCTCCCTCTCTCTCCATCACCCACCCCCTTCCCCACCCTGTCACCCCTCCCTCTCTCTCCATCACCCAGCCCCTACCCCACCGTGTCACCCCTCCCTCTCTCTCCATCACCCACCCCCTACCCCACCGTGTCACCCCTCCCTCTCTCTCCATCACCCACCCCCTACCCCCACCCTGTCACCCCTCCCTCTCTCTCCATCACTCACCCCCCCCTTTCCCCACCCTGTCACCCCTCCCTCTCTCTCCATCACTCACCCCCTACCCCCACCCTGTCACCCCTCCCTCTCTCTCCATCACCCACTCCCTCTTCACCCACCCTGTCACCCCTCCCTCTCTCTCCATCACCCACCCCCTACCCCCACCCTGTCACCCCTCCCTCTCTCTCCATCACCCACCCCCTACCCCACCCTGTCACCCCTCCCTCTCTCTCCATCACTCACCCCCTACCCCCACCCTGTCACCCCTCCCTCTCTCTCCATCACCCACTCCCTCTTCACCCACCCTGTCACCCCTCCCTCTCTCTCCATCACCCGCTCCCTCTTCACCCACCCTGTCACCCCTCCCTCTCTCTCCATCACCCACCCACTACCCCCACCCTGTCACCCCTCCCTCTCTCTTCATCACCCACCCCCTACGCCACCCTGTCACCCCTCCCTCTCTCTTCATCACCCACCCCCTACCCCCACCCTGTCACCCCTCCCTCTCTCTCCATCACCCACCCCCTAACCCCACCCTATCACCCCTCCCTCTCTCTCCATCACCCACCCCCTACCCCACCCTGTCACCCCTCCCTCTCTCTCCATCACCCACTCCCTCTTCACCCACCCTGTCACCCCTCCCTCTCTCTCCATCACCCACTCCCTACCCCACCCTGTCACCCCTCCCTCTCTCTCCATCACCCACCACCTACCCCACCCTGTCACCCCTCCCTCTCTCTCCATCACTCACCCCCTACCCCCACCCTGTCACCCCTCCCTCTCTCTCCATCACTCACCCCCTACCCCCACCCTGTCACCCCTCCCTCTCTCTCCATCACCCACCCCCTACCCCCACCCTGTCACCCCTCCCTCTCTCTCCATCACCCACTCCCTCTTCACCCACCCTGTCACCCCTCCCTCTCTCTCCATCACCCACCCCCTACCCCCACCCTGTCACCCCTCCCTCTCTCTCCATCACCCACTCCCTCTTCACCCACCCTGTCACCCCTCCCTCTCTCTCCATCACCCACCCCCTACCCCCACCCTGTCACCCCTCCCTCTCTCTCCATCACCCACCCCCTACCCCCACCCTGTCACCCCTCCCTCTCTCTCCATCACCCACCCCCTACCCCACCCTGTCACCCCTCCCTCTCTCTCCATCACCCACCCCCTTCCCCACCCTGTCACCCCTCCCTCTCTCTCCATCACCCACCCCCTACCCCCACCCTGTCACCCCTCCCTCTCTCTCCATCACTCACCACCTTCCCCCACCCTGTCACCCCTCCCTCTCTCTCCAGCACCCACTCCCCCCCTTTCCCCGGCTCTGCCACCTTCCCTCCCCATCACCCTCCCGCCCCTTCCCCATCCTGATACCCCCCTTCCCTCTCCATCACCCTCCATCACTCTCTCTCTCTGTCGCTCTCTCTCTCCCTCCTCCACCCATCGACCCTCCCTCCCTCTCCATCATACTCACTCCCCTTTTCCCACTTTATTACCTCTCCTTCCCCTTCCATCACCTTCACTCTCTCTCCCTCCTCCCCCACCACCCTGCCGCCGATTTGCCCATCCCTCCGTCCCTCCTCTCCACCCTCCTTCCCCTAACCTTGTCACCCTTCCTTCTCACTGCCCCCTCACATTCACCCCTCCCTATTGCTCCCTCCCCTCTCCCTCCCTCCCACTGCCCCACCAGCCACTTGTCATATTCAAGTTTGTTTTAATAGGATTAGCATTAGTGGAGTTTGACTCTAAAATGTACCCTCGCATGTGGATTTAAGCCTGTCGCTATTTCGAAGAGGAGCAGGGAGAAATCTACCAGGTGTCCTGCCCAACGCCAAACATCACTAAAAGACAGACATCACGTTGCTGTTTGTGGGATCTTGCTGTGCACAAATTGGCTGCCACATTTCCCAACATGACAACAGTAACGACTCTGAAAGGCACTTCGTTGCCTAGAAAGCGCTTCGGGGATTCCACAGGTTGCGAAAGGCGTTCTACAGAAACAAATTTATCTCCCCTGATAGCTATAGTTTCACCATTCTAATGAGTCTACACCAAACATTCTCTGTGGCTTTTCATCCTTTCCTTAATAAATTGGCCAAACCCACACCCAGGGCAGGATTTAATGCGGGTGCTGTGGGTGCCTGGTGTCTGCCACCAAAACTGGCAAAGCAAAGTCCCAGCCCGATCTTCGGCTGCACCAAGGAAGTCCCACCCCCCCCCTAAGCAGCGATGGGACACCTGTCACTGGGGCTCCCGACTCCGTGGGGGGAGGGGGAGGGGGCATTTAATTCCAGGACTTACCCCAGTATGGCAGAAACATGCCCCCCCCCCCACCCCCTCCCCCCACCCCCACACACAAGAGCTGCCGGCCAAACAGCCTTCACCAGACTTCATTGTGGGATCTCTGGAGATAGGTGGATAGGGAGTCACAGAGAGGGGGTTATTGGCGAGGGAGTGAGAGAGGGGGAAAGGGCAGAAAGTGGTTCTGAGTGAGCCCAAAACCACCCCCCCACCCCCCCGCACCCAATGCCAGGTCCCTCGATCAGGCGGATGGACAGGGTGGGACTACCACCCATAGGCCTCCCCATCCCGGCTTATTTGGGGTTCGGGTGAGGCTGGGAGGCTGTGGGGTCCCCCCCTCACCCGATTAAACGGCCCCTCTCCCTGCCCCTCGGAACACGCCTCGGTGGGGGGGCGGGGAGGGCAATTTAACTTCCACCCACTGTCTCTAACTGTGACCTTGTACGAGCCTGAGCGTCTTGCCCATGGTTAGACTGGAATAACATCCCATCTATCGATTAAACAATTTACAACCTTCCAGCCACAACATCAAGTTCAACAACAAAAGCAGAAAACGCTGGAAAAACCCAGCAGTTCCAACAGCATCTGCGGAGAGAAAGACAGAGTTAACTTTTTGTGAGAATATACGATTTTACTTCAGAGCAACAACTTTAAGTTCAACCACTTTAGATCCTAACCATTGCCTCATTTTTTCCATTGATATTGATCCTGTTTACACCTCCTCCAGACCCATCTTTTGTGCCTTTACTCACCCCTTTACCACCGCTCGTTGCTCTGCGCTGTCACCCCTTTTGTTGTTTAATTTCCCTTGCCTTCCAAACCCTCACAAACCTTCCCTTTGGTTCTTTCCTCTGCTCCCTCCCCCCCACCATTCCTACCTCTGCTGTTGCTTAAAACTTTTAAATCTCTCACTTTTCCCACTTCCGAGTCTCACCCTGAGACGCGAACCCTGTTTCTCTCTCCACAAACACTGCCTGACCTGCTGAGTATTTGTGTTTTTGATTTCAGGTTTTCAGAGTCCATGGCATTTTGCTTTTGATTAATTGAAAGCAATGAGCCCTCATCTCTGGCGTACTGTGTCACTGAAGCTGCACAGAACACTTGGCCTAGTGACAATTCAAAATTCATGACCCTCTCATCACATTAGGTTATGTAGACAGAAGAGTCTAGACAAAGGAACTAGAATGAGATCATCCAAGTCTCCCCTCAGGCCTCAATAATGAGAGAGCAAAGGTTCCCTGGCGATTTCGCCTGTTATAGGGCATCCTGTAGCTAGTGTCAACAAAAGCAGTCGGATCGGTAACAACCCCTTTATGCTCGCTTTACCATTCCATATGATCATGGCTGATCTGCTACCTCCGCTCTATTTCCCCACCCCATCCCCTTATCTCTTGATTTCCTTTATACCCGAACATCTACCAATCTCAGCCGTGGGTATACGCAATGCCTGAGAATCCACAGCTCTCGGGGTCGAGAATTCCGAAGATTCTCAACCCACCGGAGTGAAGAAATTCTTCCAGGCCTCAGTCCACAAGGGCTCTTCTCTCCCTGAGACTGTGCCTCCCAATGCTGGACTCTCCAGCCAGGGAAAAATGCCACCCCAACACCTCATTACCCGTCTGGCAGCTCCAGCTAATTGACTGTTCACTTGAACGTGGCTTATTTTATTTCATTACCCTTCAAAGGTTAATGCGGCAAGGATATTCTGTACTGCAAAAGAACAGTGACGTCATTTAAACAGGAAAGATTGCCATTGTGTTATTATTCCATCAATACTGGGAGAGTGTTCATCCATTGTCACATCAAACTAATTCTCCGTGTTATCTTTTCAAACCAGTCTCCATGTATTAGCATTCGCAGGCTTGTGATAACTGGGACTGCACAATTAATATGCATTTCTGATTTGAATACTTGTTCACGGGTGTTCGAACAGATTTCTGCTATTCACAAAACACCCAGTGCTTCCTGTCTCTGTGTTTTCTGGTGAAAAGCCCTGCCGACGTTTTGCCTCCCGAATTTGTGACGCTGGACATGCTCCTCGTTGATCTCCTTCTTGTTTTTGCTTCTGCGAGAGGCTCTCCCACCTGCTCCGATAGGTGCTTAACTCCAGGGCCTGAGTTTGTTGGGCTTTTTCACCAGAGATGAGGGAAACATCAATCTAAAACGTATCAGGAGGCTTGGCAAATGGCGGGGGAGTGGGGTGGGGGGTGTGAGGGGGGGACAAGCAGGAGGACCCCCTCCTTGGCGTTGCCCCGGTGACTACCCACAGCGCAAATTTGAACAAGACCCATGAAGTGGAATAATCTGTTTTTCACGGCTTCTTGTCCACTTGTCCACACCTGAGTGAGCCCCTGAAAGACATGGTGCCTGTCAGTATGCTTGAGGTCCTCAGAGATGTTGGTGGGGGGGGGTCAACAGAGAGCCTGGAGAGTGTGCTGGATAGCGCAAATAACATGTTGGCTAAGGCAAAGTGTTTTCTTTGTCTTCTATTAGCTGTGTCCCCTGCTACTTTCCTTGTGGTAAAACAGGTTTTTCCCTTGTGTCGCATCTGAATGGCAACAAGATGAAGCAAGAGTGGTTCCAATCTGGAATGTGCTGCCTGGGAGGGCGGTGGGAGCAGATTCAAGGGCGACCTTTAAAAGGGATAATACCAAAAGGGGAAAAAATGCGGAGATATGGAGAAGGAACTGGGAAATGTTGTCTTGAAAAGAGCCAGCACAAACACAATGGGCTGAATGGCCTCGTTCAGTGCTGTATTATTCCGTGATTCCAAACCTCCTTTGTTTTCTATTTGCTATGACCTTCTAAAAAGGCAGCATTCTTAGTTTTTTTCCCCATTTGGTGATATTCAGGACATCCCTAAATCCTGATTTATTTTTTTTAAAAAAAAGACGGTCTCTGAGATGGATTAACCTTTATAGGATCAACAGTTTGCACCCTCTAAAATGATTCAGTAAAGGGAGACTTGTGCTTACGTCACAGCTTTCACAACCCCAGGATTGCGTTAAATGCTTTACGACCAATGACACGCTTTTAAAGTGTAGTCACTAGTGCAATTGTGCACAGCAAGATCCCACAAACAGCAATGTGCCAATGGTCAGATAATCTGTCTTAGTGGTGCTGGCTGAATGATAAATATTGGTCCAGGACACTAGGCAGCGCTGCACCATCGGAAGTGCTATATTTCGGATGGTACAATGAATTCTCTGCTAGTTGGTAAAGGCCCCTTGGCACTATTCCAAAGAAGAGCAGGGGAGTCTCCCGACCTGTCCTGGCCAATATTGATCCTTCAACCCACCTTGTCCTGATTGAAAGGCATGAACCTCTAGCAGTGAGAAGGCTCCAGCTTACCCTGGCTGAAGGGACCACTTCATCAGGGCCTCCTCTACTCCTGGCATCAATTCAGGGAGCTAATGTCAAGGGCGTATACACCAGGAGCTGGCTGACAGGATAACTCAGATTGAAAAAAGTTACCAGCTCCATTGCTCCAAATCATTTTAATTGGTGCCTTCGCAGCCAGCAGAGAGAGAAAAGGTAAAAACAAAAAAACTGCGGATGCTGGAAATCCAAAACAAAAACAGAATTAAAAACAGAATTACCTGGAAAAACTCAGCAGGTCTGGCAGCATCGGCGGAGAAGAAAAGAGTTGATGTTTCGAGTCCTCATGACCCTTCGACAGAACTAGTTTTTCCAGGTAATTCTGTTTTTGTTTTGAGAGAGAAAAGGCTTCTGTGGCCACTTGTATCGGGAGCCCAAAGTGAAAGGGTTGTACACAAACCCACTCCACCCTCCCACTCAAAATTCAAACAGCCTTTAAGAACAAAGCAATGGGGGCTGGATAATTACAGGCGTTTAAACGAGGGCAATGAGGAATAGTATTACTGATTTCAACCCTCTGAGAAGTAAATAGGAAATTGTGATGTTAATCTGCTTGGGTTTAGTGTACCAATTCACGTAGCTGGGATTCTACATGGAAATGTTGACACTTTAAATCCCTTGCATTGCTGATACACAGCAAGGGTTCCTGGAGTGATCAAGAGTACACAATGTCTAACTAATCCCTTTGCTCATACTGAGCTGCTCCTTTCACTAAGCAGGCAGTTTTAGAAATGATGTCCTTTCTCTTTGATGAAAGTAAAGAGGTAAACCTGGCTGCTAAAAAGGAAAAGCAGCTGCACTTGTACATCACAGGCGTGATGTGCTGGAGGCAGTTCCAACTGCGCAATGCTGAAAAGCTGGTTAAAATCACTCAGGTCCCCATCACCAAAAAATAAGAAGTGGGACCTAGAGGTGGTCATTCAGTCCTCGGACTGTGCTGCCATTGGGTAAGATCACAGCTGATCTTTCTTACACTCCAGAAGGCATTTGATAAAGTGCCTCCTCAAAGGCCATTGTGGAGAATAAAAGCTCGTGGTGTAGGGGGGTAACAGATTGGCATGGATCGGAGATCGGCTAGCTAACAGGAGGCAGAGAGTTGGCATAGATGGGTCATTTTCTGGTTGGCAGGATGTGACGAGCGATGTGTCACAGGGATTAGCGCTGGGGCCTCAACGTTTTACAGTTTGGATGAAGGGACTGAAGGAATGGTGGCTAAATTTGCTGATGACACAAAGATAGGAGAGTAAATTGCGAAGAGGACATAACAAGGCTGCAAAGTGACATAGATAGGTTAAATGAGTGGGCAAAGATCTGGTAAATGGAGTATAACGTGGGCAAATGTGAAATTGTTCATTTTGGCAGGAAGAATAAAAAACGAAGCTTATTATCTAAATGGTGAGAGATTGCAGAGCTCTGAGACTCAGAGGGATTTTAATGCATGAATCATAAAAGGTTAGTATACAGGTACAGCAGGTAATTAGGCAAGCTAATAGAATGTTATCATTTATTGGGAGGGGAATTGATTACAAAAATAGGGAGCTTATGCTTCAGATGTACAGGACACTGGTCCCACCACATCTGGAGTGCTGTGTACAGTATTGGGTCTCCTTATTTAAAGAAAGATGTAAAGTTCAGAGAAGGTTTACTAGACTAATTACAGGAATGGGTGGGTTGTCTTATGAGGAAAGGCTGGACAGGTTAGGCTTGTACCCACTGGAGTTTAGAATAAGAGGCAACTTAATTGAAACCTTTAAGATCCTGAGGGGTCTTGACAGGGTGGATGTAGTGAGGACGTTTCCTCTTGTGGGAGAATCTAGAACTAGGGGTCACTGTTTAAAAATAAGCTCATTTAAGACAGAGGTGAGGAGAATTTTTTTTCTCCAGAGGGTTTGAGTCTGTGGAGCTCTCTTCCTCAAACGGTGGTGAAAGCTGAGCCTTTGAATATTTTTAAGGCAGAGCTAGATAAATTCTTGATTAATAAGGGGGTGAAAGGTTATCGGGGGTAGGCAGGAATGTGGGGTTGAGTTTACATTCAGATCAGCCATGATCTTATTGAATGGTGGAGCAGGCTCGAGGGGCTGAGTGGCCTGTTCCTGCTCCTAATTCGGATCTTTGTATAACAGCAGCCCATTCCCAAACTATTCCTTAAACCCTTTAGTATCGGAAAATCAGTCTCTGGCTTGAATATTCTGAATGACTGAGTATCCACTGTTCTCTAGAGTGGAGAATTCCAAAATTTCACAACTCTCTTTTTGCTTTCTTCCTATCCTTCTAAAATGTCAAGTACCCCCTGAATATTCGGTTCCCAGCCCAGGTTACCCTGTAGCCTTGTCTCAGTAATGGCTATGAGATTGTACCCATTTATTCCTATTAGTGCCATTAATTCCTCTATCTTTGTGATAAACGATTCATGCATTCAGATATCAAGCCTTTAATTCTGGAGGGGGGGGGCGGTTTTGCCAGTTTTCCCTACTCTGACCCTATTTGTTGGTACATCCATGTTTGTACGCTCTGTCCCTTCCTATCACGCTCTGATTATCATTACCTGCATTGCTACCCTCTACTATTGTCTCGTACTTTCTCTTTGACTTTCTAAATCTCTCCTGACCTAGAATCTCACCCCACTATTTAGTTTAAAGCCCTCTCTACAGCCCTAATTATACAATTTGCTAGGACAGTTCAAGTGAAGTCTGTCCCAACGTAACAGCTCCCTCTTTCCCCAATATTGATGCCAGTGCCCCATGAATTGAAACCTACATTTCTCCCACACCAATCTTTGAGACATTCATTCAACCCACTGATCTTATTTATCCTACAGCATTTTGCTCGTGGCTCGGGTAGTAATCCAAAGGGTTATTGTCTTTGTGATTCTGCTGCTAATTTATCCCCAGCTTCTCGTACTCCCTCAACAGAACCTCTTTCTTTGTCCTCCTTATGTTGTTGGTGCCCACATGGACCACACCAGCCGAATCTTTCCCCACCCACCCAAGGTCCTCTCCAGTCCTAAAGAAATGTCCTTAACTCTGGCACCAGGCAGGCAACACAGCCCTCAGGACTTGGCTGCAAAGAATAGGATCTATCCCCCTATTGATACTGTCCCCTACCATTACTACATTCCTTTTCACTCCTATTATGATCTCAGTAGAGACCAGCAACATTTTTTTTTAGAAATCCAAAAACCCAGGTATTCACTAAAAGAATGAGGCCACAATGTTCACGGTTTAAAACAGAAGAATTTTACTAAATAAAAATCAAAGGACATAAATGTTAATAAATACAGCCTATCTTAAAGAGTCCGTTACGTTAAAGGTATTAAAAGCACAATGGACACATTACTCATACCCTAAACCAAATTCCTTAACTTTCCTTCTGCACCCATTTGACTTATATCCCCAATTACTCAAGTCAGATACGTATGAGAAACTCGAAGATTACCCCTTGGTCTGAGTACTGTTTCAAATATTTGTATAAAGGTTGAGATTTCTTGGGCCTCCTGTTTACTTCCAGCAAGGTGTTTCTTCAAATCCCCTCCAACCATCCCATGGTTGTAGACTCCACTTCAACACAGATGTCACTTAATTGTAGTCACCTCATGTCAGAATCCTCCTGGTTCTACTGTTCTTTAATTCTGGAGCCTTGTATCTAAAACTCCCTCTCGCTTCTCAGCTTGGCTATCCCAGAAGTCCAACTCACTGTTAGTAGAGTCCTTCAGTTAACAAGAGTGTTAAACTCTTTTAGCCAGCACCTAGAATTTCAAATGAGTCCTACTTGAAAATGATTCTCCTTGCATCCATTTTTTTTCTAAACTAAAATTAAACCCTAAAACCATTTAAACACAGAACCACAGCAATGGATCTACTTACCCCCATAATTAACTTCTGATTGACACTTTTTTTCTACTGTTTATCTCCCAGGAAGCTTGGTCACAAGATCAATTCCTAGAAGCAAGTGGCAGTTTACAAAAATAAAATCATTTTTCAGAGAAGCCTAGATCTTGAAGGGACCATTACTCCAATATCAAATGCAGATTTTACTCCTCAAAAGCACATGGGTCATCACACTTCCCCAATTTAAATAGGCCTCTCTACCAAGGTGTTGTGTTTTTAATTCTCCCTGCAGCCCCTGCTCCTGTCCACAAAGGCTGTAAGAACCTCATAACTGTTGGACAAGATCCAAAGCCACATACCGTGAGAGAATTAATGAGATACATATCAAAGAGCTGGTTGTGTCTATGGAGATATGCGATCAGCATGGCACCTATTAATGGACTTAGGCTGCACCCACATGTGCCCATTAATTATAAATTAATTTCTAATTAAATTATAAATAGAGAACAGCTAGAAACAGTGGAGGTCCAAAGAGACATGAGGGGTTCTTGGTACATCAATCATTAAAACGTCAGGAGCCGATACAGAAAATAATCACAAAGGCTCATGGGAATCCTGACCTTGCAATCTCGAGAACTAGAATACAAGGGGGCAGGAGTTATGCGTCAGCTATAAGAGCCCTGGGTAGTCCACACCTGGAGTAACTGTGAGCAGTTCTGGGCACCTTGAGAAGGATAGATTGACCCTGGAGGGTATATGGGTAGATTTACCAGAATGATACCTGGACTCCGAGGGTTAAATCATGAGGAGAGATTACACAAACTAGGGGTTGTATTCCCTGGAATTTGGAATGTTAAGGGGTAATGTGATAAAAGTTTTCAAGATATTAAGGGGAACTGATGGGAAGGGAACTGTTTCTGCTGCTTGAGGAGTTTAGGAGTAGGAGGCACAGCCTATAAATTCAGGACAGGCCTTTCAGGAGTGAAGTTAGGAAACAATCCCTCAATACTGCAGCTCAGGTAGTGCACTCAAACCTCCAGGATGGAAAGTCAGTGTTCTGACTCAGAGGTGAAAGTGCTACCAACTGAGCCAAGCTTACTTAATCAAGACTCAGACTTGGTTGCTCCTTTCTTACACTGCTCGCCAGGTAAAGAAGCTTCTTCAGAATTCCTGAAAAAAACAAAAAAACTGCGGATGCTGGAAATCCAAAACAAAAACAGAATTACCTGGAAAAACTCAGCAGGTCTGGCAGCATCGGCGGAGAAGAAAAGAGTTGACGTTTCGAGTCCTCATGACCTCATGACAGGGTCTGTCGAAGGGTCATGAGGACTCGAAACGTCAACTCTTTTCTTCTCCGCCGATGCTGCCAGACCTGCTGAGTTTTTCCAGGTAATTCTGTTTTTGTCTTCAGAATTCCTTATTGGTGGCTATCTTACGTTGATGACCTCTAGTTTAGCCCTTCCCCAAAGGTGAGACACTCTCTCTGCATCTAGTCTATCAAGACTTTTCGTTACATGAAAAGACCTTTATCAGGTCACCCCCTCAGCCTTTTATTTTCAAGAGTTTCAATGCGATTAGAAGTGTATTCTAGTCGGATTAGCTGGCTGGTGTTAGCAGGGTAACGTTCACAAGGTTGTTTGGTGTGATTAGTGGGTATCAGAGTAGCAGCTGTTTGAAAAGATTAACAGGCACGCTGGTAGGATTGGTGATGTACTTGGAAAGGATTCAAATAACAGTGACAACGTATTGCATTTATCTAGTGCCTTTAACATTGCAACGTATCTCAAGGCACTTCACATGAATTAAATCAGGCCAAAAACTGACACAGACCAAAGGCTAGAGGTATGAAGACAGGTGACCAAGAGTTTAGTCAAAGAAATAGGTTTTAAAGAGCATCTTAAATGAGGCAAGAAAGGTTGGTGGAGAGGTTTAGAGAAGGAATTCCAGGACATAGGACCCAGATAACTGAAGGAACTGCCCGTGGTGAAATTCAGTGATGCACAAGACACCAGAATTGGAGGAGGGCAGAGATCTTGCAGAGCTGTAGGGCTGGAGGCAGCTATGGCGATAGGGAAGGGCAAGACTATGGAAGGTTTCAAAAACAAGGGTGCGAATTTTAAAATTGAGGTGTCGGTGAATCAGGGGCCATTGTAAACAAGTGAGCAGAGGGACAATAGAATCGGTTTCCAGAGCTTAGGGGATGTGTTATCTGTGAGGAGAGGTCGTGATCTGTTAACTAGAATGTAACAGAGCCACAGCCCAGAGAGACCACTTCAACTAAAGGTTAACAGATCTGAAATTCCTTAATCCTCACTTTTCTTCATCATTGCTACAAATCACAAGGGTCCACCTCATCCCTGTGAATCTATTTTTAATCTGTTTTCTTTTTGACAACTCTAACATTTAGATTAAAACGTGTGGTGTCTGCACACCTCCTACTGTGTAACTTCATTACAATGCACTTGCTGCACATCTCCCTATAGACGTTAATTATGTATGCACTCATGTGACAAGTCTGACTGTGCACTCCATCAAACTGCCATTCAAAGCACCATGGGCTCATTATGCAGCTTTGGGCAAACCCTGGTGCTGTGAATTATTTATATCTCTGTTAAGCTTTCTGTACATCTATATGAGTGATAAACGGATGAGGAGAGATCTTGGCTACGTCCCTGTGGGAAAAGAGTTAATTGCTAGGACTCTAAGCGCCGCAAGGAGAGTTTTACTTTTCTGTCAAGTGTTTCATGTAATTTAAAAACCCCTGCTGAACTATTCAACAACAGCATTTAATCAGACCAGAAGATTACTGGGAGATGTGAAGGGGCACTGTGTGCACTAAACTCCTTCTGTCAGGGTCATTTGTTTAAGTTAAATAAAGCTCCCAATTATTCAACAGGCTCCAACCTCGGTTCACTCTCACCTCTGAATAAAAAAAAAGGTCATGAATGCATCACAGCTAAAACTCCCAGTGCAGCACTGAGGGAGTGTTGCACTGCCGGGGATGTCGCCTTTTGACTGAGGTGTTAATGTGATAAAAACAAAAAAACTGCGGATGCTGGAAATCCAAAACAAAAACAGAATTACCTGGAAAAACTCAGCAGGTCTGGCAGCATCGGCGGAGAAGAAAAGAGTTGACGTTTCGAGTCCTCATGACCCTTCGACAGTTCTGTCGAAGGGTCATGAGGACTCGAAACGTCAACTCTTTTCTTCTCCGCCGATGCTGCCAGACCTGCTGAGTTTTTCCAGGTAATTCTGTTTTTGTGTTAATGTGATACCCTGTCTGCCCTCTGAAGTGGACGTGAAAGATCCCACAGTATCAATGGAATATAAGATGCGGCGTATTGAACAGATGAGTCCATGCAGATCGATTTGGTTCTCTGTGCTAAGAACTATGCCGTTTTATTATCTTGTTACCTCAGTATAAATGGATGGGATTAAAAAAATTCTATTGTTACAGTGTCTTAGCCTACCATGAATTGCCTTGCAATGCTGGGACTAGCTATTGTAGACTGCACTATAGGAAAGATGTGACTGCACTAGAGGGGGGACAGAGGAGATTTAAGGGGATGTTGCCTGGATTGGGGGACTTGAGTTATAAAGAAAGATTGGATCGGCTGGGATTGTTTTCTTTGGAAGAGGGGAGACCTACTTGAAGTGTATCAAATTATGTGGGATCTCAATAGAGTGGAAGGGAAAACCCTATTCCCATGGGTTGAGGGATCCATATCCTGGGGCCATAGATTTAAGGTTAGCTGTAGGAGGATTAGAGAGGATTTGAGGGGAATTCTTTTCATCCAGAGGGTGGTGGGAATCTGGAACTCTGCCTGAAAGGGTGATGGAGGCAGAAACCCTCATAATAAAAATCACTTGAATATGCACTTTAAGTGTTGCCATATACATGACTATAGACCAGGAGCTGGAAAGTGAGATTAGGCTGATGGCTCCTTATCAGCCAACACAAGCATGATGGTCCAAAATTCATTCTTCTATGCTGTAAATTTCTATGACTATATGAAGATAGTCATCATAACTTGCTTTCAAATTCCTCCCCCTCCCTATCTCTGTAATCTCCTCCAGGCTACAACACTCTGAGATGTCTGCTTTCCTCCAATTCTGGGCCCTTGATCATCCCCAATTTTCTTCATTCTACCATCGGTGGCCGTGCCTTCAACTGCTGTGACCTGAAGCCCTGCAACTGATGCACCCATAAAATAATCAACAGGAATAATTTTACATCCAAACAAGGAATAGATACTGAGCTAAGTGGGCTGGAGGTGGGTGGGGTGTGGGGGGGAGAGTTCTCTTCTCCAAAAGGCTGTGGATGCTGGGGGCCAATTCCAATTTTCAAGATTGAAATCAATGAACTTTTGTTAGCAGGGCAAGGGAGATGGAGCAAAGGGTGGTGAATGGAATTGAAATGCAGTTCCACTGGTAGATTAGCAGGCGGAACAGGTCCAAGGGGCTGAATTGCCTAGAAGCATACTGGTTATGGCCATGGACTGACCAGTGGCCTGGATGGATGATCTGGAGATATGGGTTCAAGACCCACATTAGCAGCTGAAGAATTTAAATTCAGGTGCTTAAATAAATCTGGAATAAAAAGCTAGTTTCAGCGACGGTGACCATGAAACTATTGGATTGTCACAAAAACCTACCTGGTTCATTAATGCCTTCTCGGGATGGAAATCTGCTAGCGTTAGATGTGGTTGACTCTTAACTGCCCTCTAAAGTGGCCTTGCAAGCCATTCAGTTGTCTCTAGGACAATTATGGTTGAACAATAAATGCTGGTCCTCTTTTTCTCCTAGTATAGTAATCTCCTACTAGTTAGGGGAAGGGGATGGGGATGAATACTTAGACCCACCCATGGATCTCACCAACAAAATGTGGCCGGCATATACTGAGACCACAAGTGCTGACCAGGATGGAGATGATTGGACAATTGCCCTGCCAATCAGACGTGGAGATTGGACTGCTGTTAAGTGACTGGGGATGATTTTATGACCCCCTTTTTGTATTATTGTACTCTCCTCCACTGACTGAATTTTGCTCGAGAAGTAAATCTGCCTTTACCGGGAGGCATTGCTATAGCTTTGATCCTGAGTTGTAGTTTGCACGGATTCTGTTTAAGTCGACTCTGTTTGCTGGGCTGTTAAGTTAATAAACTCTGGCTGTTGTAAAATGAACTACTTACAGTGAGAAAAAACAAAAACAGAATTACCTGGAAAAACTCAGCAGGTCTAGCAGCATCGGCGGAGAAGAAAAGAGTTGACGTTTCGAGTCCTCATGAGGACTCGAAACGTCAACTCTTTTCTTCTCCGCTGATGCTGCCAGACCTGCTGAGTTTTTCCAGGTAATTCTGTTTTTGTTTTGGATTTCCAGCATCCGCAGTTTTTTTGTTTTTATTTACAGTGAGTCCTGGTATAATCCCCCACTCTGATTCGAATCCATTAGCTAACACAGTGGCATCAATACCGACTTGGAAAATAAAGGACAGAACTCTGGAGTGTAGCATGGTGAGTTTGCTAAGGAAGATCACTGCCAAATTCTCCTACAGAAAATTCAAGGTATCGAATGTTACCAGCTGCTTCAACTTGCAGGGCAGCAAAATCAATCCTGTCAGAAACAGAAGCCAATTTGGTTACTGGAAGGAGAGATTGTAAAAGTAACAAAATGAAGCAAAAATTAAATAATATGAAGTGTTGAGGGTGTAAATTATTCTGCCAACAGACAATTACGAGTCATTAATCTTTCTGTTTCTCGTAGCTTTTCACTGCACTTTTGGGTATGGTTTTTTATTGCGCAGTCAACAGCTCATTTAAACCCGTCTTACAAACATTGGAATAGCCGTGTCTTCAAAACTAGTGACAATGGGCAGGATCTCTCGCTCTCCCGGCGGGCACTGCCCGACCTGAGCAAGTGTAAAATGACAGGCGACGTTTCACTCAGCGGGTACACGCAGGAGTCGGAACCATGTCCGCCCTTAATTAAGAGGCCAGTTAAGGCCCTTGATAACCTGACTGACAGTGTGTGACCACAGGATGCTGATTCTACAAGTCTGTGCAAGGTACCCAGGCAGCTCCCACGACACCTACGTCCTCAGACACTCACAGGTACTGGGGCTCTTCAGTGCTCCAGCCCGGCTGGATGGGTGGTTGCTGGGTGACAAGGACTATCCCCTCAGAAGGTGGCTCATGATGCCTCTCCCCCATCCCAGAACAGAAGCTGAGCATCGGTACAATAGGAGTCATACCTCCTCAAGGTCTTGTCAAGATGCACTTCCAATACCTGAACCTTTCAGGGGGAGCACTACAATACCCCCCAGAGCGGGTGTCACTGATAGTGGTTACACTCTGCGCTCTCCACAATCTGGCACTGGCAAGGGGGGGACCCACTGGAGGAAGAGGATCTGGACGCAGTTGCACAGGCCACAGAGGATGAATCCAGTAGTGAGACCGAAGAGGAGAACGCTGAGAGTGTGGAGCCAGACCTTGATAATCTAAAGGGAGGCAGAGACACAAGGGACACCTTGATTCAACACTTCTTCAGCTCGGCTGCCAAATAAGAATGACCACCTCATGCCAGGGCTGCTGCCTCTATCCTGAATCGCAGAGATGACCCTTTCCTTTACCCCCAAGATACACTCAGTGCCTGTGCAATAAAGCGTTGAGCCACCCACGTCCAGCATTATATACTGACCTACCCTGCACCTACAAAATAAACAAAGCATACTCAGGCCAATAACACAAAAGCAAATGTAATTCAACGTTGGAACTTACAGATTATTGAACAGAACAATCTCCGGTGTTGTTAGTCACACCATTAAAAAAAGTTAAACTAAATGGGGGACAAAAGATCGCCCATGACCAGTCCCACCTGTGCTTAAGGTGATTTAAACTTACGTTTATGGGTGCTACGTCTAGGCGCTCCCCCTTCACTGGCACCGACATTGGAGACAGCCTGCTGACCCTGCTGTCTTATTAGCGTTGATGACCTTGGTGGTCATCCTCTGGCCAGTGGAGCCTGTGCTGGCCCCGCCTGGGAGGGAGTGACCAGTGGCACCACTGGCATCTCCCCAGTCGTCACAGTCTCATCAGATGGCACGGTCACTGGTAGAGGAGCTGCTGCTGTCATCTGGAACGTCCTGAGAGGAGCCCACAGTGACGACAAGTAGCTCATGCGCCAACATGAGGTCACTGTGGACCTCCCTGCTCACCATTGATGGATGGGCACCGAGCTGGGATACTGAGTGCCCCATTCATCTCCCACACTGACAGTGACCAGCTGAGGTCAGTGCCTGTGTGAGATCTGCAGGTCCGAGCACAACCCCTGGAACCCCTGATTCCATTCCTGGAGCAGCCTCTCCATAAGAGTCACCGCTCTCTCAATGGAGGAGGCAGTGCGCTCGGCCATGAGGGTCACCACAGTGATCATGCTCCACAGGAACTGCTCCACTATGGAGACCATGGCACGCAGACCCTCTCGGATCTCTGCCAGATCTTCCCGCACACCCCACTGGACATTCAGCATCTGCTGCCTAATGGACGACTCCAGAGGCTCATCATCAGCCTTTGACTGAGCATCGTCCTGGTCCCCAGCGGTCCTCTGACTGCCGGCGCCCTGGGGACTCTCTGTCTCCGCCTGCACCTCAAGCGAGTGTGAAATGCCCTCACCAATGTGCACCGAGATACTAGCCGCAGAACTAATGCCCACCGAGGTGCTGGTACCTGCGCTGGTGTCTGGTTCAGACAGTTCCCAGGTGACATCACCTCCCGCCTGGTCTCTACATCTTTGTTTGCAGCCACGTCACCGCAGCCCCTCCCCGGTGCTGCCTGCACTGTTTTCAAACTGGCCGCCAGGTGGCAATTGGACCTGATGTACAACAGGCCCCTGCCCCTTCTGGAACATTCTCCAGCCGGCCTTCATGCTGGGTCGGCCTTATTTGACCCTTCAGCGTGAAATCACGGTCCAGCTTCCTGCCCCCTCCTGCCTGTTCCCCCGAGCCTGGCTGACAGGGGCAAAATTCTGCCCAGTGTCTCTGTCATCAGGTTTATTTGGACCCAGTTACCAACGCACAACATAGAGAGCGTACAGAGGATAAAAAGATCCTTGTTAGATCCTTGAGTCTACCTGCTTCCCTCCACGCAAAGCCATCTGAGGTGACATCTATCCCAAGTTAACAAGAGGGATAATGGTTCTCTGGTTGATTCAAGATTCAACCCCTGTGATAGGTCAATGATAAAGGAAATATGTGATGTGGTCAAGGGAGATTCCCATCCAATCCTCCATCTTTAGCAGAGTGTGGAGGAAGGTTGCATCTTAACCTGGGCTACAGAACGGAAAACGTTTCCAACGTTCCTGTCCCAGTGACCCATGCTGGAAATTGCGCGTGAGGCATTCCCCTCTCCCTGGATTTGAACGGCAAGTCCGCACTCATCCACAACCACAACCCTCATCCCTGTTCCTCGGTCAGGAGCCAATTGTGGCCAGTGGGAAAGGGGTCAGTAGACGAGCAGCAGAGTTCCGGAGGAGCCAAAGGGTTACACGGTGTGGAAGGTGGGAAGCCAGCCAGAAGCGCATTGGGATAGCGCGATCATTGAAAGCTAAAGTCATCGGCCGGAATTTTCCGACTCCGTTGGTGTCGGGCATCCTGGCGGGCGGTGGGCAGGGCAGGGCCCAATATGGTGAGAAGGCCAAACATCAGCTTGACAGCGTCGTGAAACCAGTTCCTGATCGTCCGCTCCACCGGTCAATGGCGGGGCCACATTTCCCGCTGCCACACATCAGGAAGTTAATGCCAATACTTAAGCAGCTCATTATAGACCCTGCTCGCTGGAATTATCATTCCCCACCCTCCAACGCTGGATGATGTGGGCACATCGATGTGATTCTACACTAACGTGTTTCACAACTCAACATAACCAACATGCACCAGGCGAGCTGCACTTCACTCGGGACTTCGAGGTTTGTTTGCCTACCTTGCTTCGGGCAACACTCACAGTCATCAGCTCCAGGCTTCACAGGCAGCACCACATCACTGTTAGGGGGACTCACGGGCAGGTCTCTACCTACCAGACCAGCCGTAAGGTGGGGGGGTGGCTTTCCAATGGCTGCAGGGCTAGGGCTTTCTTGGGGAATGGGGACTAATAACCTCAGGAAAGGGAAGAGGCTGCAGGGTGAGGGCTGTACTGGGGAAGGGGGGTATCCCAGGGTGTGTGTGGGGGGCACATGTTGATCTGTGCAAGTGGCCTCAAGATGGTGAGGGCTGAGGGGGCAGCCTCCAGAGGAGATGAGGCCAGATGGTGATGTGAGGGTGTGTGTGTGAGAGTGAGTGGTGATGTCCCTTGAGCTGGCAGTGAGTGAGATGCCAGTGAGTGTGTGATGGGTTTGTGAGTGGGTGGGTTTAGAGTGATGAGATGGTTGCCTTACCCTGGCGGCATGGATGAGATCATTCATCCTCTGTCTGCACTGGGTGGCCGACCTCTTCAGTGCAGCATTGGCCCTGACCACCTCTCCACACCTCCCAAGCCGGACTGGTGAGACTGATGGGCCTCCCGTGGCCAGAGTGGGGGGGGTTAGCGGACATCGCAGGGGGGAGGAGGGGCCTCTACAGCATCCTGAAAGTGTCCCAGGGATGTGTCACTGAATCGGGGTTGGGGTGGGGGGGGCTGCATTGTTCTTGACTTTTGAAGGCCTGGAGGGTAAGCATTGAGGAGTGCACGTGCAGGCTGCGTTTTCAACATGGCGCCCAGAGTGAGGAAGCGGAGAGGTAACGGCTTGGCGGACAAAGCAGAGACCCCACCGCCAGCCAGACGGTGTGGTTCCTGCGGTTGCACCATTAATGAGGCGGGAATGGGACGCTACGGCGTGAAAACCCCCCCACGCACCCCACCCCCCCCCCCCCCCCCCCCCCCCCCCCCCCCCCCCCCCCCCCCCACCATCACTGCGGCCGGCTGGGGTAAAACATCTTCATTCCTCCCCCCGCACCCCCCCACCCCACCGCTACCGCGTTCAGTGCAAATCTGGAAAGTTTGCCACCCGTTGTATTTGTGAACTCCTGGTGTGAGGCGCTGGCACGTCTTCACAAACTACTGCCCAGAGAGGCTTTGAATGGGTTCGATTTGAACTGGTTCAGGTCAAATTCTAAAGTTCAGGGGTAGAAACGGCCATGTCATGTACCCCTCCTCCCCCCCCCACCCCCCCCACCCTCCCTAGAGTGAGCTACAATGGGAGGGTGAGCAGTTGGTGAGCGAGCAATTAACGGGATTAGTTGTTTGGATTCTGTCTGTACAAACAGAGCATTCAAAATAGAAGTTAATCTCACAGCTGTTATCAATTTCTATGGATTTAGCTGGTGAGGTGGTTAAGCTATAAACAGCTGACATTGTTCAGCAGCGAGATGGGAGCCAACAAATGACAAAAGAAAGAACCTGCATTTAGATAGCGCCCTTCCTGACTTCAGGGCACCTTTGCCGCCATGAAGCGCTTTTCAGAAGTTTGGGCATTTTTTTTTCGTCAGAAACAAGGCAGCCGGATTTGCGCACAGCAAGATCCCGCGAACAGCGGTGTCGCCATAACCAGGTCGCCTGCTTTGGCAATGTTAGTTGAGGGATAAACGTTGGCAAAGGTTTTACCTCCATTCCCAAACCCCAAAAGCCTATTCCATGTCGATCATTTCCACGTCAGCCCTGAGCTTGTTTTTAACCGGTTTTTAATGACGCCCTCAACACCCTGGATTCGTGCTTTAACTTGGTTCAGGAAGGGCAGTAAATCGCATCGAGATGGGAACCGGGGGGGAGTGGGGGGGGTGTGTGGTGGGGGGGGCAGGATTTTTCGCTCATCCAGGGGAGGGACACACACGTCCACGAGAATGAGCATAAAATGAGGCGCAACCACATCGGGCGAGCGCCCCAACATCATCGTGCACTAGGGCAATATTACCTTCGGCAGAGGTGAGCAGGAGTCAGAGCCGCACCCGCCATTGATGAAGAGGCCAGTTAAAGCCCTGGACAACGCCACTGATGGCGATTTAACGTTGTCCGTGAGATTTTTCCCTCTTCGCACAGGATAAATGGGCAGGTGGGCAGCCCATAATTTGCAAAACCTCATCCACGGGTGGGATAAAAAGGGTCAGCAGCATTGTCAATGTGAGTAGTGAGGAGTGCTGGAGATAACTGGCTGCTGGTGGCTTATTGGTACTTGGCAGCTTATCCTCCAATCGGGGCTTCATTCTTAGCATTTCCACACGTCACTTCAGCACTCATTAGTCTGTTCCAGGCCCCCAGAGGGTTCAGACCGTGTGGACCCTTCCAGGTATCAGGCAGCCTTCCCTTACCCTGGGAATGGGGATTGAGGTCTCCGCTGGAGGCACCACCTCTGAGGAGGAAGAGAGGGGCAGAAGGGAGAGGAGGCCACATGTCCCTATTCAGCCTCCAGGGCAGCGACCTGTGGGAGGAGAGGCCCAGGCACAAGGGGGGGCAGGGCCAGCAGGTAGTCCAACATAGAAGGCACCACCATCCTGTAGGGTTTACAGGTGGCGATGCAGCTACCTCAATATGTCCGATGTGCAATGCCAAAGGAGGCTCCATCTCACCAGGGAGACCATGACTGCCATCTATCAGAGGATCGAGCCTGAGACCAGCTCCGACTGTGTGGGTGGACACACCATACCAGCGGCTCTGAAGGTCACAGTGGCCCTCGACTTCCACGGCTCCAGCTCTTTCCAAGGGTCAGTGGGGGATCCGTGTGGAGTCCACAGTTGCATCAAGCTGGGGACAGAAGCTCTGTTCAGGTGGGTATTGACTTTCATTCATTTCCATTTGGACGAGGCCAGACAAGCAGAGCGAGCCAGAGGCTTTGCAGGGATTGCTGTCTTCCCCTGTGTCCAGGGTGCTATAGACTGTACACATGGTCAGCCGGGTGCTTTCGTCAACAGGAAGGGCTTCCACTCCATGAACGTGCAGATAGTTTGTGACCACAGGATGCTGATTCTACAAGTCTGTGCAAGGTACCCAGGCAGCTCCCATGCTGCTTACGTTCTCAGACACTCCCAGGTGCCGGGGCTCTTCAGGCTCCAGCCCGGCTGGATGGATGGCTGCTGGGTGACAAGGGCTATCCCCTCAGAAGATGGCTCATGACGTCTCTCCACCATCCAAGAGCAGAAGCTGAGCAGCGGTACAATAGGAGCCACAGCTCCACAAGGGCTGTGGTGGAGAGAGCCATCGGTCTTCTCAAGATGCACTTCCAATGCCCGGACCATACAGGGGGAAACTACAATACCCCCCAGAGCGGGTGTCACTGATAGTGGTTTATGCTGCGCTCTCCACAATCTGGCACTGGTGAGGGGGGACCTACCGAAGGAAGAGGATCTTGACACAGCTGCACAGGCCACAGAGGATGAATCCAGTAGTGAGTCAGAAGTGGAGCACAGTGAGGGCATGGAGCCAGACCTCAGTAACCTCCAGAGAGGCAGGGACATCAGGGACAACTTGATCCAACGTGCCTTCAGCTAGGCTGCCAAATAAGAATGACCACATCATGCCAGGGTTGCTGCCTCTATCCTGAATCGCAGAGATGATCCTTTCCTTTACCCGCAAGATACACTCAGTGCCTGTGCAATAAAGCGTTGAGCCACCCATATCCAGCATTACATACTGACCTACCCTGCACCTACAAAATAAAGCATACTCAGGCCAATAACACAAAAGCAAATGTAATTCAACGTTGGAACTTGCAGATTATTGAACAGAACAATCTCTGGTGTTGTTGGTCACACCATTAAAAAAGTTAAACAATATGGGGGTACAAAAGGTCGTCCATGACCAGTCCTTCCTGTGCTTAAGGTGATTTAAACTTACGTTTATGGGTGCTACATCTAGGTGCATCCCTTTCACTGGCACCGACATTGGAGACATCCTGCTGACCCTGCTGTCCTGAGGGCCTTGCTGACCTTGGTGGTCATCCTCTGGCCAGTGGAGCCTGTGCTGGCCCCGCCTGGGAGGGAGTGACCAGTGCCACCACTGGCATCTCCCCAGTCGTCGTGATCTCACCAGATGGAATGATCTCTGGTAGAGGAGCAGAGGAGTTGCTGCCATCATCCAGGGCACCCTGAGGGGAGCCCACAATGACGACAAGCAGCTCGTGCGCCAATGTGAAGTCACTGTGGACCTCCCTGCTCACCATTGATGGACGGGCACCAAGCTGGGATACTGGGTGCCCCATTCATCTCCCACACTGACAGTGACCACTGAGGTCAGTGCCTGTGTGAGGGCTACAGGTCCAAGCACAACTCTTAGAACTCATGATTCTGTTCCTGGAGCAGCCTCTCCATGAGAGTCACCGCTCTCACAATGGAGGAGGAAGTGCACTCAGCCATGAGGGTCAACACAGCGCTCACACTCTGCAGGAACTGCTCCACTATGGAGACCATGGCACACATACCCTCTCGGATCTCTGCCAGATCTTCCCGCATACCCCACTGGACGTTCAGCGTCTGCCGCCTAATGGACGATTCCAGAGGCCCATCATCTGCCTTCGACTGAGCATCGTCCTGGTCTCCAGAAGCCCTCCAGCTGCCGGTGTCCTGGGCACTCTCTGCCTCCGCCTGCACCTCAAGCGAGTGTGAAGTTCCTTCACCAATGTTCACCAAGATACTAGCCACTGAACTACTGCCCACCGAGGTGCTGGTATCTTTGCTGGTGCCTGGTTCAGGGAGTGGGTGTGACGCAGGCCCTTGGGGAGCCTGGTGGTCCTCCGGGGTCAGGAGTAGCTCCTGGAAGTCGTGTGCTTCACTGCTTGGTGCAGATCTAAGAGAGAAGAAGGACGTGTTGTTAGTTAAAGTCATCACTCTGTCACTGTGCATGCCAGGCACCCTGGTGAGACAATGGAGATCTGCATCATGGTGCCATCATCTTTCAATGATCAATGGGGAATCCAGGTTTGAGGCTCACATCAATGATGAGACTGCACAGGAATGTTTGCAGCATCTGAAACTCTCACCACAATGTACTGCACTCTTACCTTCATCTGACACCCCAGCCTCTCTGCAGCCTTAATTGGCCTGACACCCTGAAATCGTGGTGAGGCCCCAATCGCGGCGGGGGGGGGGGCTGCTGACGGCTTCCTGACTGCTCCCGCTCACGCCCGCCAAGCCCACCCAACGAGGGCAAAATCCTGCCCAATAAGTTACAGAGCATCAGAGACAGATTAAGGCACGGGGCAAAACTACAACAGATGCTGTTCAATATGGACAAGTATGAGAATCAACCTAAGAACAATCGTTCAGAGTATTTCTATATAACTTTTTACATTCTTTTATGAGGTGTTGGCTTCACTGGCTAGGCCAGCATTTATTGCCCATCCCTAGCTGCCCTTGAGAAGGTGGTGGTGAGCTGCCTTCTTGAACCGCTGCAGTCCATGTGGTGTAGGTACACCCACAGTGCTGTTAGGGAGGGTGTTCCAGGATTTTGACCCAGCGACAGTGAAGGAATGGTGATATATTTCCAAGCCAGGATGGTGAGTGACTTGGAGGGGAACTTCCAGATGGTGGTGTTTCCATCTATCTGCTGCCCTTTTCCTTCTAGATGTTATTGAGGATAGTGGGGAACTAAGAACAATGGAAGAACAGAGAGATTTGAGAATCCAGGTGAACAGTCCCTATCCATTTAGAAATGTTTTGCACTATAGCTTGACAGAGTTGATAGATGAGTGAAGGGCCCACTCTTCTTGGAGTTGGCTGAGACTTTGGCTGATGGCTCGAGTAACCATGACAGACAGGACTTCAAGGCCCGTGGCAAAACCAGTGCTCAGTGAATGACGTTAGCTGGTTTCTTCCTGTGGCTACTGCTGAAAAGTAAAGTTTTTAATCTTTTAACGGTAACACCCAATTGATTCACGTCTAAAGCAACAAGGCAAAGTTCAAAGAACAACACCTTCAATCAGGCACGATAGAGCCTTCTGAACTTAACTTCGAGTTCAACCATTTCAGGCCCATTGTCCCCAGTTTTTTTGGACAGCAGTAATGATTCTGCTTTTCCCATTAAACTTCTTTTGGGCCCAGCTTCTGTTTCTTGTCTTGCCCCATTACCACTTCCTCTTGCTTTGCACCGTCATCCCTTCTGTCAGTCGATCTCTCCTGCCCTCCAATCCCATCTCAGGCAGTTCCCTGGGTTTCTCTGCCCCTTCACCCTTGCCCCCCCGCAACCTCGCCACCGCTCTCCCACTCCCCCCCACCCCCCCCCCCACCCCACCCCCACCATTTCCCTGCCTCCCTGCTTCCTCACAAACTGTTACACCTCTCACCTTTTCCAGTTTTGATGAAAGGTTGTCAACCAGACACACTGGGCGGAATATTCCGGCCCCTCCCGCCGGTGGGATTTTCCTGTGATTTCCCCCCAGAGGCTGCCAACCTATGGCGAGAGGCCAGACTTGCCACCCAGGTTGGGACGACGGGCTGGCACTCGAAGCCGGAGGGCCCATCGGGGAGCTTCCCACCTGAAGGGAGCAGCCGTCCATCGTGTAGGGTGAGGGAGGGGGAGGGCGCTACAAAATGGAGGCCTCCCTCTCTCCCACTCCTTAAAACTTAAACTTAAAAAACTAGCCTTCGCTGCGAGGCGGAAAGGGGGTTCCGGTGGGTCGCCCCCTCCGTGGAGTGGCCCGGGCTGATGCAGGAGCCAAGGCCGGCGGGGTGTGGAGCCAGGCTGGCCTAGAGTGCTGGTCCCCCAGTCAGCTACTGGTGAGGCCGTCTCCAGGCCGCTAGAACTGCCCGCCCCACCCTGTTGCCTGCAGGAGCCTGGAGACCGCGTAGAAAATTCCTTCGAACGGCCTGAATAGGCTCTTAATGAGCTGCTTGTCAGCCCCACTTTCAGCCCCAGCAGTGAGACTTCCAGGTGCTTGGCACAACTCATCTCGTTGCCTCCAGTGGCAGGAGCGTCAGTAACCAGAGGGCGTGGGTTAAAGGTCATTGGCAAAGGAACCGGAGGGAAAAACGAGGAGAATTTATCTTACACGGCGATTTCCGATCTGGAAATGCGCTGCCTGGAGGGGAAGCAGGTTTAACGGTAACTTTAGATAAGTTAGAGGGAAGCTTGCAGATGGTGGTGTACCCTTGCACCTGCTGCCCTTGTCCTTCTCGGTGTGGTGGAGCAGGTTGGGAGCTTGGGCGATGTTTGGGTTTACGCCTGCGGTCAGTAGACGCTGAACGATTTCCCCTTTGTTAAAACACGCTTCAGGCCACTCAGGGACTTGCTTCAAGTGTTGGTGACAGTCCGACTGGAGATCGATTCAGGATCGGTGACAGACGCAGGCAACACAACTGCTGGCTAAACAAGCACGAGATGCAATTAGCTTGGCAAATGTATAGCAACTCTCTGGTTGCCAAGCAGGGAGCTCCTGCCAAGATGCCTGAACGATGAGCTTGCACGCATGTTTATGCTGCCATCTGGACTTGATATAAATCAGACAAGGTGCTTACACAGAGTGTTACATCATGCTGCCGCTTCCCCATTAACACAACACTCATAATGTAGACCATTATGAATGTCACATGTTAAACGACTCAAAATTCATTTACTTATGAAGGTTTGAACCTTTGAGTTCCCTGATGCTGTTCTAAGGAAACATATTAAGTTGTCGGCTATTACACAGAGATTTACAGCGAGACATTCAACCCAACAAATCTGTGCCAGCTTTTGTATTCGGCCAGGACATTCTCACATTTCACTTTATCGCACACGGTCAGGATATCTTTCTATTCTTTTCTCTCTCATGTACTTATCTAACCCATTCATCATAGGATCAGAGAGTGAAGCAGCACAGAAAGAGACCATTCAGCCCATCTTGCCCGTGATGCTGGTTCTCTGATCGAGTTAGCTCATTATTCCCAGGCTCCTGCCTGTTTCCTTTACCAGTGTTTATCTAAAGTTACCATTAAATCTGCTTCCCTCCGGGCAGGGCATTCCAGATCTGAAATCGCCGCGTGAAATAAATTCTCCTCATTTTCGCTCTGGTTCCTTTGCCAATGACCTTTAACCTGTGTTCCCTGGTTACTGACCCTCCTGCCACTGGAGGCAACGAGGTGAATTTTACCAGGCGCCTGGAAGTCTCACTGCTGGGGCTGAAAGTGGTGGTGACTCACAGCTCATTGAGAGCCTCTTAAGGCCAATGAGTGGAATTTTCCAGGCAGCCTCCAAGTTTCCGAAGAAGGAGGGGACATCTTAGCTGCCCGGTGCCACATCATTCTGACCTCAACACACGTACCAGCCGTTCCTTCACTGTCGCTGGGTCAAAATCCCGGAGCTCCCTCCACAACAGCACTGTGGGCGTACCTACACCACAGGGGGACTGCAGCGGTTCAAGAAGGCAGCTCACCCACCACCTTCTCAAGGGACAACCAGGGATGGGCAATAAATGCTGGGCCCAGCCAGCGAAGCCCACGTCCCGTGAATTAATTTTTAAAAAGGAACAGCAGCCAGAGAACTTTTAACCCAGTTCTCCCAAATAAGAAGATTTATTTCCCCATCATTTTATCACTGGTCTGTCCCCTCAACTATTAACCAACCATGGTGGTGTGGTACAGCTCTGCAGGCATTGGGGCCTCGTCAACTACCTGGCCCAAGAGACATCCATTTACACGTGAGTCCTGAGATTGTGAATTGGTGAGCAGACAGGAAACAGAGAGTAGGAATAAATGGGACTTTTTCAGAGTGGCAGGCGGTGACTAGTGGGGTACCGCAGGAATCAGTGCTTGGGCCCCAGCTATTCACAATATATATCAACGATTCGGATGAGGGAGCCAAATGTAATATTTCCAAGTTTGCTGACAACACAAAACTTAATGGTAATGGAGTGAGGAGGAGGTTAAGAGGCTTCAAGGCAATTTAGACAAGTTGAGTGAGTGGGCAAATACATGTCAGATGCAGTAAAACATGGATAAGTGTGAAGTTATCCATTTTGGTAGGAAAAACAGAACGGCAGAGTATTACTTAAATAGGGATAGATCGGGGAATGTTGATGTACAAAGGGACCTGGGTGTCCTTGTACACCAATCACTGAAAGCAAGCATGCAGGTGCAGCAAGCAGTTAAGAAGGCAAAATGGTTTGTTGGCCTTCATTGTGAGAGGACTTGAGTAGAGGAGCAAAGATGTCTTATTGCAGCTGTACAGGGCCTTGGCGAGACCACACCTGGACCATACCTGTCATCGGGTAGGCTCGGCGGGGTGGGGGTGGGGTGGGGTGCAGTCAGGAAACCGAATGCAGCCCGCGATTGGCTCGTTACCCCGATTTCAGATGGGTGGGCCAATTAAGGCCTACCCTGCGAGGATGGCGAGCAGCAGCGCTGCGCGCTACCTGTGCGGGCAGCGGGGTGGGGGAGTGGGGGGGGAGGAGGGGGAGCGGACTTGGTGCGCAGTATGCACCTGCCCGAGAAAGAGCGCCTCGGTCTCTCTGAAACACGGAGCTGCCTCAGGGAGGTTGAAAGGCTTTTTCAGAAAAATTAATAAAGGCCGTAAACAGTTAATGAAACGTGATCCCCTCACGTGACTGTGTCACATGAGATGGGGCACGTTTTTAAATTCGAAACCAAGTTTTTATTTAATTAGTATTAGCTTTAGGAAACCTCACCCCGCTCGTGGATGAGGTTTCCTAACAAAAATGGAAAGGCCACTTTAGGTGAGGTTGGACCAGCAGGGAAAATTTCAAGTTAATTAGCTCATTAGTGGCCTTAATAGGCCTTCCAATTATCGGCGGGTGCACACCCGCTGAACAAAATATCGCACGGGCGCAAGATGAAGGTGGGACACACGCCCGACGCCATCGTGCGTCATATTACGCTCATGCGTGTCAGGCTCGCGCCCGCACACCGAAGGTAAAATTTAGGCCCCCGAGTGTTGTCTGCAGTTTTGTTCTCCTTACCGAGAGAAAGGATATATTGAACGCAGAGGGAGAGCAGCGAAGGTTCACCAACCTCATTCCTGGGATGGCAGGATTGTCGTGTGAGGCGAGATTGGGCCAACTCAGCCTGCGTCCACCGGAGTTTAGGAGAATGAGGGGGGGGTCTCATTGTAACGTATAAAATTCGGACAGGGCTGAACAGACTGGATGCAGGGATGATATTTCCTCTGGTTGGGCGGGGGGGGGGGGGGTGGTCTAGAACAAGGGGTCACAGTGTCAGGATACGAGGTAAGCCATTTAGGACTGGGATGAGGAGAAACTTCTTCACTCAGAGGGTGGTGAACCTGTGGAATTCTCTACTACAGAGGCTGTGGAGGCCAAGTCACTGAATATATTTAAGAAGGAAATAGATCGATTTCTGGACTCTAAAGGTCTCAAGGGGTATGGGGAGAGTGTGGGAGTACACTTTGAAAGAATTATCCAATCAATCCCACATCCCCGCTCTTTCTGCATAACTCTGCAGCTTCTGCTTCCCAAGTATGCATCCAATTCCAAGTCGAAAGTCGCTCTCGGATCTGCTTCCACCGCCCGGACATTCCCGGGACCCCTGATGGGATTGAATCCCAGTCAGGCAGTCTGCTGGCTGCCTTCATGTCCCCCCTTCTGAGAGCTGCCAGCCAATCAGAGGCAGGGAGATCTGAGGTACCAGCAGCGCCATCGGGAACAGGGGGGAGGGGACGACTGTCAATACTGCAATAGCGCCTAGGAAGAGGGTTATTGCTGGAGTCTCGGCACTTAGTTAAGAGGGGCAGGATCAACTGGGCCAGTCAGGCAGGCCGTGGAGAGAGGGGGAGGGGTGTTGCAGGCCCCTCCATTGGGCACAAGAGGGATCCCCCACCGGGTGAGATGCATGCCCACCGGGGTGTGTCTGGCAGCTTGCCCTCCACCAATGGTTGAAAACCAGGGGTGACAGGCTGCAGCACGTGAATGACCCTTACACGGGGCACTTAAGGGCCTCAATCGGCCCCCGCCTATGAAGACCATCCTTGACCCATCCCGCCATGGACTTAAGTGGAGAGGAGTTGGGAAAGGCAACAGAGTCTCTGCCCTGAGTCCTTCTCGGCCCATTATACACACAACACCCCCGCTCCACTGGTGGGGGGGGCGGGTGTGTGTGTGTGCGTGTGTGGGGGGGAGGGTGGGGGGCTGTGGTGCGGGGAGAGGGCATTAAATTCCAGCCTGCAGAAAGCAGGTCTCAGGCCTGAAGAAGGATTTGACATGTCCAGCCATCTGAGTGCGGTGGCTGAAGATTGCTTTATTCCATCAGCAATATGTTCTACTGTTTAAAAACGTTCACATCATTTTATTTCAAGAAAGAGGAAGCTTGTTTTTTTCCCACCGCCGTGAATCCATAATACAGCTCTGTGTTAATAAATAGAAACCAAATTGTGTACCTTATGTCAAGTTGCAAAGGGTTATTGTATAATGATCTCTTTGTGTTGGCTATAATGTCACATTTGTAATTCAAAGCAAAACATGCCCCACTCTGTGTCATATCACAGAGTTCTGTCATTAAACAATCATTGTTTGTCATGCCAACTGTAGCTGTCTCATGCCCCATGTTCATCTTATTGGAACAATGCCAACCTTGCTTGAGAATTACATCAAAAGGGAATTCATTCTGAATCACACGGACTCTCTTTGTCTAGTGACTCTCCAATGGCTCCGAGGATTGAGGCCCAATGCTTTGTATTTTGAGAACCTTTAGCACTTGATTAAACCCTGAGCAGGTCTCATTGCTGGAGGAGGGTGAAATTATGATGAAATAAGTTGCATATACTTGGCACCTTCCGTGACCTCGGGGAGACTCAAAGTGTTTTGCACTGGTGTAATGTAGGAACCATGTCAGCCACTTCGCACATTGCAAGCAGCCACAAACAAAGTGATAATAACCAGATAATCTGCCTTTAGGTGTTGAGAGGTAGATTTTGATAAGATTTTGAAGAGAACTCTCCTGCCTTCTTCAAATAGTAACATGGGATCTTTTATACCTCCTGAGAAAACAGGTGTGGCCTTGCATTGATACCTTGCACTGTAATCCCTATTATCATTTAATCTCTCCTGTCACCCACCCTCGCTCACAGTTTCCTGTGTGTTCTGCTCCCTCCTCCTTTTCTGCCTCTGTACAGGTTTAAAATTGCTTTTGCGGTTCTGACAAAGCTTAATTGACCTGAAACATAACTCCTGTTTCTCTCTCCTCAGATGCTGCCTCGCCTGCTGGATGTTTCCGGAATTTACGGTGTTCTGCCTCAGTTTAATACCTCAGCTGAAAGACGGCACCTTTGACTGTGCGGCACTGCCTCAGCGATGCTCTGAAGTGGGACTTGAACCCACAATCTTTTGATTAGAGTGACCGACTGCCCTGTATTTTAAGGGATTGTCCCTTACTTTCACAGCTTGTCCCATGACCCTTAAGGGATGGTCTTTTGTCCCTTCTTTCTAGGACAGCCTGTGGGAGACTGATCCTGGGCACCTCCAGGGTGAGTTTGAGTGATTCTCCCAGGACGGCAAGTCAGTGAGTCAGCCAGCAGAGAGATGGTAATGTTGTGACTCAACAAGATAAATTGTAAGTTTTGATTGATCTTAACACCCCATCCCCCACAACGCTATCATGGTTTCACAAAACCCTCCCTCACATCCCCTCCCCCAGCCTATCAGTTTGAAAACCATGCCCCCCCTCACAGTCAGCAGAACTACCACCCCCCCACCCCCCCCCCAAATCCTATGGTTGAAATTTCTTAAGAGTTGGTCTCCCTGCTTTTGATAGAGAGGCAAAAGTGCTACCATTCACCCACAGCAAGTACATGGGTAACATGGCAATGCAATTGATTAAACCCAACATAAAGACTGAGGAATGAGGATTGTGACAAGTGGTGACCAGCAGCCTAGTCTCTGGGCTGTCGATATAATGTTCGCGCTGTAATTGTGGCCTACGGGCTTTCCCAGAAACAAGGACAAAGAGATGAAATCTCTCTCGGGTGAAAACACCTTCCAGAACAGGATATGGCATCACTGGTGAATGCAGTCAGATCTCAATAACTTTGAGCATTGAGGTTCAATACCACGGGCGGAATCATCCCAGAATGCACCAAGTGCGGCAGGGGGCTTCTCACTCCGTATCGGCCCAATCCCGTCTCATTAATCATGTATCCGGGGAAACACGCCGTTTCGAAAGCAGGCCAGGCACCGATTTGACCACCACGCCGTCACCTCGCCACTTCATCACGCCGGGTGCCATATTTACAGTGTAGCTGCGCACACACCTCTCGGTGCTTCCAGCCCAGGACTGCTGCACAGAAGACATGGCCTCGAAAGGCGAGAAGACTGCAGCCTCCCTGGTTTAGTGATGTGTCCCTCGAGTGTCTTTTGGACGCTGTGGAGGCCCCACTGTGATGTCCTTTACCGCCCCCCCCGCCGTTCTGACCGCAGGAGGGGCAGCAACATTACCACTCCGGCTTGGTAGGTGATGGCAGTGGTGGGCAGTGCCAACGCTGCACAGAAGAGGTCGGCCATCCAGTGCAGACAGAGGATGAATGATCTCATCCATCCCAGAGTAAGACAACCATCTCATCGCTCTAAACCCACCCACTCACAAGCCCATCACACATTCACTGGCATCTCACTCACTGCCAGCTCAAGGGACATCACCACTCACTCTCACACACACACACCCTCACATCTCCATCTGGCCTCATCTCCTCTGGAGGCTGCCTCCTCAGCCCTCACCGTCTTGAGGCCATTGCACAGATCAACATGGGATACCCCTCTTCCCCAGTGCAGCCCTCACCCTGCAGCCTCTCCCCTTGCCTGAGGTTATTTATGCCCCTTCCCCAAGCAAACCCGAACCCTGCAGTGATTGAAAAGCCACCCCTGCCTTCCGGCTGATCTGGGAGGTAGAGACCTGCCCATGAGTCCCCTTAAAGATAATGTGGTGCTGCCTGTGAAGCCTGGAGCTGATGATTGCAAGAGTTGCCTGAAGCAAGGTAGGCAAACAAACCTCAAAGTCCAGAGTGAAGTGCATCTCACCAGGTGCACGTCGCTTGTGTATGGTTATGAAACAGGTCGGTGTGATTCCCGGATGATCCAGTGTAGGGGGATGATTCCAATGAGCCAGGTTTATAAGGTGATGCAGATGTATTACAATGAGGTTTCCAACGTCTGACACTGGGAAACACGGGCCGCCATTGACGGGCACAGCAGGCCATTGCAAACTGGTTTCACAACATCGTGAAACCGATTCTTGGCCTCCTCACCATTCTGTCCACTCGCACCGCCAAACACATCCAACACCAGCGGGCACGGAAAATTCCACCCCATATCTCACAGGTTACACTCCATCCTACATCATGGGGATCACTCAATCCTATCTTTACAAATGGACCAGTCAATGCAGCATACAAAGTGACTTAATGCAGCATACAATGCAGCAGACAATGCAGCAGACAATGCAGCATACAATGCAGCAGACAATGCAGCAGACAATGCAGCATACAAAGTGACTTAATGCAGCATACAAAGTGACTTAATGCAGCATACAATGCAGCAGACAATGCAGCATACAATGCAGCAGACAATGCAGCATACAAAGTGACTTAATGCAGCATACAATGCAGCATACAATGCAGCATACAATGCAGCAGACAATGCAGCATACAATGCAGCATACAAAGTGACTTAATGCAGCATACAATGCAGCAGACAATGCAGCATACAATGCAGCATACAATGCAGCATACAATGCAGCAGACAATGCAGCATACAAAGTGACTTAAGTTAAGCCAATGTGAACAGTGTATATAGTTACTTGACTTTGCCCAGCAAGTAAAACACTCTGAATACCCTAAGTAGGTAGTTTTATTCTGTCCATGTTCCTCTATCGCCTTGCCCCTTCCTATCTCTATAACCTCCTCCAGACCTACAATCATCTGAGGTCTCTGCGCTCCTCCAATTCTGGTCTATTTTGCATCCCCAATTTTAATCGCTCCAGCATTGACGGCCGTGCCTTTAGCTGTCTGAGCTCGAGAATCCCCTCCGTAGCCCCCACCACTTCTCTGCATCCATCTCCCCATTTAAGACTTAAACCTACCAAGCTTCTGGTCACCAACCCTAATGCCCCCTCTGAGCCACTCAGTAAGAAGTGTGTGTCTGACCATTGTTCCTATGAAGCGGCTTGGGGCAGTTTACCCTGTTAAAGGTGCTATATCAATGCAAGTTGCTCTTGCATAGTCCAAAGCCATTTTGATCGAACCGGGAACCAATCCTTGGTTTGCGGCTGTTCACTAATGTGAAGAGACCTATTTTAGTCGCCGTGTTTGAGAAGAAACCAACTCGGTTTTGCGGAGTAATTCCCAAAGATGCCACTTGTGCAACCTTGCTACCTTCTGTGGGAATTTAACTTTCTGTTTAGCGTTGAATTGAAGTGCAAGCTTTTATTTCTCAGCTTTGTGACACTCAATGTAAAACCTTATATATTCTCTCAGGAAGCAGTAACTGTGATTATATTGACAAGCAGCCCCAGCATTGAGGCTTATTCATTATCATCTGGAAGTACTTTAAAAGCAGTGATCTAATGGCCTCAACAAAAGTAAGGTTGCTTTACTGTTTATGACATGAAACCTTTCAGAAGTGTCTCTCCTCAGTGCTATTCCGCAGTAATTATTGATTTCAGTGCTTCCCCTCCAGAGATTACACAGCATTTTGACTTTAACCAGTATATTTACTGGTCAGTATTAAATTACTCACGACCACTGTCTCAGTCGGCTGTTGTAGAAAGAGACTGGAATCGTGGAAGGATTTGAGTTGGATTGTTTCTTAAAGTTTCAATTGAATCAATTTTCTTTGGAGCGCAGGATCAGGAGTGGGTCATTCAGCCCTTGCTCTGCCCATTCAATCAGATCATGGCTGATCTGTATCTTAACTCTCACCCGCCTTGGTTCCGTAACGCTTACCTAATAAAAAATCTATCAATACGAGTTTTGAAATTTTCAGTTGAGCTCTGGGCTGGGGATTTCCTGTGCCCGCTGGCGCCGGGCGTGTTCGGTGGCATCAGCGGGTAATACGGCGAGAAGGCTAAAAATCAGTTTCACGGCGTCGTGAAATCAGTTTGCGATCGTCCGCTCAGCCCACCGAAGGCAGGCCACATTCCCCTCCATCGGGCATCGGAAACCTCATTGTAATACATCTGCATTTCATTATAAGGCCAGCCCACCGGACTCAGACCCACCCCTGCCCGCTGGAATGTCTGTCCACGTCGGCGGGAAAACACGCTGATGTCTTTCACAACAGCACCTACAAGGCGTGCACCAGGCGAGCTGCACTTCTCTCGGGACTTCGAGGTTAGTTTGCCTACCTTGCTTCGGGCAGCACTCACTGTCATCAGCTCCAGGCTTCACAGGCAGCACCACATCACTGTTAGGGGGGCTCACGGGCAGGTCTCTCCCTACCAGACCTGCTGTAAGGCGGGGGTGGCTTTCCAGGACTAGGGCTGACCTCAGGTTGGTGAGGGTTGAGGAGGCAGAGTCCAGAGGAGGTGAGGCCAGATGGAGATGTGAGGGTGTGTGTGTGTGTGTGTGTGCGAGAGTGAGTGGTGATGTCCCTTGAGCTGGCAGTGAGTGAGATGCCAGTGAGTGTGTGATGGTCTTGTGAGTGTGTGAGTTTAGAGTGATGAGATGGTTGCCTTACCCTGGCTGCATTCCTAACATTACCCCTGAACAACCCAGCTCTAATTTTGAGGTCACATTCGCTTGTTCTGGACTCCCCCCACCACTTCACCCACCCACCCCCCACAAAACATCCCCACAAAACCCCCCCACAGGCAGCAAAGCTTTTTGGATGACCTCAAGTTTACAGAGGCTACAGTATGGCTGGCCAGGAGCGCAAAGGAATAGCCAATTTTAGAGAGAACGAAAGCCTGGATGAGGATTTTGGCAAATAAGCTGAAACAGGTGTGAGGTTGGGAGATGTTGGTGCAGGTGGAAATAGGCGGGTCTTGGTGATGGTGCAAAGATGTGGTTGGAAGCTCATCTCAGGGTCAAATATGACGCCAATGTAATGAACAGACTGGTTCAGCCTCAGACAGTTGCTAGGGAGAGGGATGGATGAAGCAGTAACTCTTGAATAATTTATTGCACAATCCTCCACCTCACATAAACTGACAACCCCTTTCATTTTTTAAAACACTTCCTTCCAGAAAAATAACATTGTAAAATGAATTTGCAAAACACCACGTGCGCTCTGAAAATTGGAATTAAAAACCTCCGCTAAACTCGGCTTAAGTTATTACTGCTTTGTGCAACAAAGCAAACACCCAAATAATTCCCTTTTTTTCCCTAAACATGCACGTTAGTTTTTCTAATCATTATGCAGTCTTCAAAATTGAAAAGGTTTTTTTGGCAGCTAAAGACATGAAGGGTTACAGAACAAAAACAAGTAGATGGAGTTAAGATGCAGATCAGCCTTGATGAAATTGAATGATGGAACTGACTCAAGGGGCTGAATGGCCTCCTCCTGTTCCTATGTTCAACACTCATAATTAAAAGGAACTTGTTAGAGTCATGTTTTGTCGGTTAGTGTAATTTGGAACAAACAATGCATATCGACACGTTAATTTAAGAATCCTTTACAACCCTATTTCCATCATGAATATCTCTCAGCAAAATGTCTGTGGGGAATCACACATTTATATGCAGAACGGATGTTATTTAAATTTACTATTCTTGTGCGTTCATTTTGCCTGAAGGCAATCGTGTCTGAGAGAAAACCTGATATTGATAGCAGTGCCACAAGCCATCACAGATTTAATTTGGATTCGGAGAGTAACTGGCGCCTGGAAGTTCAATCTCAATGTGAACGCTGCGTTAAATTGAGGTCCCATTCGCTTTGGTTCCAGGACCCACAAAAGCCCCACTGGGCCTCAGTATCTGGGATCTCTGACTGAGATGTGAATGATGGAATGTCCTTAGCTGGGACCAGCCATGATCGTATCACATGGTGGAACAGGCTCAAAGGGCTGAATGATCTAACCCTGCTCCTATTTTCTACGTTTCTATCTGACCCGGCCAGCTTACCCTGCAGAGGTTTCCCAATTAAAAATTTTAGGAACGCTCTTGTGAAGCACCCCGGAGAGCTTTACTATGTTAAAGGTGCCATATAGACGCAAACTGTTGTTGAAAGGTGCTAAATAAATAATTTCTTTTTGCTTTTATTGTTTTGCTTATTAGCTTCTTTTCAAATCAATAGGCACTTGAACAGGAGACAATTGGTAAGGTGAGGGAAAATAGCAGGAGAGGAGATTAATTAATAGCTCGCTCAAAGAGCTGGAAGAAGCATGATGGGCTGAATGGCCTCCTTCTGTGTTCTACGATCCTCCAGCTCAAACCCTGTCACACGGTTTGCAGGAATGAGGTGATCCGTCACCGCCTTTGGGTCATTGCTGTGCCCTTTCAGTTTGATGTGAGGCCACAAAACTACCCCCAGTCTAGGATTGTGCCCGCTGGAGTTTAGAAGAGTGAGAGACGACTTGATGGAAACATGTAAGATCCTGAGGGGTCTTGACAGGGTGGATATGGAGGGGATGTTTCCCTCTTGTGGGAGAATCTAGAACGAGAGGTCACTGTTTAAAAATAAGGGGTCGCCCATTTAAAACGGAGGTGAGGTGAGTTTTTTTCTCTCTGAGGGTCGTGAGTCTTTGGAACTCTCTTCCTGAAAAGGCGGTGGAAGCAGAGATTTCGAATATTTTTAAGGCAGAGGTGGATAGATTCTTGGTAAGCAAGGGGGTGACAGGTTATCGGCGGTAGGTGGGATGAAGATTTGAGGTTACTATCAGATCAGCCATGATCCTATTGAATGGCAGAGCAGGTTCCGAGGGCCAAATAGCCTACTCCTGCTCCTTGTCCGTATACCAGTATGTTCCCAATGTGGTCCCCATCGAGCACACCAGCCCTGCTTAACCTGGACAGCCGCCAGGTGTTTGCAATGAGCGTGTGTGTTAATTCCAAATGGTGACGCTCTGACTGTATTAAATGCCAGAGGAGCATTTCAAGCAATTCTTCACATTCAAACCACACAAACACAGCAGTCAAGACTTGCTTTTCAAACGTTACTCCTGATGCAAAAATTGCAAATGCTATCAACTGCTTAAGAAGAAATAGCTACTTAAAGACATTACAACATTTTACAGTGCATTTCTGTACAGGAACTCCTCTGGTGTCAAAGGTCGTCATCTTTTTTTAATTCATTCACAGGATATGGACTTCGCTGGCTGGACCAGCATTTATTGCCCACCCCTAATTGCCCTTGAGAAGGTGGTGGTGAACTGCCTTCTTGAACCGCTGCAGTCCATGGGGTGTAGGTACACACACAGTGCTGTTAGGGAGGGAGTTCCAGGGTTTTGACCCAGCGACAGTAAAGGAACGGCCGATATATTTCCAAGTCAGGATGGTGAGTGGCTTGGAGGGGAACTTCCAGGTGGTGATGTTTCCAACTATCTGCTGCCCTTGTCCTTCTAGATGGTAGTGGTCGTGGGTTTGGAAGGTGCTGTCTGAGGAGCCTTGGTGAGTTCCTGCAGTGCATCTTGTAGATGGTACACACTGCTGTTACTGTGCGTCGGTGGTGGAGGGAGTGAATGTTTGTGGATGTGGTGCCAATCAAGCAGGTTGCTTTGTCCTGGACCGTGTCCAGCTTCTTGAGTGTTGTAGGAGCTGCACTCATCCAGGCAAGTGGAGAATATTCCATCACACTCCTGACTTGTGCCTTGTCGATGGTGGACAGGCTTTGGGGAGTCAAGAGGTGAGTTACTCGTCGCACGATTCCCAGCCTTTGACTGCTCTTGTAGCCACAGTATTTATGTGGTTAGTCCAGTTCAGTTTCTGGTCAATGGTAATCCCCAGGATGTTGATAGTGGGGGATTCAGTGATGGTAATGCCATTGAATATCAAAGAGTGATGGTTGGATTCTCTCTTGTTGGAGATGGTCATTGCCTGACACTTGTGTGGTGTGAATGTTACTTGCCACTTGTCAGCCCAAACCTGGATATTGTCCAGGTCTTGCTGCATTTGGACATAGACTGCTTCAGTATCTGAGGAGTCACAAATGGTGCTGAACATTGTGCAATCATCAGCGACTATCCCCATTTCTGATCTTATGTAGAAGGAAGGTCATTGATGAATCAGCTAAAGATGGTTGGGCCTGGGACAGTACCCTGAGGCACTCCTGCAGTGATGTCCTGGAGCTGAGATGACTGACCTCCAACAACCACTACCATTTTCCTTTGTGCTCAGTATGACTCCAACCAGTTGAGAGTTTTCCCCTGATTCCCATTGACTCCAGTTTTGCTAGGGCTCCTTGATGCCACACTCGGTCAAATGCTGCCTTGATGTCAAGGGCAGTCACTCTCACCTCACCTCGGGAGTTCAGGTTCTTTGTCCATGTTTGAACCAAGGCTGTAATGAGGTCAGGAGCTGAATGGTCCTGTTGGAACCCAAACTGGGCATCAGTGAGCAGGTTATTGCTAAACAAGTTCCACTTGCTAGCACTGTTGATGACCCCTTCCATTACTTTACTGATGATCAAGAGTAGACTGATGGGGCGGTAATTGGCCGGGTTGGATTTGACCTGCTTTTTGTGTACAGGACATACCTGGGCAATTTTCCACATAGCCAGGTAGATGCCAGTGTTGTAGCTGCACTGGAACAGCTTGGCTAGGGGCGCGGCAAGTTCTGGAGCACAAGTCTTCAGTGCTATTACCGGAATATTGTCAGGGCCCATAACCTTTGCAGTATCCAGTGCCTTCAACTGTTCCTTGACGTCACGTGGACTGAATCGAATTGGCTGAAGACTGGCATCTGTGATGCTGGAGACCTCAGGAGGAGGCTGAGATGGATCATCCACTCGGCACTTCTGGCTGAAGATTGTTGCGAATGCTTCAGCCTTATATTTTGCACTGATGTGCTGGGCCCCTCCATCATTGAGGATGGGGATATTTGTGGAGCCTCCTCCTCCAGAAAGTTGTTTAATTGTCCACCACCATTCACAACTGGATGTGGTAGGACTGCAGAGCTTGGATCTAATCTGTTGGTTGTGGGATTGCTTAGCCCTGTCTATCACTTGCTGCTTATGCTGTTTGGCATGCAAGTAGTCCTGTGTTATAGCTTCACCAGGTTGACACCTCATTTTTAGATATGCCTGGTGCTGCTCCTGGCATCCCCTCCAGTACTCTTCATTGGACCAGGGTTGATCCCCTGGCTTGATGGTAATGGTAGAGTGGGGGATATGAGGTTACAGATTGTGTTCGAGTACAATTCTGCTGCTGCTGATGGCCCACAGCGCCTCATGGATGCCCAGTCTTGAGCTGCTTGACCTGTTCGAAATTTATCCCATTTAGCACGGTGGTAGTGCCACTCAACCGATGGAGGGTATCCTCAATGTGAAGACAGGACTTTGTCTCCACAATGACTGTGCGGTGGTCACTCCTACTGATACTGTCATGGACAGATGCATCTGCAGCAGGCAGGTTGGTGAGGATGGGGTCAAGTATGTTTTTCCCAGTTGTTGGTTCCCTCACCACCTGCGACAGACCCAGTCTAGCAGCTATGTCCTTTAGGACTCGGTCAGTAGCGGTGCTACTGAGCCACTCTTGGTGATGGACATTGAAGTCCCCACCTAGAGTACATTCTGCGCCTATACACCCTCAGTGCTTCCTCCAAGTGGTGTTCAACATGGAGGAGCACTGATTCATCAGCTGAGGGAAGGCGGTATGTGGTAATCAGCAGGAGATTTCCCTGCCCATGTTTGACCTGATGCCACGAGGTTTCATTGGGTCCGGAGTCAATGTTGAGGACTACCAGGACAACACCATCCTGACTGTATCCCACTGTGCCCCCACCTCTGATGGGCCTGTACTGCCGGTGGGACAGGACATACCCAGGGATGGTGATGGTGGTGTCTGAGACATTATCTGTAAGGTATGATTCTGTGAGGTTGACTATGTCAGGCTGTTGCTTGACTAGTTTGAAAGATAGCTCTCCCAATTTTGGCACCAGCCCCCAGATGTTAGTAAAGAGTTGACAGGGCTGCGATTGTCGTTGTCATGATTAGGTCGATGCCGGGTGGTCCATCAGGTTTCCTTCCTTCTTTGTGTCTTTGTAGCAGTTTGTTACAACTGAGTGGCCATTTCAGAGGGCATTTAAGACATTGCTGTGGGTCTGGAGTCACATGTAGACCAGTCCAGGTAAGGACGGTAGATTTCCTTCCCTGAAGGGCATTAGTGAACCAGATGGGTTTTTACAGCAATCGACAATGGTTTCCTGGTCATCATTAGACTTTTAATTCCAGATTTTTATTGAATTTAAATTGTATCATCTGCCGTGGCGGGATTCGAACCTGGGTCCCCAGAACAATAACACTACGCTATCCCCTCCCCCTAGCAAGTTCTATGAGACTTCAGCAAGTCCAGCAAGTTCCCAACTGTCAGTCTCTCTTCAGTAATGGATTCCAACCCATGGTTATCCTGAACATATTATACTGGACTGCCTATAGTGGGTGAATCACAATAGGGACTGTATTCCATTGCAAAGCACTTTTTGAGGTAAATGCAATTCATTTCTTCATCTCATTCAGGACTAGGTAATAATCTGGAGGAATACAGTTTGTCTTTTAAGAGATGCAACTTCCTGGTGTTGATCAAAAGGAAGAATATTCACCTTTTACATCCCAAGAACTTGGAACTACTGGAATACATAGGAAACTCAGCAACCATTTTGCACACAGCAAGCTCCCACCAACAGCAATGATTGGACAAATCCATTTTAGCGATGGTGTTTGAGGGATAAATGTTGGTCAGGACACCAGGGAGAACTCCCCTGCTCTTCAAAGTAATGACCGTAGTATCTTACATGTCCATCTGAGAGGGCAGGCAGGGCCTCAGTTTAATGTCTTGTCTGAATAATGGCACTTCAGCCTGGGTGATGTGCTCCAGTCCTGGAACCCATCACATTCTAATTCAGGAATGTTGCTACAGAACCAACCTGACATTTCTAAAGGAGATAAGTGCCAATAAATCCTTCTGCCTTTCAGGCTAAGGTTCATGGCCCCTGTAAATACCTCTATTTGCAGGAATAGAATCATAGGACACATGAGGAGACCATTCAGCCCATTGTGCTAATGCCAGCACTCTGAAAGAGCTATCAGTTAGTCCCACTCACCAGCTCCTCCCCCTTGGCCCTGCAAAATTTCTCTTACTCAAGGACAGATCTATTTGAAAAGAAACCAATGAGCAAAACAATAAAAGCAAAATAAAAATATTTAATTTAGGGCTTTTCAACAACCACTTAGGCCTTTAACCTAGTAAAATATTCCAGGGTGATCCACTGAACCGTAATCAAAATTGTCACCAACAACATCAACAGGAGATTAGATGGACATTTGAAGGAAATAAATTTGCAGGGCCCTAGGGTAGAGCAGGAGAATGGGGCTGAGAGGATTGCTCTTTGCAGATCAGGCATAGACACAACAGGCTCAATGGCATCCTTCTGTGCCATGGCTTCATTGCTCTACCAGCCATATAAGGGATGTTAGAACAAGTTGCCGGAAGCTCAGTCAAAGAGCATCTTAGAGGGGGATCGAGGAAGTGTCAGAGAGGCGGAGAGATTTAGGGAGGGAATTCCAGAGTTTACTACTTTTCACAACCTCCGGGGTCTCCCAAAACACTATACAGCAAATGAAATACTTTATGCAGTCACCGCTGTAACATAGTGAGAATTCAAGGGGAATTTTCTGTAACTTTGATTCTTAAGGGAGTACTGAGCAATAAATTGTGAAACTACAATATCACTTTGTAATGCAAGATGATGGGAGTCACAATGTCAAGGAAACCATTGAGGGAGGTAATGTGGTGAACAGATGGGCAGGCGCACAAGATATATTTTTCATGCAAATGTTTGCAGGGACTAGAACAGAACAGCATTCATTGTAAACCATTCCCCCAACATGTCTCAACTCAATTTTCTTATGAAAGCACAAGTCAGATTCTCTTACTTTTTATGTGGTTTATGTTTTCACATTCCATTAACCAGGACAAATCTCCTCAGTGGCCTGTGTGGGGAATGAATTCGTCTGGCACCATTTGTCCTGCCAATTCCCTCAAGGGAAATCCTTGTTTTATGGCAAACCTCAGCAGACAAAGTACACAGTCTCTCACTTCACTTCATTACTCTCTCCTCCTCCTCCTCCCCCAGCACCATGTGTCACAGCAACCATTTTCATCTTACCAACAGTGACAGCCCTTACAGTCGCTTCACCCTAAATTCAATATTACAGCTTGACAACTCCCCAGATTCAATTTCTGAACCAAATTATACTGAGAGCGAGAGAGAGAGAGAGAGAGAGATTGGCCTGTCTGAAATATGCTGGGCCTGGCTTAGTATTGTGCATTTTCATTCACACTGACAGGTAGTCTGCTCCCACGTTAACCTGTGTAGAACATCGCAGTAGAAACTGAATCTCATTGCACCCATTTCACAGGCTTTACGTAGGCACAGAAAGGGCCAATTTCAGTTAGTAATGTGCCACAAACCTCAAAAGGACGTCTGTAGTGATATCTGCCCCAATATTGGGTTGGTCGATCCTTCATTTATGTTTATGTTTTCACATGTCTCTGGTGGACTCTGGCAACAAGAGTTGGACCTCTTACATACATAAATGAGGGGCTTATTTAAACAGCACACCACAGCAGTCTACAGTGTCTGGCATTTCTATGAACTACAGCAAACAGAACTCATGACCAAAACTACAGCAACTTCTCCCCATAAAAGCAGGATAATTTCTCCAAGGTGTGCGTTGAGTGGGGAATAGGTACACAATGCAAATCATTTGAATAAAAGCAATCAATTCTCCTCTCTGATGTTGAACTATCTGTGCTCAACAAAGGACCCTTACACCCAACCTCAATGAATTTCAGACACAGCATGACATTGAACTCTTCCCCACCTTCGCTTCCATGTTCACTTCTTCAGGCAGGAGTCCACCCACCCCACCGTGGCCCCCACAATCCCCAGCCAGCGGACCCGTTCATTTGCCTCCAGCATTCTCCCTCCACCTGGATCCCTTTCTCTGCCTCTTGCCTGCTCTTGGATCTTTTCATTGAGAACTGTTGGTGTGACATCAGCCATCTTCATTTCTCTGCTCCCCTCACCCACTCCAACCTGTCTCTCTCTGAACTTGCTGCACTCCATTCTCTCAGGGCCAACCCTGACTTTGTTATCAAACCTGCTGACAAGGGTGGTGCTGTTGTTGTCTGGCGCACTGACATCTACCTCGCAGAGTCTGAGTGCCAACTCTCAGACACTTCTTCCTACCTCTCTCTGGATCAAGACCCCACCACTGAACATCAAGCCATTGTTTCCAGAACTGTCACTGACCTCATCTCCTCTGGAAATCTTCCCTCCACAACCTCCATCCTCATAGTCCCCCAACCTCACACACTTCTACCTCCTTCCCAAAATCCACAAACAGGACTGTCCTGGCAGACTCATCATTTCCTGTCCTACTGAAATTATTTCTTCCTATCTTGACACTCTTTTCTCTCCCCTTGTCCAGTCTCTTCCCACCTACATTCATGATTCATTTGACGCCCTACGTCAATTCAACAATTTCCAGTTTCCTTGCCCTAACCTCCTTCTCTTTACTATCTGCGTCCAATCCCTCTACACCTCCATCCTCCACCAGGGCAGCCTGAAGGCTCTCTGCTTCTTCCTTGGACAGAGGCCCGAACATACCCCATCCACCATCACTCTCCTCCGTCTGGCTGAACTTTGCTCTCTCGTTGAACAATTTCTCCTTTAACTTGGATAAAGGCAAAATACTGGGGATGCTGGAAATCTAAAACAAAAACAAAAAATGCTGGAAAAGCTCAGCAGGTCTGACAGCCTCTATGGAGAGAGAGGGAGAGACAGAGTTAATGTTTCGAGTGCGTATGACTCTTCTTCAGAGCTAAAGGGAGTTAGAGATGTGGTGAAATATATACTGATTAAGGGGGGTGGAACCGGTAGGTGGATAGAAAGCCAGCGATAGGTGGAGGTCTCTCCTTTACCTCCACCCCCTTTAATCAATATATATTTCACCACAATAAAAATAAAAATACCTGGAAAAACTCGCAGGTCTGGCAGCATCTGCGGAGAGGAACATAGTTAACGTTTCGAGTCCGTATGACTCTTCAACAGAACTAAATGAAAATAGAAGTCTTCTGTGTTCCTCTCTGCAGATGCTGTCAGACCTGCTGAGTTTTTCCTATATTTTCTGTTTGGTTTCAGATTTCCAGCATCCGCAGTATTTAGATTTTATCTTATAAATGCAAGTCCACTCTTGATAACTGGAAGTATACAATTACACTCCTCTACGAGTCACATTTAGCTGTTCATTATGGGTTCAATCGTGAAAAGATGAACACTTGGGTTTTTACTGCAAATGGATAGTCATTTTCCTGTATAATGAGGTTTATTGCATTCAATTATGTGGTAAATGAAGTGCGATATTGAGCTTTGTAATTGTAAAGTGGAGCCCCACTAAGTTCAAATTCATTGTAGGTGGGTTACATTGCATAAAATATCTTGTATTCCATTTCCCTTCAGATATTTATGCTTGATTTCCAGTGATTAGCGCAGTTCATAAGTTAGCTTGTTTCTATGCCCCTCCCCTCTCTGTCATCATTCCATTGTGCTGATAATTTAGTTCTATTTTTATAATCTCATAAACCTCAATATTTGGAATGAGTGAAGTTGAGTGTGTGTGTGTGTGTGCATGTGTGTATGTGTGTGTGTGTGTGTTGTGTGAGGGTGTGTGCGTGTGTGTGGTGTGTGTGTGTGTGTGTTTGTGTGTGTGTGTGCGTGTGTGTGTATGTGTGTGCGTGTGCATGCGCATGTGTGTATGTGTGTGTGCGCGCATGTGTGTGTATGTTTGTGTGTGCGCGCATGTGTGTGTATGTGTGTGCATGTATGGTGTGTATGTGTGTGTATGTGTGTGTGTGAATATGTGTGTGCCTGTGTGTGATGTGTGTATGTGTGTGTATGTGTGTGTGTGTATGTGTGTGCGTGTGTGTGGTGTGTGTGTGTATGTGTGTGTGTGCATGTGTGTGCGTGTGTGTGGTGTGTATGTGTGTGTGTGTGTGTGTATGTGTGTGCGCGTGTGTGGTGTGTGTGTGTATGTGTGTGTGTGTGTATATGTGTGCATGCGTGTGCGTGGTGTGTGTGTCTGTGTGTATGTGTGTGTGTGTGTGTGTGTGTATGTGTGCGTGTGTGTGTGTGTGGTGTGTGTGTATGTGTGCGTGTGTATGGTGTGTGTGTGTGTGGTGCGTGTGTGTGGTGTGTGTGTGTGTGGTGTGTGTGTGTGTGTGGTGCGTGTGTGTGGTGCGTGTGTGTGGTGTGTGTGTGTGTGTGTGTGTGTGGTGTGTGTGTGTGTGTGTGCACGTGTGTGTGGTGTGTGTGTGTGTGGTGTGTGTGTGTGTGGTGTGTGTGTGTGTGTGTGTGTGTGTGTGTGTGGTGCGTGTGTGTGGTGCGTGTGTGTGGTGTGTGTGTGTGTGGTGTGTGTGTGTGTGTGTGTGTGTGTGTGTGTGTATGTGTGTGTGTGTGTGTGTGTGTGTGTGTCTTTTTTTAAAAACTAGTTTCAAAGTTATTCCACACACATCTCTGTCAGTAGCTTCTGTTATCAGATTGGAACATTGGAAAAAGTCCTTGGAATGAATGAACAAACTGGAGATCCTGCCCTTTATATTTATTCTGCAAAGATTACACACACACAAATCTGTTCATTGATTTCAAGTAAAAGAATCACTGCGGCAGAGAAGGAGCTCATTCAACCCATCGGGTCTATGCTGACTCTCTGTACAGAAATCCAGTCAGTCCCATTCTCACACTCTATCCCCATAGCTCTACCAGTTTATTTCCCTAAAGTTCCTTTTGAAGTCATTCATCGCCTCTGCTCCCACTACCCTCATAGGCAGCCGGTTCTGAATCATTCCTACCTGCTGCATACTAAGGTCTTGCTCACATTCCCTCTGCATCTTCTGTCCAGAATACTAAGCCTGTGTCCCCTAGTGCTTGTACCACCAGCTAATGGGAACCACTTTCCTTGTCTAGCCTTATCCAAACCTGTAATAATTGTGTACGCCTCGATCAGATCCCTCCTCACTCCCTTTTACTCCAAGGAGAACCATCCCAGCTTCTCCAACCCAACCCTGGCACTAACATCCCCCCATCCCTGGGACCATCCTGGACCCTCTCAAAGACCCCCCCACAACCTTCCTAAAGGCTGATGGCCAGATTTGGATGTAATGCTCTATCTGGGATCTAACCAGGGCTTTAACAAAGATTCAGCATAACTTCACGGCTTTTGTATGTATTACCTCTATTTAGGAAGACCAGTTTTTGTATTATTCTTTGATGGGACATGAGCATTTATTACCCATCCCTAACTGCACTTGAACTAAGTGACTTACTAGGCCATTTCAGAGGGTGGTTAAGGGTCAACCACACACTGCGGTGGGTCTGGAGTCACATGTAGGCCAGGCTGGATAAAGATGGGAGATTTCCTTCCCTAAAGGGCACTAGTGAACCAGATGGGTACTTACAACAATCGATGATCACCATTACTGAGACCAGCTCTCAATTCCAGGTTTATTAACTGAATTCAAATTCCACCGGCTGCTGTGGTGGGATTTGAACCCGCGAACCCCAAGGCATTAGCCTGGGCCCCTGTGATTACCAGTCAGGTGACACCGGGCTGGATTTTCACCCTCCAGGCGGGTCATGGGAGTTGGGGAAATTCCTGGTTCGACCACTGCCCACCTCGGGAGAACGTTCCCAGAAGGATGGGGTTTTCACGTTGAGGACCATTCAGACCGACCGACCACAGTGAATGTTAGGAAGCCACCACATGGGCTGCAAGATGCAGAGGAGATGGGCTTTCTAAGAGGACCACCTCAGTCCTGTGAGACTTCATGCCCGGTATAATAAAAACAGAAAGACCCCCACACCCCCCCCCGCCAGTCCTCACCCTTCATATCCCCTCATCACCGCCCCCCCCTCTCCCCCACACACTCCCCATGCCACATCCATGCCAACTCATGCTCCCCAGCCAATCCCAATGGTCAAGCTATGACATTTCCATGCCCATTCACCCACTGCAAACTGTATAGAACTAATAAACCCTTTAGAGTTAAGAATGAATAATGACAGCCCAGGAATCCATTCGAGCACTGAAACTCTTGAGTCCCAGGGAAAACATTGCTTGATTGACAGTTCTGGCTCTCTGATCTATGCTGTCAATTTCCAATGTTTATTTACACAAAGGTAAAGAAGTTTCAGTGCTTTCAGTTTCTGTCATTGATACTTTATAGAGTCTTGACGATTGACACTTATCTTGGCCTGTAGTAAAAAGGAGTATTTTTAGGACGCTCACTCAACATCATCGCACGTCATTTTACCCTCGTTCGGATCAGGCCCACATCCACCCAACGAGGTAAAAATTCTGCCCATTGTCTCGCCCAGCTTCTAGATTCATCACCTCAGCCCAAACCAAAATCCAAACTCTTATGACAATTCTTTTCTATGAAGTCTTCCAATATTAAGTTTTCCATTTTCCTGTCTATTTTAGTTAGAAATGTGTGTGTAACCCTTTGGTTCCAGCTACAATTTGCATTTATGCAGTGTCGCTAATGTAGCAAAATGTGCAAGTAGCAATATCCAGCTTGACAGGGAGTCACACTGGGCGATATTAGGACAGCTGGTCAAGGAGATGGATTGAAAGGAGCATCTTAAAGGAAGAGAGAGAGAGGCAGAGAGGCTTAGGGAAGAGATGCTAGAGTTTGGGGCCAGGAAGCTGAAGACAAGGCCACCAATGGTGGAGCAATGAAAACTGGGGATGCGCACGAGACTGAAACACATTTACGATGTTAAAGACAATATAAGAATGCAAGTTATTGCTGTAAGGTGCAGGAGTGTAACTGGGGGATGTTGATTGACACCAGAGAAAGAGAATTTTCCTTTTATAAGACCATAAGACATAGGAGCAGAAATTAGGCCATTGGGCCCATCGAGTCTGCTCCGCCATTCAATCATGGCTGGTAAGTTTCTCAACCCCGCTCTCCCGCCTTCTCCCCATAACCTTTGATCCCGTTACCAATCAAGAACCTATCTATCTTGGTCTTAAATACACTCAATGACCTGGCCTCCACAGCCTTCTGTGGCAATGAATTCCATGGAATTTTCTGACATCCAGAAATTCTTTTTCAGGCTGAGAGATCCGAGTGTGGAATAAAGTCTTGGGTAGTGCAGTGGAGGAGATACAGTGGAACCATTTTGTCACAACATATAATTGGACATTATGGGGAGCTGATATTAAGACCTCTCCAGATGGATCATTCAAGGTGGCCCTCCTCACCTGTAACTATCCTTGAACTAATGATGCAGTTTGCCCCAAGATGGAAAAAGATGTCCAGATGCGGCCGCACACCATAAATAAAATTACTGCCCTATAGTTCAAACACATTTACATCACATTTTATTTTAGTCGGTATTAGTTTGCCTGCTTAGCTTGAGAATTTTTAAAGGGTCTTACAAACACGTTTCCTGCATCAGACCAACAAGGTCAAGCCTCCATTTTGTACTAACCCCTTGGGAAGGATTTTTACCCCAGCAGGCGGGCGCGTACCCGACCTGGTCAAGTGTGAAATGGCCCTTTAAGGCCCTTTAAAGTATCAATTAACTTAAATTTTTCACTGCCCGTCCAACCTAACGATTGGCGGGAGCAGGCGAAAAGGCCAAGCCGGCCTTCGCGTTTTTTTGGGAAACCTCGTTTTAAATTTCACTGGTAACACGTCCCTGCTCATGTGACTCTGTCACATGGAGGAACATGTTTCATAACATCTTTCAAATCTTTATTGTTTTTTTTTGAAAACTCTTCAGTCCCCCCTCCTTGTGCCTCGGGGAGATTCTCAAGCGAGGGCCATGAGTGAAGCTCACGCTAGCCCCATTCGCCCTCCTACACCAACTACCCCCCTCACCACCACCCCCGCCACCTGCACAGGCAGCGCTGATCACGGGCGGTGGGCAGATTCCAACTGAGCCTGCCCAACGAGGCCAAAATTCTGCCCCTTACATAAAAGAAACCATTTTGTGATTTGACCACCTGCTGCCAAACTATGTAATATTTTCGTACATCCACCATTAGTAACCAACCAGCAACAGATGATTATTAGAAGTACTTCAATTACTCTGAAATTGAAGGATAAGTAATTAGCCCAATGTATCAACTTCTGCAGTTTTCTACTGACATTACCATGTTAGGATGGAAGTCTGCGACTAACCTGATGTGATAGCCTGCCGTGAGAAAGGAACCAACAATCTCCAGTACAAACCCCTATCAGAACAAACTGTCATTGACGAGGCTACCACTAATCTCATGAATAAGGCACTTGTGCAGCATTAAGGATTGAAATAATCTATAGTCTTCACATGCTATGTCACCATCGGTGGCAGTGGTGGTGCCCCGGAATCAAGGGTGATGCCTGTCAGGCTTGGTGAGACTTCAGATGACTGAGGGGTCGATTCTGGATCCACATGTCCTTCCGCAGTGGTGGGGGGCACGATGTTGCACAGGGGAGTGGAAATCGCAGCCCCGGGTTTGCTTCCTACTCCTTCCTCTACTGCTGCTGCTCCACCTCGCTGGTGAGCCGTTGAGTCTCGAAGTGGCTTGTACCTTTATGGACCAGGTGGTGCCTTGCTGAGCGATCGGCAGCATTCTCCTCCCAGGCAGTGCTGTTAATGCCTCTGTGGCTTAGGGTGACCTTGAGTGTATCCTTACACCTTTTCCCTTGGTCGCCCCTGGAGCGTTGGCCCAACGGAGAGCGATGAGAAGAGAACCTGCCAAGGGGGGCAGTTGTCAGGCACCCGGAAGCAATGGCCTGTCAATCAGAGTTGGTTCCGCAGAAGCAGGGGCTTCAACCTTGGCAGACGCAGCTTCATGGAGGACGCTCATGTCAGCCTGGCCGTCCTCCCATCCGATCCCCAGGGTTCGACGCAAGCACCACTGATGGAAGCTCTCTGGGATCTTAACGTGGCGTCGGTGGACAGTCCATGTTTAACTGCAGTGGAGGAGAGCAGTCAATACAACAGCCTTATAAACCACAACCTTTGTTGGCTTCCAAAGGTCCCTGTGGTCAAAGACACGTTGGTTCAGCCTGAAGAAGGCAGCGCTGGCACAGTTGACTCGGTGTTGGACTTCCTCATCGATGGTGGTCCCTTGGGAGAGGTGGTTGCTGAGATAAGGGACGTGCTGCACATACTCCAGAGCCGCCCCATCTGCATGGATGATGCGGGGGGGAGCTCAACTGGCCCAGGGAAGGTTAGAGAAGGATCTTCGTCTTGCTGATGTTTAAGGACAGGCCAAGCCTCTTATACGAGGTGTTGAAGAGGTCAAGCATCCTTTGCCTGTCCTGTATACAGAGTGAGCAGCGGTCACCCGCAAACTGAAGGTCATGGATGCCCCCGGTGGTGAGTTTTGGTTTTGCCCGGAAGCGACTAAGGTTGAAGAGCTTCCTGTCCAGGCGATACTGAATGTTGACACCAGGTGATAGGTCATCTCAGATGAGGTGGGCAATGCCAGTCAGGTAAATGGTGAACAAGGTAGGGGCTTGGTTATGTGCAATGTGCTCAGATGAACAAATCCAATGAAATTAGCCCAACAGCAATGTTGACCAATTAACTATTAACAACAACAATGGGTTAAGGTGGGGTGATGCCAGAATTAGGTATAAGAGAAGGTTCTGAGAACCACTTTGTTTTTGTACACCAAGCGAAGGGAGCCTGTCTTGTGTTTCCTCAAGAGCAGAGGTAGAATTCTTGTCCGTGTGAGAATGGGTTTTGTAGCACTGGGCCCAGGGACAAAGGCAAAATTCCTGTTAGTGTGGAGCCCGGATTGCAAGTTTCCTCCCGAGACAGGCAGAATTCCTGTTGGTGAGAAGGGCTGAGTTCGTTTTCTGCTTGTCCTGGATCGCTCATTGATTTGAAGTCAAGAAGTCCGTGGTTTATTCTTGATACCTTTTTGTTCTTTTGCCCCTTTAGTTAATTGCTAAGTGTCTTGTTTTTATCTTATCCATTATTCAATAAACATTGGTATTACTTGCTAATTCAGAGCCTGAGTCTTTGACTGATGGTTTTCTCTCTGTCAAACCAAAACAGTTTTAAGGGTTAATTTGGAAACCTGTAATTAGGCTGCGTACAACTAAATTAAATCAATCTAAGTTTATCAAAACATCCTCTTTTTAAACGTACAAAAGTACTTTACAGCAAGTGGCAATCGATTTGTGCACAGCAAGATCCCACAAACAGCAGTAAGATAACCAGATAACTCATTTAAATGCTGTTGGTGGAGGGATAAATATTGACCTTGAGATACAGGTAATAGCTTGTCTTTGCTCTTCTTTAACATAGTGAAATGGGATCTTTTAGGGCAACTGAGAGAGCAGAGGCGGGGCCCTCCCCACACCCCTCCACCTGCCCCCCCACCTCCCTCCCCCCACCCCCTGCCCACCACCCACCACCCCCACAACCCCCCGATCCTCCCCCCCGACCCTCCCCCTCACCCTCCCCACCACCCCCACCAAACCCCCCACCCCCCCTACCCACCACCCCACCACCCTACCCACCCACCCCACACTCTCCCCACCACCACACCCACCCCCCACCCTCCCCACCACCCCCCACCCTCCCCACCAACACCTCTCCCCCCCTCCCACCCCACCCCCACCCCACCACCCCACCACCCTCCATTTAATGTCTGATCCAAAAGATAGCACTTCTGGGGGTGTCAGCCAAGATTTTTGTGCTGAGGTTTCTGGAGTGAGACTTGAATCCACAGCCTTTGGATCTTGAGGTGAGAATGTTACCTTCTGAGCTATGGCTGGGAAGATGTGAAGCAACTGCTCAACGATTTTCTTTCCCAATTCTTTACAGCAGCTTCTTGCCAGTGATGGCTCCTGACTGACACCACAGGATATAAATCCAGCTTTGAGAGCAGTAAATCAATGTCTAACAGCAGAAAATCAATCTTTCCAATTTAAATAAGAGTCTCGCTGTGTGACTCTATCAAGCAGCCCAAATACATTCTCCTTTTCATAGTTAATAATGCTGATAAGTACATCTGAAATGTGCCATTAGTACCAAAAGAAATTCATTCATCTCTGTTTCCAACCTTTATTTGAGTAACGCAAGCTCAGGACAGAATACCTCAAAAGTTAACTCCTTGAGAACCAAATCGAAAATAGTCACTTGATAATACAGAAGTTGAGTATAGCTGAAAAAAAGAGACATTCTGTCAAAGTGTTTCATCTTTCACTCATCAGGACAAATTCACAAGAATATCAAATAGCAAAGGGAGCAACAATTTATACTGCATGAGAAGAGAGTGATGATTGGTTGACAAGAAGACTCTGATTGCCATGGAGAATGCACCAGGGAACAGTTAACTGCCAATTTAAGAGTATCAGCCGGGCTTGCAGTGTGGCTCATTTGCACATGCCATAAGTTACATATATTCACACACAGGCCCTTGTCCTTTGTAAACAGAAAGAGCATGCCCACGCATTGCACCTGTTTCAACTAAACAAAAACGTGGGGGCAGCCATTACCTGGCTCATCCCCATGCCAATGCCTAGTCCAGAGACAGCCTGCCCGGTTTGAATTGAAACAAAAGTTTTGCAGTTAACTGTCCCCTGGTGCATTCTCTATGGCAATGCGTCTACCAACCAGAGTCCTCTAGCCAACCAATCAGCACCCTCTTCTCATGCAGTGTAAATTGTTGTTTCCTTTAGAATTGCTACTTTTGCAAACTGCCCTGATGAGTGTAAGACAAAAAGCTTCAACAGCATGTCTCTCTTTTCAGCAATACTCAAATCAAAAATATTCTTTTATTTGCTGCTACAACAATAACTTGCATTTACAGAGTAACTTTAATGTAGTAAAATGTCCCTCGGTCCTTCGCGCAAATGTCACTGAACAAAATGTGAAACCGGGCCACATAACGAGATACAAGGCAAGATGACCAAAGGGATAGGCTTTAAGGAGCATCTTCAAAGAGAGGTAGAGAGACGGAGAGGGTTAGAGAAATAACTCCAGGTCATAGGACCATGCTGATGATGATGATGGAGAGTTTAAAATTGGGGATGCTCAAGAGGCCAGAATTGGGGGAGCACAGAGGTCTCGGAGGGCTGCAGGGCTGGAGGAGGTTGCATCATAGGGTGGCATGAAGCTATGGAGGGATTTGAAAACCAAGATGAGATTTTTAAAACCTAGGCATTGGTGAATGGAGTGCCAGAGCAGGTCAGCGAACACAGTAAGCATGATATGTGAACAGGATTTGGTGCAGGTTAGGATACAAGTAGCAGAACTTTGAATGAGTTCAAGTTGACAGAGGATGGGGGTTGGAAAGCCAGTTATGGAGCTACTCCGGAGTAAAAGTAAGCTTGTGATTATACAGAGCAGTAAAAAATACCCTGTGAAATACCCTGTGAGCAGTTCAGAGGCTGGGAATTCCCCAAAGCCTGTCCACCATCTTCAAGGCACAAGTCAGGAGTGTGATGGAATACTCCCCACTTGCCTGGATGAGTGCAGCACCCACAACACTCAGAAGCTCGACACCATCCAGGACAAAGCAGCCCCGCTTGATTGGCACCACATCTACAAACATTCACTCCCTCCACCACCAACGCACAGTAGCAGCAGTGTGTACCATCTACAAGATGCACTGCAGGAATTCACCAAGGCTCCTGAGACAGCACCTTCCAAACCCACGACCACTGTCATCTAGAAGGTCAAGGGCAGCAGATAGTTGGGAACACGACCACCTGGAAGTTCCCCTCCGAGCCATTCATCATCCTGACTTGGAAATATATCGCCGTTCCTGCACTGTCACTGGGTCAAAATCCTGGAACTCCCGCCCTAACAGCACTGTGGGTGTACCTACACCACGTGGACTGCAGCAGCTCAAGAAGGCAGCTCACCACCACCTTCTCAATGGGCAACTAGGGATTGCCTAGCCAGCAACGCCCACATCCCATTAATGAATAAATATAAAACAGATTCCATTAGTTTGAGTTGATGTATATCAGGTAACAAAAACCCTGACTTCATTTTCATTGACTGAGCATAAAAGCCCCACAGGAAACAGTATGAAATTGAGATCAGCCTATTCTGAACCGGCTGTAATCTGAGCTATTATTACATCATATTAACTTGTCAAAATTGGCATTCATGGGTTGGTGGGGTTTATAAATTTGCATCGTGACAGGAGTCAGCTATTCAGTCCCCTGCTGCACCAATTAGATCATGACTGATCTGTACCTCAACTCCATTTGTTAGTCCTGGTTCTTGATACCGTTATCTAACAGGAATCTTTC